>NC_133662.1:257663901-258020776 GCF_037893015.1 Macrotis lagotis | reverse complement strand
CACCATAAACACACCAATGAAAAAAGATTTTTGGCTTGAAATTTCTCAAAAGGAGGTGGGAGAACTAAAGATCTTAAATGTGTTGAAAGTCTTGTGATAAAGGCTGTTCTTCCCCAAAACTTCCTTTTGGATTTTTTCATCTTTTTTTGCCAAAAATGAGCTGAAGCATTTACTAACCAAAGACACCAATGACTTTGAAGGTCTTGGCTAATGATGGCATCCAGGAGAGGTTCCAATGGCACTGCTTCCAAGGAAGAAACTTGAACTCCGACCCAGGCCTGCCCCTAAAGAAAGTGGATCACCATCCCATTTCCTAAGAGAACTGGAGGCCTTGGCTCATTTTGCTTCTCATTTTGCATCCATTAAATGTGGATAATGATTCTGGCAGGGCCTTCCCCACAGGGTTAATGTGAGGCAAGGCTTTGTAAACCTTAAAACACCATTTAAATATGAAATATTGCTGTACACCTCCCCATCCCTGCCTCTCCTCACTCTCTGCCCATCACACAGAGACAGCACCAGGGACAATCCGCCTGATGTGGGTGTAGGACTTCCTGATGGTCACGCTGCCATGGTGGGAGACTCCCCGTGGCAGGACACACTCCTCCGTCAGTTTCTGGGTCTCTGTGTCCCAGCAGAGCACGGTGGCAATGACCTCGTTCTTCTCATCTCGCCCCCCAGTGATGTACAGTCTGTTGTTGCAAGGGGAGATCCCGCAGCTGGCCCGCTCCTGGCTGAACTGGGTCACCAGGCACCAGCTGTCCTCCAGAGGGCTGTAGGAGTACAAGGCTTTCATGGCGCCTCCTGCGAAAGAGGAGAAGAGCTGGTTGGCCAAGCCCTTCAATCAGCCTGCCCATCGTCCAGATCCATTGAACAGAAACCATTGATTAAACCTCTACAGTGTTGGGCACTAGAGGCATAAAGACAACAAAGGAAACTAGCCCCTGTCCTCCCCCAACTTCCATCTGAAGCAGGGGTGGGGGGGTGGTGAACAACTAGGGTTTATTTCTGGGTCAGTGATGGGGTGGGAAGCACAGAGAACAGAGATGAAACCCAGAGTCAGAAAGGGTTCCCATGATGGTTGAGACAGAACATACCATAGGTGTGTGAATACACAGACATTTGTGTGGACACACATATATGTATATAGAACATTTATGAAGAAAAGTAAACCCAAGAAAATTTGAGAAAGAGGAGAGGTGAGATTGTTGAGGATGGTCTAGGGGAACTAGTGCCAAAGCTGAGCCATGGAAGGAAGGAAGGAAGGAAGGAAGGAAGGAAGGAAGGAAGGAAGGAAGGAAGGAAGGAAGGAGGAAAGGGAGGGAGGAAGGGAGGGAGGGAGGAAGGGAGGAGGGGAGGGAGGAAGGGAGGAAGGGAGGGAGGAAGGATAGAAGAAAAGAAGGGGGAGGGGAGGAGGGTTCAGCAGCAGGGGAAGTAGAAAGGCCTGGAAGGTCTATGGGAATAAAGGCAGAGTGTATGATAAGGCCCAGGGTCCAAAAGGTATACTGGCAGTTTAAGTAAGGCAGATAGGTATTCTAAGAGGTCCATTCCAGGCAATGAAAAATCTTTTCAAATTTATCTCATCCTAAACCCTCAAATGATGTTATAAATATCCAAATGACCTGTGTGTGTGTGTGTGTGTGTGTGTGTGTGTGTGTGTGTGTGTGTGTGTATGTGTATGAGAGTGTGAGAGAGAGAGAGAGAGAGAGAGAGAGAGAGAGAGAGAGAGACTGGGAGAGTAGAGGTAGGGAGAATCCCCCCCTGCCAATAGTCTAGAACTCGGATGATGAAAGCCTTCATTTATCAGTGTCTGGAGGGTAGGAAACACTGAATAAATAAGTGAATGAGTGAGTAAGTGGTGGCAATGTCAGAGGAGAGAAGCGGGTATATGTAGGAGATACTGGAAAGCTAGAATGGGCAGGCCTGGGCATAGGGGGGGATGAGAGTAGTGAGAAGGCCAGAACAACCCCCAAGTTGTGAGCCCAAGAGACCAGGTGTTACCCTCTACAGTAATAAGGAAGGGAGGAAGGGAGGATCCAGAGGGAAAGATAATAAGTTCTGTTTTATACATATTACATGCCATGGAAAAAATATCTCTTCTCTTCGTTCATGTGGTAGGGATTTTGCTGCTAAAATATATTTACCACACTGAAAGTTAAAGAGATAAAAATCTAAGTTTTATTATTATGCTCAAGCCTGGATTCAGGCCTCAGAGAAAACCTAAACAATCATTAGGATTCTAATAAGCCTTTTTACAGGCAGAATTACATCGGTGATAGAAAAAATTCATTTAAATATTGTAATTTTGAATGTTCCTTCTTAGGTCATAAAAATTCAAGAAAAGGTAGATTCATAATGCTATACTTCCTTCAATGTCATGAAAACTGAACAAACTAAAAAGAGTCATCATCTCCTATATCCTGTAAGGAAACAAATTTCATCAAATGACCTAAGTTAGATTGCAGATTAAATTACACTTAGAGGGTTCACAAATAAGCTAATTGAGGAGGAAGATTTCCATGTTGCCAAGGCATCAGGGACAGTTGAGATTCTTCCTCTGGCTTGTTATCTAAGGATTATTTAAGGTTTTAAGTAAATTTTCACATCCTATGGAACAGCTTCTGGTCAGGTGAGGTTAATGTGACAGAAAACAGACTTTTGATTCATCAAAATTTATAGGAAAAACAAAAAGAAAGAAATTTAAATATCATTAACTGAGTTTAAGATGTCCGCTGGAAATCCAGGTGGAGATGACTGGAGGTCAGCAGAGAGATTAGGGCAAGATGGATAGACCTGAGAACACCCTGGTGGTTGTTTGGATGTATTAAAGTATTTTATAAATCGTAGTATGCAGGGAGGGAGGTATGGACTATTATTTTTAACTAAAGTAGACTGAATAAAATGAGCAGGTTGGAGTCGACCAATGGCCTCTTAAGTTTCTTCCAGATCCAGGTCTAGCACACTATGACTTCCTTGTGGTCAGTGCGATAGGTTAAAAAAAGACTATGAACTCCAAAGTCAGAAGACCTGGGTTCAAATCCTATCTAGAATGCTTGCTATCTGGATAACTTTAGGCAAGTCACTTCACCTTGGGCCTCAGTTTTCTCACCATTGGAATGAGGGAACTGGACAAGATGGTGTCCAGGGTTCCCTTGAGATTTCTGATCCTCATAGTCTACCAGTGTCGTAATAGTTCCCTGACAACCCACTCACCAACCACATAGATGTGGTCCCGGAAGCTGACAGCATTGATGCATTTGGCCTCAACTGGCATGGATGACTTCAAGCACCACTTGTTGGATGAAGCGTCGTAACACTGAGTCTTGTCCGTTGCCAGTTTCCCATTGGGTCCTCCCCCAATCACATACAGCTTCTTCTTATGGCTGGCAGCGGCAAAGGAGCTCACATGGATCAGGAGAGGAGCTGCCTAGACCCCAGGAGAGGAAGCAAGACAATTCTATCAGTACCAAAGGGTCCAGAATCAGTCCTGTGCCCCAATCCCCAATCCCTACTCTTTCACCTGAATACATCAGAGAGAGTGTGAGGCAGTGGAGAGATGGTCAGCCTCAGAGTCAGAGGGTCTAAATTTGGACCTTAGGTCTGTCATTTGATATCGATGCACTCAGGCAAGTGATCCAACCACCCAAGATCTCAATTTTACTATCTGTTCCATGAAGAAGTGGGATTAGATAGCCTTAATGTCCTTCTCAGTTCTAAATCTAGAAACCTTCCAGAGGCCCCATCTCTTCAAAAGTCTTTTTTTTTAATTTTAGGCAATGGGTTTTAGTGACTTGCCCAAGGTCACACAGCTAGGCAAAGATTTGAATTCAGGTCCTCCTGACTCCAAGGCCAGTGCTCTATCCACTGCGCCACCTAGCCACCCCTGCCCTATCTCTTCAAATAAGACTACCAGCATCTCTTTGTGACTGTGGAGCATGCAGAGGAGGAAACTCGGGCCCAAAGAGATCACAGGATCATCCACCTAGATTCCAAGAAGAATTCAATGTCATTGAGACCATTATTTTACAGAGGAAGAAACCGAGGCCCACAGAAGGTAAGAAGTTAGGTGTCTTCCCATGGTCACATAGTGTCTTAAGTGGGATTTGAACCTAAGCCCTTGGACTCCAGAGCAGTGTTCTTTCTGCTGTCCCCACTGCTTCCACCTGTTCCCTTTCTTCCTGGATCTCCATAGCTTGCTGTAGGGTGGGTCTACCAGCAGCTGACTGACAGACACACCCTAGCCCAAGAGAACCAGAACAATTTTTCTTTGTTCTCACCTGGGAATGGTTTCCCAACCTCAGTCTGATGAATCATTGACTCTGCTCAGACTTCTGAGGTAGCTTGGATGGAAAGTCAAGGCCTAAATTATTGAGTAGGGTGGGGGAGAGAATGTATTGACATTGTGGTATTGCCATGAATTCTTATATGTGATGACTTTTTAAAAAATATGGTCTTGGGTATTGACTCCCAGAATTTCAAGAATTTATTGGTTGTGTGACCTTGGGCAAGTCCTCTAATGTAGCCTGTTTCCTCATCTGTAAAACTATCCCTTATTTACTCATTAACAATTAATCATTCACATAACCTAAGGTCATGGGAACAAAACTACAAAAACCCTCAGAGGCTGTCTGGCCTACACATTCCCCCTCGTGTTATATATGAGGAAGCTGAGGCCCCAAGAAGTTTAACAGATTGGTAGGTAAAATTTTGCTGGACTTGGGACAAAATCCCAACTCTAAATTTTACCTAAATTTCTGAAGGCATTTGTGAGAGCCTGGCCCTCTAATTACTATACCACATTGTTTCATACTATTCCAGGTACAAATATACCAGTTGACACACAAAAGAAGACAGAGGATGGGAGGATGCCTGGTGGACATGCCCATGATGTTGCTCTGAAAGAGAACTTCCATCATCTTGTTGAAGCCATTGTCTCTCTGTTGGCATCTGAAAGATTTCCCTTAGTGTGTCGCTATCACTACATCCTGAAGGGACAGTCACATCTAGCCAAAAAAGCAAATATCCCAAAATAGGAAGGGCAAAGGTGGAGATTGAACAAAAACATTTCAAAACTTTGTTTTAATACATAGGATTTTAAAAATATGGCAGAGAAACAACCATCTAGACCCTACCTCTGACCAGCAGTTATGAAAAGGGTCATATGTTTCCACATTATTAATTCTCTGTAGACCATCAAAGCCACCAATGACGTAGACTTTGCCACCCAGAACCGCCATCTTGTGTCTCCATCGACCGATATTTAAATACTCAATCTGGATCCACTTGTTGATGGAAGAATTGTATTTCCAGACATCCTGTTGTGTTTCCTTACCACCTAGAGTAGAAATAAGACATGGGTTGTTGGATGAGAAAGCTTTAAAGTCTGGGTCAAATCAATGAGAATTTTGGACCAGTGGCGGGAGTAAGATTTTTTAAAACTATAAAACACATGGCTCTGTTTTTGAGGCACTGTATCTCATGAGCTGATAGATCCGGTGTTGGAAGGGCCCTGCCTTGGAAAAGGGACTGGTTGGGCCTTCCTTCTCCCCACTGCCTCCACTCCATTTTATTGATGAGACACTGAGACTTAGGATTATGAAATGCCTTGTCCGGGGTCACCCAGGAATAAACATCAAAGGTAAGATTTGAACTCATGGTCTCCAACTCCAGAGTCCTTTCCACTGTGTCTAGCATAGAGGAAGTTCTTAAATGATTTTGACCATACTAAACTACCTCCTCTCCTACCTGAGCCAACAGGACCCCTGGCAGCAGAGTGTAAGATCCATGAGGGTAGGGACTGCTCTACCTTGTCTGTAGCCCAATGACAATGACTTGAACCACATTTCTGAAGCAGGAATAGCTAGAGAACAATGTGGCTGATAATGTAGACTCTAGTGCCTGCCTGTGTTTTATAGCCTAGAGTAGGGCTCCCTAACTTTTTTGGGGCCCTGGAATCTTTGGGCAGTCAGCTTGTGGACTCCTCCCAAAATCACATCTTTAAATACACAAAATGAAATATTACAAAATTGCATAGGATCATAAAGGAAACCAAAAGTTAGTGAAAATAAGGACATTTTTTCCATTTATGTTCATGGATTCCCTGAAATCTGTCCAAAGGGTCCCAAATTACCCAGTAAGACCCCCCCCATACTTTCCCTTCTCCACCAAAAGAGTCTGGCATCTGGTGGTCTTGTCAGCCTTTCTCTGGTACATATGAAGGAAGGATCATGGCTTTGGATCTGGAAGGGGGTCTATCCCAGTGGTAGGTGGGCTTGGATGACTGACTCCATTCCCCCCCAATTCAAGGTAGCTAAGTGGTGGCAGTGGCTAGGAGAACCAGAGACAGGAAGACCTTAGTTCAAATCCAACTTCAGAAACTTATTAGCTGTGAGACCCTGGGCAAGTCACCTAACTTTGGTTTGCCTTATTCACTGGACAAGGACCCCTCCCAGTCACTCCAGCATCTCTGCCAGGAAACAAACCCAAGGACCACCATCTGAACAGAGGCCTCCTACCTGATATATAGACTTCATTTTTTAAGGTCACACAGGCAAACTCCACCCATTTTTTATTCTCACTCTCTGCTTCCTGTTCAGTAATTGGGAGCTTGGCTACTTCCAGACGGCTGCGCCTCAGTGGGTCCAGGCAGGTCACTTCAGCCACAAATTTCTCATCTTTTGTGCAGCCTCCAATGATCATAAACACCTCGGACTGGAATTCATGCATCCTGGGCTTGGTTCTCTCTGAAATGATCTGGAAACCAAGGCAAATTACATCCTTTAAAAAATTCAAATTTGTTCATAATCATGAGCATAATCACAATCATAATGTTCATAATCATAATCATACATGGCTAACCTTTGTAGGTCTGCAAGTTATTTTATGGACATGAATTCATTTCATAAGCTGCTAAAGACCCAAAGGGCCTCTTTGCTGGCACGGACAGATATACAGAGTATTTCATGTCTCCCCATTCTCAGCCCCATGCAGGGAGTGGATGAAGGTTGGGGACTCCTGCCTGTGTCTCCTGGTTCTCCTGGGGATGATGCTATCATCATGAAGATCTGTCCCCCAAAGGAGCCTGGGCACAGCCATCTGCCTGGCAGCAGGAGCCCCTGGACCAGAACACCCGCTGGGGGGCGAGGTCCCACTGGACCTCCCCTTTGTAGGCTGGAGTGCCTCTGTAAAGGTCAGACCCCTCCTGGGGGGAGGGGTTCTCTGTCATTCTGACATTAGGGCAAGAAGGGTGGCCCAGAAGGTTAGGCATGGGGCCAGGATGAGCTAGGTTCCAATCCAGCCTCAGATACTTAGAAGTGAGGGGCTGGGGCGGATCTCTTAGGCAAGCCAGGGCCCCCTTCCCCCCAACTGTAACATGAGAATCATAACCACACCAATGTCTCACGACAGCTGCAAGAACCCAAAAGAGAAGTGGGAGCCCTGCTGATGGTGACAGATGCGCGGAGCGATTTGGGCTTAGTGCCACTGCGAGCACAAGCTGGGACCACCAGGGGGCAGCACCCCCATTCCCAATAGGGGAGAGCGGAGCAGGCCCGTGCTTTGGATGAGGTCACCATCACCATCCAGGCGGAAAGGAGAGGTTTTACAGATGGGGAAACCAAGGCAGGGAGAGTGAGGAGGAGAAAGCATAGGCAGGGCCCTGCTCCCCCTGCCCAGCCTGCACTGTACCCCCACCCCAAGAGATGGCACAGAGTCCCGGGGTACAGAGTGGGAAGGGGATGTGGAGATGACCTCTATGACAGATGGAGGGACTGAAACTTGAGGGGGAGAGAAAGAGACAGAAAGAGAGAGAGAGAGAGAGACAGACAGACAGACAGACAGACAGAGACAGACAAACAAAGACAGACAGAGACAGAGACAGAGAGACAGAGAGAGATAGAGAGACAGACAGAGACAGAGAGAAACAGAGAGACAGAGACAGAGAGACAGGGAGAGAGAAGAGAGATAAGCAGCTGTAGAAGGATAGAGATGATAGCAACAGACAGAGCATTTATTGAGTGCTTACTGTTTCAGCACTGTGCTAAATCCTGGGATTCATGTACAAAAAAAAATTGTCCCTGTCTTCAAGAAGCTTAGTAGAAGAAGTCAATATATAAAAGGGAGCTATAAAGAGATGGGGAGGTAGGCCCTCAGGGGCAAGGTGGAGTTGAGAATGCCATGGACTGATCTGTGGCTAAAGAAAGCGTTTGCTTCCCAGCATACACAGTGTCACACTAAGTGTCTGAGGTCAAATTGGAGCTGGGGTCTTCCAGACTCTGAGGCGCACTCCTTCTGCTACAGCAAGCACCTATCATCATCATTATCACCACCACCATCACCACCAGCATCATCCTCATATCACCAACAAAATCACAATGAGCATTTTTATTATCCCTATCCCTCTTATTAAGAGGCAGTCTGATATAGTGAGTAGAGTCTTTCTTCCCCTCTCCCTGGACTTCCCACCCTCCTCCCTTCCTAAAACTCAAAGCATAAAAATCTGCTTATTCTTTTGAGTTGTTAGCCTCATTTCTTGCTTCTTTCCACCTTTCCACAAGCCCAGCCACGTTTGTTGTTGCCATGCTTGGCTCCTCCCTCAGTTTCTTCCTTCTGCCTCACGCCTCGTCCTCCCCTCAGGGCCCTGCTCTAGTGTCCAGCATTCCAAGAGATCAGTCAACAGATCTCAGGCGTCCCTTGTTCTGACTTGCTAGTCCCGGAACTTCTCATCACTCAGATTCCCAAATAGAACATTTTTCTGCTTGGTCTAGGACAAGTTCTCTCAGACCTCCCACGGAAACCAGAAGGAAACCTTCAGGACACGAAATATAATTATTGTAAGCCTGAAGCTCTCTTCATGTATATAAATGAAATCAAATAATATAAATGTCAACCAAAGTCAAGGTGGCTTAGTGGAGCCTGAGCCTGCTTTGGAGTCGGGAAGATGAGTTTACATCCTGATTGACACAAGCTGGCAAAAACCACTGAATCTCTCCAGGCTCCCCTCATTCTACCTTGATTTTCCTGAAGCTCTTAGAGATTCATAGATGCATGGGTTCCTACAGATGTATACCCCCCCTTATTGTATAAAGGAGGAAGCCCTGATCCAGACAGAGGAAGGGTATCGTCTAAGCTCACACAGGGCCAAAACCGAAACAAGTGCTTTGTCAGGAGGCTCTAAACTGCTCTCCTTTTCAGCCCACCTCATTGCCAGAGAGATGATACATCCTAGCCTCCTGTAGAAGTGAGAAGACCTCCGGGCTCTGTCGGATAAGTGGGTCGGCCTCCACCGTCTCCACAAAATACCAAGGGTCCAGTAGAGGCAAGCGGACGTTCTCAAGGACAAGTGGGAGCAAGCAAAGTCTCTCAGACTGTTTATGTCGGACCCAACACATGACCATCTCAAACACTTGGGATTCCTCAGTGACATAGAGGTCGTCACTCTTGAGGGTATGGTGGAGGGTGTCCACCGGGAGCTCCAGGAACTCATCATAGTTTAAGACTTGTGTGAAATTCTGAATGATGTAGCCTTGAACTTGCTTCTTTAAGTGGTCCAAGGAGTGTGTGTCAGCCAGTCTTAGTATTCCAACACAGTTTTCAGGGTTGAGGGCTTCACTGAGAAAACTGGAACAGGCATCTACCATCCTCAGGAACTGCAAAGGAACATAGTGGAATTAGAACAAGTCAGACAGGGATTCGCTCTTATTTCATGTCTTTAGGTTTTGATGGGATCATGAAGATACTCATAGATTTGTAGGATTTTTGATATTGAAGATTTGACCTTGGTTGAGCAAGCCACTTTGTTTCTGTGGGCCTCAGTTTCCCCATTTGTAAAATGGATTAGATGGCCTTGGAAGTCCCTTCCAAATCTAAATCTATGAAGCCATGATCTCATTCAACTCTCTTATTTTACACATGAGGGAAACTAAGGTCAAATTCAAATTTCAGCAAATCACCTGGCTCAGGCCCCCACTTTCAGGTAAATAAGATTTTATTATTCCCATTTCAAGAATGAAGTAACGAAAGTGTGCTGAGTCAGCATCCAGCATAGCGCCTGGCACCCAGCAGGTCCCAAATACATGATGGTCAAATTGAATTAGGTGGGGCCACTCTGCAAGACTACCTACTAATTTATGGAGAAGTTCTACATTGGCAGAGAGAGGAACCACATACCTGCAATTACAGGTACTTGAAGTATGAACCATACGAAATCAGGGCTATTAATTCTCTTTTATATTTTTAAAGTTGACTGATATGTATTGTCTTTATATCATCTTTATTTTCAGATATATATATACCTGCCCCTCAAGAGAGTCATCCATTCCTTTTAACAAAGAATAACAGAGAGAGAGAGAGAGAGAGAGAGAGAGAGAGAGAGAGAGAGAGAGATTTCAGCAAAACTAACAGATGAACTGTCCCATACCCATAGTTGCCCAGTCCTCCAATGGAAAGAAAGGAATATATTTCTTCAGGGTCAAATTTGATCATTATTGGGCCCTTTTCATCTGTGATGTACACGTGATTATCTATGTAAAGGTCCCTACTGGACACAACCCTGCTATTATTTCAAAGAAATTTGACTTGACCCCAGGTCCAAACAAATGGACCTAGGTAATAAGACAGTTCTCACTCATATCAGTGGATGCTCCAATAACAGTACGGGTTATCTATCTTTGTTCAGTTGTTTTTCAGTCTTGACTAACTCTTTGTGACCCCATTTGGGGTTTTCTTGGCAAAGGGTCTGGAATGGTTTGCCATTTCCTTCTCCAGCTCATTTTACAGCTGGGGAAATGGAGGCAAAGAAAGATTAAGTAACTTGCCCAGGACCACATAGCTAATAAGTATCTGAATCTGGATTTGAACTCAGGTTTTTCTGACTAGTCCAGAGCTTTACCCACTGAGCCAGCACTATCTATCTATCTAGATATCAATATATGTATATATATATATATATATATATATATGTATGTGTGTGTGTGTGTGTGCACATCATTATTTTGACAGGAGCATTGGCCATTTAGAGACTAGGATGCTCATAAGCAGAATGTTTGAAACCAACTTGTTACTGCCAGTTTACTGTTGCTTATCTCACCTCTACCATTGTTGCTCAGCAACCTCTCCTCTAAATTTCATCCAGACCCCTGCAGCTGCTGTCATCCTTAGGACAGCCTCTCACCTTTCTCAAAGAATTCATTGCCTGCCTCATGGTCTTTCCTCCCCAGTTCTTTCCCTCATTTTAGGAGACTACAACAGATTGATGTTCCCACAAACCCCCTCACTTCCCAGTTCCTCATTCTACTTGTTTCCCATAACCACCAACTCCATCTCTTGCTTCTCATTTCCTACGACTTCTCCTCTCTTCAACCTCATCTGCATACAGATGGTCATGATGCCCCAGTGTTCGGTTTCCATGTTCATGAACTCGGAATTCCTTTGACTGATCATACTCTTTCATCATTCTATTTTCCCTTCTGTCTTATGCCCCCTAACTCTGTTCTTCAACCTCTTGGGGACCCTGGGGACCTTTGGTTTTCCCTCAGGCTATAGCCTCTGCTCTGGTGACCCTCTCCTCTCTTCCCTATCTTGATCCTCTGGTGAGCCAATTCCATCCCACCCTATACACTCAAGTCCTTTGCTCTCTTGTTCTATGGTGCTACCTTGCATCAATCTGAGATTATTTTCACCATTAACCCTCTTTCCCTTCTATGCTGCCAAACAGGGTTGGAAAAAATGTTCAAAACTGTGCTGATTGTGTCCTCTACAAATTTAAGTTACATCATCTCAACCAGGCCCTTCACTGCAATCGTTTTGCATCTCCCTGATCAATTTGTTCACCCATTCACCATTGCTGCTGTGGAGACCTTTTTCCTTCCCCTGCAAGTTTCCCAAAACATTCCCTTCACTACCCCATCCTCTCAGTCAAAGACCTTGCCCCAGGTTTCATGAAAAGAACTGAGGCCATTTGAAGAGAGCTGCTCCTTTTTCTTATCTCACAACACTCAGACATTTTCCCTACTATCTCCTCCTTTATTTCCGTTTCTTAGGAAGGGTGGCCCTTGTAAACATGAACCCTGTATCCTAGTCTATCTTATCTTCACAAGCAGAGTATTCTTTCCATCATCCTCTCTCCCTATCTTAACTTCAATCTCTTCTAGCTTCCCTTCTGCCTACTGATGTGGTCATATCTCTTCTATCCTTAAAAAACCCTTGCTTGGTCTAAACATCCCCACTAGCTATCATTCTGGATCCCGACTCTCTATTGTGGTCCCATTTCTGGATAACATTGTCTGTAATGGGTGCCCCCCCACTTCCTATCTTCTCACTCCCTTCTAAACCCTTTAACTTCAACTGCTCTCTCCAAAATTACCAGGGAGACCTTAATTGACAGATTTTGTCAAACTTCAGACCTCTCTGCAGCCTTGGACACTGTTGATCACCATCTTCTCCTGGATACTCTCCCCTCTTGAATGCTGTTCTCTCTTCTTCCTTGTCTTACTGCTTTTCCTTGCATGCTTTGCTGAACCTTCAGTCAGGTCACCAACTGTGGACGTCCCCTCAAGACTCTATCCTATGATGTCTTCCCTTTGCCTTCTATACTTTTTTGCCTTGTGATCCCATGAGTAGGATTTTCATCTCTGTGCTAATGATCCCCAATCTATATAATCTACCTTAATCTCTCTCTCTCTTGAATCTCTTAGTTTCTCATCACCATTACCTTTTGGGATATTTTAAAAAATGATTACTGTAGGCACCCTAAACTCAACATTGTCTCAAACAAAAGTTATTATTTTTTCTTCCAAACCTCTCCTCTTCTCAGAGTTCCTATTACTGTTGAGGGTACCATCATCCTCCCAGTCCCCTAGGCCCACACACCAGCATCATCTTTGTCTCCTCATTGACACTTCATCTATAAATCTAAGTTGTTGTCAAAATCTTGTCATTTTCCCTCACAACATCTCTCCACTCTCAAGGTTACCACCCTCTACACTTTCTCATCACCTGGACTATTTCATAGCCTTCAGTTGCTCTCACTACCTCAAGTCTCTTCCCTCCTCAACTGCCAGAGTGATCAGGGCTCATTCTCCTTCTCAATAAACTCTAATGGCTCCCTGTTACCTCTAGGATCACATAGAAAATCCTCTATTTGGAATTTCAAAGCGCTTCATAACTTGGCTCCTTCCTATCCTTACCATCTTCTTTTACTTTACCTTCCTCCGTGTACTTTGAGATCTAGTTATCTGACCCACTTTGTGTTTCTCATGTACCATACTCCATATTCTGGCTCCATGCCTTTTTCTTTGGCTTTCCTCCTTCCCTCCTCACCTCTGTCATCAAGAAAACACAAAATTCTATGATCTCCCTAAGCTTCAGTTTCTTATCTGCTAAATCTGCTGAACTCTGCCATCCCTAACCTTCAGATTCTGATTCCACCTCAAACTCGGACCCTGACCCTTCCAGTCAAATCAATGATGGTTTTTTTTTTAATATGGCAGTACCAGCCTTTGAACCTACTTGCCTCTGGTTCTTCCTCTACCTGCACTCAGGTCTCTTCTAATGAGAAGATGACAACAACAATGTTGATGATAATGATGATGATGGTGGTGGTGAAATGATGGTGATAAATGTGACTTGTCTTTTAAAGTCACTATAGTGACTTAAGGTCTAAAATGGTACTTTATACATATTATCTCATTTTGTCCATACTACTGGGAAGTAGATGCATACACTAAAGCATTTTAGAGAGGAGAAAGCACAGACTACAAGGGGTTTAAGGAATTTACCCAGGGTCACACAGTAAATGTCAGCTGAACGATTCTATCCCTTTTGTTGGTTTGAGGCCTCTAGGTAAATTCTGCTAGACTGGAAACATTTATTTTCAACATTTCAGTTCAAAAGGTAAAAATAAATGAGACTCAGTTTTCAGGCCACCTGCAGCCCACCTCCAGTGGGTTCACTTCTCTCTACAGAATCTGCTAGGGGTGTCCCAGGCTCATGAGGTCCGTTCACTGAGCAAGGACTTTCCGGGAAGCCATGCAGATGCATTTCTACTCTTCACCTGCTTCTCCAGCTCTGGGGTCTATATTACTAAACTGGGTTAGAGTCTAAAAGTAGACAAAAGACAACTTAGCCACACCCTACCTCCCATAGGTTCTGAGGTCCTGGTTTCTATTTCATTCTTTTAATTCAATACAAAATCATGTCAATGAAGCCTTTGTGACCTCTGAGCCTAGACTGGTGTTGCCTCTGTAACTATGTGCCTCAGTGTATCAATAAGTCAATCAATACCCATCTGTATATGCCATAAACATGAAGACCTTGCCTTCTAATTACCTTCTAATTGTTCCCTTCCTAATTACCTTGTATCTAACATGTTTCCCCAAAGGACTTTGAGAGTAGGGACTTTTCATTCTTTATTTTGTGTCTTATCTCTTAGCACAGGGTCTTGCATACAGTAAGAGCTTAATAAATGCATATTAGTTGACTATTTTCATATTGTCTCCCCTCCCTCAATAGAATATAATTTTCCTGAGGGGGAGGAATATTTCAGCCCTGACTTGGTCTTCCCAGGGCCCCCCAGTAATAGATAGTTTAGAAATTCTTATTGATTGATTATTTATTGATTGATTGAAGTGAATCCATCAAATATAAGCCAAACACAAGTGATCTTGGTGGGAGGGCATGGGGACAGGAAAGACTCCCTGCATAAGGTAGAGCCAGAGCTGAGTCTTAGAGGAAACCACAAGGCAAAGTAAGGAGCAAGTGCCTTCCAGGTAGGGGAAAGAGCCAGTGTAGATGGAATGTATTTATGTAAGAGGAGTGGCAAAAAGACTGGACTAGCTGCTCCATAGAGTGTAATAATAATAATAATAATAATAATAATAATAATAATAATACTGGTTGTCCTTCATTTTCGAAGAACAGGACATCAGGGAGGTGATGCCTTGACAAGCATGTGAATTGGATTTGAGTGGAGGGGGCTGTGCTAAGTCACTGACCTCACTTTCTCCTCCAGAGCCACCTGAGTCCAATGGCCAGATAAGGATCAGGGCAACTAGAGACGACCCCTGGATGTAAGGCAATCAGGGTGAAGTGACTTGCCCAAGATCACATAGCTAGTTAGTGTCAATTGAGGCCAAATTCAAACTCCTGTCTTCCTGAATCCAAGGCCAGTACTCTATCTACTGTACCACGTAGCTGGAAAGAAAGAATATGCCATGCAACTAGAAATATAGGAGAGGTTGGGTTATAGAGGGTGTTAAATGCCAAATGGCAGAGTTTCAGGTGATCCCAGGGAGTTTTCAATCAATCCATATTTATTAAGTGTCTACTAGGTGCCAATTTCTGTATTAGCCTCTAGAGATACAAAAAGAGACAAAAGATGGTCCCTGCCCTCAGGGAGCTTCCAATATCTTGTGGGAGGCAATATGCAAACAAGCACATACTAAGCAAGCTAAGTACAAGATAAATAGAAAATAATTAACAGAGGGAAAGCACCTTGAATGAACAGGAGATGTGGAAAATGGGATTTTAGTGGGGACTTAAAGAAAGCCAGAGAGGTCAGTAACCAGAGCAAAGATGGGAGAGTATCCCATTGAGCAATGGAATGATGCAGAAGCCGAGAGATAGAGTGTCATGATCATGGGACAGCCAAGAGGCTGATGTCACTGGATCAGAGAGTACTTGTAAGGGAGAATGGGGTAAGGAAAGGTTGTAGCTGTGTGAAGGATGCTTTGGAGGGAGAACACTTGAGGAAGGGAAACCAATGGAAGATAATATTGCAATAGTTCCAGGTAGCGGCAATGAGAACCTGGAACATCATCATGACTGTGAATAGAGAGAAGTCTAATAACAGAGCTGTTATAGAGGCAGAAATGATAATATTTGGCAACTGGACAGATATGGATGAGAGGAACTAAGGAATCATGAGTACTCGTATCTGAGTGAATGGAAAAATTGTGACTCTTGATAAAAATAAGACAGCTCTGAGTTTTGTTTACTTGTTTACCCCTCTATCTCCCTCCACAACACTCCTCCCTTCCTTGGGACAAGTCACCCCCACCCTGGAGCAAATATGTATAATCAAAACAAACATATGAGTTGGTCACATAAAAAATATATGTCTCCTTCTTTACCTAAAGTCTGTATTTTTTCTGTCAAAAGGTGGGAAGCGTAATTTTTATTTTTTAAAATTTTGATTGGTCAGAGTTCTTAAACTTTCCAAAGTTGTTTCCCTTTCCAATTGTAATCGTTTTTCTGATTCTGCTCACTTTGCTCTCTATCACTTGATACAACTCTTCCGAAATTTCTCATTGTCAATGAGAGCTGAGTTTTGAAACATTTGGCAATGAGTCAAACTATCATCTATGAGTGCTGATTTGTTGACTGCCCAAAGTGATAGATGAAAAGCTTAATGAATGAGTTAATGGGCAGGATTACATCCATGGCACCGCTCAAGACTTCCCCTCCCCACTAGGTTTCGTATGAAGTTTCTCTGAGGCAGGCATGCCCCAACCTGGGCCCTAGTAAAAACAAGAGCTTTTGACATCCTAATCACAGCCCATACCCAGGTCCAGACAGTGCCTTGAGACAAGAGCCAACAAGTTTCTGGAAGTTCTGAGTTTCTGTTGACTATCTCCTTAGGTCTTTCCGTTCACCCACCTGGAATAGGCTGGCAGCCTCCAAGACCCGCTGGACATTCTGTTTGGTAATGAGAGCCTTGCTTGTGTATGTATAGTCTAGGAGAATATTCATAGTTTCTGCATCTACGCCTTTGATGATGATTTTCTTCTCATATTTCTCCTTTAAGTCATTACAAAACATGGCCCTGAAAGAGAAATAGAGGCAGTGTCCAACATAGGTGGGCCCAATTTACATACAACCCTTTCTTCCATGATAGTCCCTTTTGAAACCCTGGGGGACCTCTTCCTTCTCCCCACTACCACTTCTTGGACAGGTACAGGAAGATCTCAGTATGAGTCTGGAGGATCTGAGTAGGGGAAGTCTTTGGCCTCCCTCAAGAGCAGTCTCTGGTACTTAGAATAAAATCACGGAATTGGAGCAGGAAGGACATCAAATTCAGTCTTCTTTTACAGAGAAGAAAGCCAAAGCTCAGAGATTAAGTGACCAACCAGTGAGTCTCTGAGGTAGGAAAAAACTCACTATGACCACCCTGCCTTTCTATTCTTGGAATATAAGGGAATCTTACAGTGACCCACCATTTAGCACCGATGGATTATATTACAAGACCTAAATGAAAAGAGAGAGAAAGGGAAGAAGAATCCTAAGAAAGGATCCACTTACTCATTTTTCTTTTTCCTTGTGCATTACTAGCAGCAAAGATAAAATACTTTTTAAAAGGCCCTGAATAAAACACCCAAAGAAAAGTGGGCTTGGGTTTTTTTTTTTTTTTTGTATTTTGTTTTTAAAGAAAAGGTTGAATTCTGAGCTCTATAGCTAAGCTTTCTCTTCTACAGATGATCTGGTCAGAACCACAGCTGATGACAATAGAAAAGGAAGCCGACTGGACTAATGAAAGGAAGGGAGTAACAGAACATTGAATGGAAAGAGAATTGCTTCAAGGATGTAGATCAGCAGGAGTACCTAACCCATTGGCAGAGCCAGGGAAGGAAGATGGATAGGCAGAGGTCTGGCGGAGAAAGACCATAGTGGGCAGAGGAAACACTTTCTGGAATAGTGGTATCGACACCTTCTAAAGGTCGGTGTCCTGGGAAAAAGATCTGTGTGCCTGCCCTAGTTAATGTCTCTCCTTCCTAAACTCTCTATGCTCACCCTTTCCTCTATTGTCTTATCTCTTGAACTTGCAGAGACCCTACTTCAAAGGGAGCAGAGTGGGGATCCCCACTTCTACTGCCACTATGGCTAGAGATGGAGATTCTCCATGCCTAATGTAGCCATGGGAACTATGTTTTCATATCCTAAATAGCAAAACTTGACTTCTTCTTCTTATATAGAAATATCATTAGATATTGTTTTAGAGTGTAACTGGCTGAACACCAGAGTTCAAATGCATTTTGGGTTAAATGGATCTTTGTGGACTAGCCAGGAACTGTAGTGATATATGACATCTTCTTTGAGAAAATTTGCTCCAAATTCCAAAAAATAATGGTAAAAGAAGATCTGTATTTATTCACTTATATTTATGTCTCACACACACACACACACACACACACACACACACACACAAACATATACTAGTTTGCTACAATATTAGAATGTAAGCTTGCTTAAATACCCACTTGGAAATCCAAAAAATCAAAGGAGAAATTAAGAAAATTAAAGAAAACCTTTAATAATAAAAGCAGCAACTAGTTTTAAAGGGAAAAAAGCAACAAATATATAAACTTGCTGTTGTTAATTTGATTCTAAAAAAAGAAAGCACAGGGGGGCAGCTAGGTGATGCAGTAGATAGAGCACCAGTACTGGAATCAGGAGAACCTGAGTTCAAATCCAGCTCTTGATAATTACTTAGCTGTGTGACCTTGGGCAAGCCATTTAACCCCATTGCCTTAAATAAATAAAATTTTTAAAAGAGAAAGCAAATCAAATTACTAGTATCAAAAATGAAAGGTGACTTTGACACTAATAAAGATGAAATTAAAGTAATTATTAGGAATTATTTTACCCAATGATATGTCAAAAAATCTAACAACTTAAATGAAATGAATGAATATTCACAAGTTTTACAGATGTTATGCTTAGAGAGTCCCAGAAATTCAACTAAAAATTAGTTGAAATAATTAACAACTTTAGCAATGTTGCAGGATATAAAATAAACCCATGTTAATCATTGGCATTTCTATATATTACTAACAAATTCCAACAGCAAGAGATAGAAAGAGAAATTCCTTTTAAAATAGTTGTACACAATATAAAATACTTAGGCATTAAGTTGCCAAAACAAACCCAAGAACTATATGAACACAATGACAAAACACTTTTCATATAAATAAAGTCAGATCTAAACCATGAGAGAAATATTGATTGCTAATAACTAGGCAAAGTCAATATCATAAAAAATGACAATTTTGTCCAAATTAATTGACTTATTCAGTGCCATACCAATCGAACTGCCAAAAATTGTTTTATGGAGCTAGAATAATACAAAATTCTTCTGGAAGAACAAAAGGTCAAGAACATGAAGAGATAAAACTTTATAGCAAGTTTCTCTTAGGTCACATTTCATACACACACACATATACATACATACGGAGAGAGAAAATTGAGTCAAATTTATTTATTTTAATAGTATTTTTACAATCGTGTATAGACAATTTTTAATGTTCATTCTTTTTTTTTAGGTTTTTTTTTTGGTAAGGCAATGGGGTTAAGTGGCTTGCCCAAGGCTATACAGCTAGGTCATTATTAAGTGTCTGAGGCTGGATTTGAACTCAGGTGCTCCTGACTCCAAGGCCAGTGCTCTATCCACTGTTCCACCTGGCCACCCCTTAACATTCATTCTTTTTTTTTTTAGATTTTTCAAGGCAATGGGGTTAAGTGGCTTGCCCAAGGCCACATGGCTAGGTAATTATTAAGTGTCTGAGGTCAGATTTGAACTCAGGTACTCCTGACTCCAAGGTCAGTGCTCTATCCACTACGCCACCTAGCGCCCCTACATTCATTCTTTTAAAAAAAATGATTTTTAAATTTTCTCCCTCCATCTCTCATCTCCTTCTTTCCTAAGACAGCAACTGAGTCAAATTTATAAGAATGCAAGTCATTCCCCAGTTGATAAATGGTCAAAAGATATGAACAGAATATTTTCAGAAAAAGAAAAAATACTCTAAATCATTATTTATTAGAGAAATGTAAATTAGTTCAACTTTGAGATACCACCCCACCTCTATATTTGGCTAATATGACAGAAAAGGAAAATGACAAATATTGGGAGGCAATGTGGAAAAATTGGGACACTATTGCACTCTTGGTGGAGAAAGAACTGATCCAACATTTCTGGAGAATAATTCAGGATGATGCCCAAAGGGCTATGAATCTATGCATACTCTTTTACCCATAAATACCTCTAGTAGAACTGAATTCCAAAGAGATTTTAAAAAAAGAAAAGAAGAACTTCTATGTACAACAAGCAGCTCTGTTTGTTGTGACAAAGAATCAGAAGTTGAGGGGATGCTCATGAATTGGGGAATGACTGAACAAGTTGTGACGTATGATTGCATTGGAATACTACAACTGAAGCTGGACGGCTTCAGAAAAACCTGGGAAGACTTGCATGAATTGATGCAATGTGAAATGAGTGGAATTAGGAGACCCTTGTACAGAGTAACAACAATAATATATGATGATCAACCTTGAATGACTTAGCTCTCCTAGGAAAAATAATAATCTAAAACCAGTGAAAATTACTATCTCCAGAGAAAGAACTCATGGAGTCTGAGTACAGGCAGAAGCATATTTTTTTGTATTTTATTTTACTGGATTTTTTGGGGGGTGGGGAGGATTTTGTGTTCTCTTCCGCAATATGGCTCACATGAAAATATGTTTTGCATGATTGTACATACATGATCTTAGCAATATGCTTACCTTCTCAAGGAAGGGGAGGGGAGAAAGGGAAATAATTTGGAACTCAAAAATTCTTTTTTTATCTTTCTTTCTTTCTTAGTTTTTGCAAGGCAATGGGGTTAAGTGACTTGCCCAAGGTCACAGAGCTAGGTAATTATTAAGTGTCTGAGGCTGGTTTTGAACTCAGGTCATCCTGACTCTAGGGCTGATGTTCTGTCCACTGCACCACCTAGATACCCCCTCAAAATTATTTTTAAAAAGAATGCTTAAAATTGTTGTTACATGTAATTGAGAAAAAAAATAAAATTAAAACATTCTTTAAAAAAAAGAATGTAAGTTTGTTGGCACATTGGATAGAATGCTGCTTGGAGTCAGAAAGAATCATCTTCCTAGGTTTAATCCAGCCTCAAATACTTACTAGTTGTGTGACCCTTTCCCCCAGTTTCTTTATCTGTAAAATGAGCTGAAGAAGGAAATGGCAAGCCCTCCAATATCACTGCTAAGAAAATCCCAAAGGGACAGACACACTGAGATGTCCCAACAACAATTATTCTTGTTCCATGTGTCTCTATTGCCTAGCAGAGTGCTAGCAGAAGCCTACAGGAAGTGCTTCATAAATACAGACTTTTTTTTTTAATTGCTTGGTCTCCTATTCATGTAGCACTTTCACATTCATCTTAATTCAAGGACCATTTAATAAATTCCTAGTGAGCATCAGATACTGAGTAGGCTCTGGGTGTGCAGCTCAGAAGCCAGAGTCCTTGGCCTTAGAAAGTTTCCACTGGGGTCTGGGGACCCAGGTGAGGAGGCAGGGAGGAATCAAGGAACCCTGTGTACATAGGTGAGGAAATACAAAGCATCCATGTAACATGGTGCCGGCTTACCTTTTAAAAACTTCCAAAGTATAACTGTTACAAACTTATAAAATTGATAGCTGAAAGTTTAATTATTTAAAACTTTAAAATATTTATTAATTTATTTTGTATAAATATTCAACATAGCTACTACATGGTAAAAGAAGCTAGACTGAATCAGGTAGAGAAAGGGTGTTAGAAGAGGTAATTCAACTGTAAAAACATGGAAAGATTGATTTATAAGGTGCAAAAGACAAAGAAATTTCAGATTTTTTTTTGCAAGACAATGGAGTTAAGTGGCTTGCCCAAGGCCACACAGCTATTATTAAGTGTCTGAGGCCACATTTGACTCAGGTACTCTTGACTCTAGGGCCAGTGATCTATCCAATGCACCACCTAGCCACTCCCAAAAGATCTTTTTGATAAAAAAAAATGAGCAAGAAAATCTCAATAGTTTGTGATCTATGTGTCTACACCCTCTCATCTATATAAAATCTTTGTAGGATTTTATGTATATGAACTGAGAATGTTCTCCATGAAGATCTTTGGAGGGAACTTGCAGGAAGCATGCCTCAGGTAATTTGAAGGGTGGGAATCAATTGGGGATAAGAGACTTCCCAGTATCATCCAGTTAGTAAGGATCTGTGACTAGATTTGAACTTAGGTTCTCCTTTCTCCAGGGTCTATGCTCTATTCATCATGCCACCAGGTGCTCCTTCAGGTGATTTTCTACAATGGACTAAACTTTTCCATCTCACAACTGACCAAAACACATAGAGAGTATAACATTTCATTGTGTTAATCATCTATGGATTACAAACAAAAATTAAACTTGTTGGAACAAAACATCACCTCACAGGCTCTTTTATTGCAAAATTACTGTGTGATCAAGTCACTTTACCTTGTTTGTCTCAGTTTCCTCATTTGTAAAAAATGAGCTGGTAAAGGAAAAGGCAAAAGACTCCAGTATCTTTCCCAAGAAAGTCCCAAATGGGGTCACAAAGTTCAAGACCATCCCAGAATCTTCAGAGGATATAACAGAAACAACTATTCACAACTATGTGATAATAGACTATATGAGACATGAGATGTATGCCTGCCAAAAATTACTCATCCAAAGATCCAAAGAAGGGATTCTGAGTCTGTGGATAGTGAGCCTGGATGCTCCCCTTTGTATATGTCACCATATTGACACCAAGACATTTCAGAACCTCTTAGAAGAGATTTGTAGTCACTTAGGGAGTTTGGCCTGATTAGCCAAATAAGAAAGACCAAATGGACGTAGAATGCTACAATGTAAATATCAATATTCAACTAATAACCTATAGAACTTTATCCATACTGACAATGAACAGAATTCTCAACTTGGAGACAGGAATATGTGAGTCTAAAACCTGCCTAGACTGTGTGACCCTAATCAAGTCACCTAACATCTGTCTTCCTCATCTGTAAAAAGCAGCACTTACCACCCACCCCCCAGTTATTGTGGAGATCTAATGAAATGCGCATTGTAAAAAGTTTTGCAAACCTTAATGCTAACTAGGTATTTGGGGCACCATATCTGGAACAGACAATACTGATGGACAATGAATGGAAAAGGAGGAAGGAAGACAATGAGTGGGGTTCACCTTCAGAAAGTGCAAAGCTCTTTTATGGCCCCCAAGTTTCCCACAAGAGCAAAGATCCAACTTTTCAATACAAACATTATTGCTAATGTTGTTAGATAACAAAGAAAGCTGGAACCCCATTGCCTCTGAAGAACTGAAGAGGAAAACCACACAGAAGGAACAGAAAGATTTATGGGTATATGAGCAGGCCACAGCATGCAAACAATGAGGAACATTGGGAGAAAGCATGGAAAGCTTCCAGTACATTGGAGTGAATCCCCTCTGGCAAACTATTGGGAAGATGGACAAGAGTCACACAAGATGAACAGACAGGGATGGGTTGCAATCTGCATCATTGGAGGAATTTCTAAATCAACAGCTCCTTTGGAATGCAAAGACATGGACATAGACATACACACAGATACCTCTATGAATGCATACATCCATATATTCACATGTTGGCTGACTTGCTGCTTCATCATGTGGGGAGCTCCTGGTTAGGGGCTCTATATACATATCAGCCCCTTCTCTGGGCAGTCTTGGACACCTGCCTGTATGGGGAAGGACAGAGTCTGCCCCAATGTAACTCAATGCTTGTGTGGGAGCCTGGATACACTTCCTCTCCCAATAAAGCGGCTTGCCATAATCAACTGAGTTGGGTCTACTGAAGCACAGATAGATCTTCTTCATTCCTGCACCCTCTGCCCACCCAGAGTTCCTTTCCAGCCTGATACCCAGAAAGTTCCTCATGATAGCAAACAATGGTAGCAAAGATGGCTTCCATACAATCTCTTTTGAACTATTTTAAAAATTTCACCTGATTAAAGATCATCCTTTCTATGCCCAGTCCTCCTCCCCCTGCCACCTCCATAAAAGAGTCCAGGAAATTTTATGATTAGTTATTTTTCTCATCTGTAAAATGGAGGCAAAGGCTGAATCAAGACAAGCAAAATGATGCTCAGTTTCATGGACTCATCATTGAGAGCTGGAAGGAACTTAAGACTTATTATTTTGACCTCCTCTTTTAATCGATGATGAAATCAAAGCCCAGGGAGGTTTTGGGGACTGGCCCAAAGATACCCCAGGTAGCAATATCAGAGGTGGAAATAAACCCAGATCTTCCTGACATCAGGTCTTGTCTAGTCCTTGCTCATCTCTGTCATGATTTCCTAACAACCCACTCAAAACATCAATCAAACTGGTTGTTTCTGTCTTAACAAATGGATGATTGAATGGATCTTTCAATTGTTCAGCTACCTGTTTTGACTGGTGATGTTCGTGTCTTCTGCATTTCAGGCCACCGTGAATGCTTTCCTTTGTCCCTTAGCCAAGGTCCCACCACCTGCAAGAAGTCTTTCCAGGGTCCTTTCTTCTCCTCCTCTACTGCTGGCATCTCCCTTTGGAGATTATCTTTCATTTATCCTATAGATATTTTCTGTGTACATAGAGATTTGTATGTTGTTTTCCCCTCCTCTGCACCTTAGAGGATAAGCTCCTCAAGGGCAGGGCTTGAGATTGTGCCTTTGTGTATCCTTAGCCTGGGATATGTGGTGTTTAATAAATGTTTCTTGACTGAGAGATCTTAGCTGACATATTGGGAAATAGGCCAAAAACAAAGATCAACCCCACCCAGCAACCCAAAAGAAGTTTTTCTACCAGGCCATTTGGAATGCTAGAAAAATATTTTTATTTCATTGTGTGACTGGTGTTTAGTCTTCACCTTCTCATCTACATTAATTGCTTCTTAAAGATGTGTCTGTCTTGACTGCTGGGGTTTTTCCATTGTTTGTTTTAGTTTTGATTTTGGTAACCTGAGGTGTCCCACAGGACATGAGCTAATCATGGTGGGTTTGGTTCTCTTCTCCATAAACCCTTCCTTAACTCACACATGAACTAGGGCACCATGGGTCCCTCTTAGCTTTTTTCTGTCTTTCTTATGTCTGAACCTCATCCAAGCTGAAGACTGAAGTTCTTTTGTTTTATAGACTCTTGGTTGACCTCATTTGGGGTTTTCTTAGCAAAGATATTGGAGCACTTTGCCATTTTCTTCTTCTGCTTCTTTTACAGATAAAGAAACTGAGGCAGACAGGATGAAGTGACAGGATCACACAGCTAGGCAGTATCTATGATTGGATTTGAACTCAGAAAGATGAGTCCTCTTGACTCCAGGCTGCACTCTACCCACCAAGGTGTAGAAAAGACCTTAGAGGACATCTAACCCAACCTTATTTTACCAGTGAAAAAAATCGTGCCCCAACTAGGTGAGCTGCCTTAGGCCACATGGGTTGTAAGTGATAGAGACAGGATTGGAATTCAATTGGCCTCAATTCTTGGATTCTTTCTCCTATGCCACACCAACTCTGAGGAGGCCTGGGCTGAAATGGTGCATCAGTCAGTTTATTCCACTCTCCCTGTTTTTGCATTGCTGCCAGAAATTTTTGCTTTGAATTCAGTTTTTAACACAGCTTTGGGTACCTCTGCATAGATCTAGAAATACAAGACATCACTGTGAGACCCCAAGCACATCATTTCTTAGTCTCAGTTTGTTCATCTGTAATATGGGGGGTTCATCTTGGTGGTCTTTGAGGTCCCAGCCAGCTCTAAATCCCAGGATCCTATAGATGTTGGAGACCAAAATCCCTTCCCTGCAGGGCTCTCTGCATTTTCTAGACAGTGACTCCTTGATCCTCACAAGACTCTTATGAAATCAAGGGTAGCTATTAGGATCCACATTTTACAGCTGAAAAACAGGCCAAGAGCAAGTAAATTGCCCAATAATCACAGAGTGAGTCAATGGGAAAGTTTGAACCAGAGCCTTGGCCACAAGACTGTCTGCCCCAGCAGCTGTGAAAACACCAAAGGGTCCCTGTCTCAGTCCTAAAGGAATCAGACTCTGAAGTTAAAACAGGAGAAAAACCAAGACCCTCAAACCTGTCTACCCTCATTCCTGGTTTTCTAGATTTTGGGGTTTTGGTGGGGAGGAGGAAGCAGCCACAAGGTTGGGGCATCTGACCTCTGCTGGGAGGGGGGGCATGGAGCTGGGAGGTGTCTGGAGTAACAGTGGGGACAGTTGGGGAGCCTGGGGGAATCTGACCCAGAATCTGCACGGCTAGGGCCAGCAGGAGTGGGGAGAAGGGAGGCCTGTCTCTAGATGGCCAATCAAAGGATCTCATTCCATTTCTGGATTGCACTCATTGCTAAGATATTTTTTTCCCTTAAATAAAACCCCACTTGCCCCTTTGAAACATACTCATTGTTCCTCCCTGCCTTCCCTCACCCCCCTCCCCCAAGTAGAACAAAGCTAAGGCCTCTTCTACATGAAAAACTTTCCGCTGCCAAACTAGAATATTTCCTGAACCAGGGTTCCCCAGGGGGGCGTCTTTGGCTCCAGAAAGATGATGCTGCAGTGGGGAGGAGAGATTGAGAATCACTCTTGGGCTGTGAAGAGCAGAGCAAGCCCTGGCTGCTATTTATAGCGTTAGAGGGAATGTTGGGGCAAATATGAAGATAAACATCCATCAGTCAATCAGCAAGCATTAATTAAGGAACACTACAGGCCCTCTCAGGCTAGGTGAAGAAAGAGAGGCAGAATGGATGGACCGAATGAATCATTCATTAAGCCCTTCTATGTGCAAAATGGAAACCATTTCTACTCTCCAGAAGTTGGGATTTCAAAGGGAGTAAAGAATAAATAGAAATGCAGAATAAGTATGAGGGAGTTGGGGAGCAAGGGCCCTGGAAATTGGGTTGGGGATAGGAAAGGGCTCTTGTAAAAGGGCTACTTGGGCTTTATGTCAATGAAGATAGCAATTCTATGAGGCAAAGGTGAAGAGGAAGTCAATGCCAGTCATGAGGAAAGACCAGAGCAAAACATTAGAGATAGGAAATGGAATTTCTTGCATGAGGAAAAGGCAGAAAGTCAGTTTGGTTTGGTCTTGAATCCTAACTTGGTATGTGTAGGCCAAATAAGGACGCCTACCTGTGGTCAGAGTCAGGTGGGCAAACTGTGCCGTAGACATAATTTTTGTTGGTGGCGGCTTTTGTTTTTTGTTTTTCTTCTTTTTGTCTGATGAAGCCCAGACCAAGACCATGGCTCCTTCCCAGAAACAAAGAACTGATTTCCCCAGTTATTATGAATCTCAGAAACCATCAAGATTCAAACTCAAACAAGAGTTCATCTATAACATCTTCCCAAAAGTGTACTAGTCTTTGCTTGAAATTTTCCAGTGAGGGTGAACCCACTATACAACCATTATATGTTTGGACACCTCCAACTGTGACAACCATTATATGTTTGGACACTTCCAACTGTGAAGTTTCCCATTTCTACCCATTGCTCCTGGTTCAGTTGCCAGGCATAATCAAGTCTCAACCCTTCTCCATATAATGGCTCGCCATGTTTTGGGGTTTTTTAATCTCCAGGTTAAACATTTCCAGTACTTAATCCCAAGACTTTTCAGTAGCCCTCCTTTGAACACTCTCCAGAACTGAAGATAGCGCTTCAAGCACTGGTTAATCATGTGGTTCCATACCCTACATCTCTCTTAAGGTCGTCTAAGATAGCGTTAGCTTTGGGGACTGCCATAGTACACTTCTGATTCCTTATGAGTTTGTAATTTGTAATTTATAATGGACCCCTTCCCAGGATTATTTCCTGATATCACCCAGATCCTTGGAGTCAGGGGCTATTTTTCTTTTTGTCTTCATATCATCAGCACCCAGAAAATAGTAAGCACTTAGTAAATGTTTATTGATTGATTGTTATTTCTCTCTCCAAAAAAAAAATCATCCTGTATTTAAATTGTATTTTGAATATATTTAAATCCCTATAAATTGTTTGTCCTGATATCATTCCATCAATAAACAAATATTTTTCCACATCTATTATGGGTAAAGCACTATGCTGTGGATTCAGAGGCAAAAGTGAAACAATCCCTGCCCTCAAGCAGTTTACATTTTATCTCCTCTTAGAATTATGTTCCTTGAGAGTAGGAATCATAATAAATACTTATTGCTCAGTTGGTTGATTGAGAGAAATAAATTCTCATTACTCAGTCTGATGTTTTGTCTTCCATTATGGAAGAAGACCATGATAACAGAGAGATGATGCTATGACAAGCTCATGAATTGGATTTGAGTAAAGGGGTGCTGTGCTATGTCAGCAGCCTCACTTTCTCTTTTGGAGCCATCTGGGTCCAGAGACCTAATAGGAATCAGGATGACTGGAGATGGCCCTGGATGTGAGGTAGTCAGGGTTAAATGACTTGCCCAAGGTCACACAGCTAGTTAGTGTGGGGTTGGATTCAAACTTCCATCCTCCAGTGCTCTATCCACTGTGGCACCTAGCTGCCCAATTACTAGGTCTAAAAGACCCAGGGCAGAACTATACCAACATTGGTCAACCTGGGATGAATTCCTTCCTGCTGTCAAAAGTATCTCTCTGTGCCAAAGGCTCATTATTCTCTTCATTCTGGACCTGATTTGGGTCCCATCCTGACTGGTTCTAGAACCAGACTATCCATATTTTGAGAGTGCCAGTCCATATGGAGGATGATTGGGGGCATGACCACTGGGCTGATGTTTGTCCTTCACTCTTTTTTTTTAAATTTTATTTAATTAAGGCAATGGAGTTAGGAGTGACTTGCCCCAGGTCATACAGCTAGGCAATTGTGAAGTGTCTGAGGTCACATTTGAACTCAGGTCCTCCTGACTCCAGAGTGGATACTCTATCCACTGTATCACCTCGTTGCTAATGAACCCCCAGAAAGCAGTCTTGAGTCGTCCCTGGACAAGTTTACCTTCTGGGGTTTTTTGTTTGTCTTTTAGTTTTAGTTTGTGGTATTACAAGCAGCAAATAAAGCTGATTTTGTTGTGCTTCTCCTACCTCACAAGCTCAGAAGGTCCCTGGTCACAGCTACAAGCATTGGGGCAGAAGGGCCATTTTTGCTCTTTGAACATGACATTCAAAGGAAACTAGCCCTCTGCTCTCCTAAGATTCTGAGAGACAGAGGCTAGGACCTAAACATCACATCCCTCTGGGGCCATGCCCATTAGGGCTAGAACCATATCCTCTAGGGCGCCCAAAGATAAGAGGTCTAAGCAGCTAGTCTGAAGAGAAGAATAGAAGGAAAATCCCTTCATGACTAATCAGGAATTAGAGGGAATTTGTACACACAGGCCCCCAGGCAAACAGACACACATAATTAGCCATTCCACAGTCTCTCCCTAACTTCTCTCCTTCCTGGTTTTGAATAATAGCCTAGAGTCCTTCCTTCATGTTTTTTTTTTGTTTCTGTGTTCAAGAAGCCAGAATCCTGAAAGTATCTAATATTTCAACCATTTTCACACACACATAAAATGCATAAAATATTAATCTTTTGATTACAGTTTTTCAAAGCTTCAGGACATAGTTTATTGTTTGGATTTTTTGGGGGGGGGACCAAACTGTGATTTCATTTTTCTGGGGAACTCCTAATAGGGAAACTCCCTCTTCCAATGCCTATTGAAAGTGCTCCTTCTTTCTCAAAGAAGTAATGAGGTTAAGTAATGTGAGGGTTCATCCAGTCAAAGTATGTGTTAAGGGGAGAATTTGAACCCAGGTTTCAGCTCACAACGTGTAAAGCAAAACATGGAATGTCAAATGTCTGAAATGTTTTCCTTAAATATTATTTAAACATAGAAGTAAGTAATATCCCATCCTCTGGGTTAATCTCATTAACACTAATAGGAGAGCCCTTCATACTATTGCCTTCTGAATTGTCCAGCCCATTTCCTTCTTTGTGGATTGATATATGCTGTTCCAGACTCATTTTTTACCAAATTATACCAATAAATCACCTGATTTGTTAAAAGTTAAAAAAAAACCCAAAACACTAGGGACAGCTAGGTGGTGCAGTGGATAGAGCATGGGCCCTGGAGTCAGGAGGACCTGAGTTCAAATCTGGCCTCAGATCCTTAGCACTAGATAGCCATATGATCTTGGGTAAGTCACTTAACCCTGATTGCCTCGAATTTCCATCATTTTGATCTATATCTGATCATTAGGTCCAGATGGCTCTGGAGGAGAAAGTAAGACTGGTGACAGCACAGTTCCCTTCAATCAAACCCAATTCATGTGCTTGTCATGGCATTACCTACCTGATGTTTTGGAAGGACAAAACATCATTATCATCATCATGAATAGGAGATTGAGCTCAGCATGAGGTAGATCTAGAGAGAGGAAGACTGGAGTTCAAATCCTGGCTCAGACACTGTGACCACAGACAAGGCACATCACCTCTGCCTGCTTCAGTCTCCTTATTTATAAAATGAGAATACTAATAGCAACTTCCACTCTATGTTGCTGTAAGAATAACATGAGATAATATCTGCAAAGTAAACCTTAAAAGTGCGAGATGAATTTTTAATGTCAACATAATGTAGAACAGGGCGTCTCCGGATAGTTTTCAAAGGCTTTGTACCCTTAGAAGAGAGTACATCTTATTTTCACTAATTTCTAATTGAAAATTATATTTTCCATTAATTATTTTAAAATACTATTTAGAGAAGTAAAGAAGTTTCCTCAGAGGCTGCCAAAGGGTTCAACAACAACACACATACACACACACACACACACACACACACACACACACACACACACACACACACCTGATACAGAGGATAAAAAGTCAACTTTGAAGGTAAATCACTTAACTCTCAGTGCCCCCCAGCAAGACTCTGAGAAACCTTGCAAGTGGAGGAACAGATGCCAGGAGGCATCTGGGAGAGGAAGTTTCTTCTTTGAAAGTTCCTTACACTAATGAAATCAAAGGACCATTCTTAAAAAAAAACAAAAAACTTCTTTACATATATCCTACTCCAGTGCTTGATATAACTGAAGATGATCTTGGGTTCTTAGAGGTTGAGTTAAGTTGTACCACAATCTCTGACTAGAAGGGCTTTGGCCATGGGACCACCACTGACTTGTACCTGCTGTCTAAGGAACAGCTGAGCAAGTAGAGTGGAGGTCACCATCTGGAGGATGGGGATGAATTATGCTCCTATAGTTATAGTTCAGGAAGCATAGGAAAATGGCTAAATTGAGAGTTTTTCACTTTATTTGCACTGTGGTCCTCTTTTAAAAAAAGAGTCCAAAAGGACTCTTTTGGAGCCTAGGGAACTTTTCTCACAATCATCAATAAACTAAAATATGGAGAATGACAGAGGGAATCAAATCTAATGAAATGAAGTTTTCAAAAAATGTTTTCAATAAATTCATGGGACCTTTTAAATCTATCTCCTGACCCATGGGCCCTAGCTTACAAATGCCCTAGGACTGAAGTTGCTGAAAGTCAACCAGCTCAGATCATTTAGGCATTTTAAATCTTATTGCTTTAGAAGCGATGGCCAACAAGATCACAAACTTTTAGAGGAACCGAACCTCATAGACACTGACAAATTATTATGATGAAACTGGAAGATCAAAAAACTACAATACACTGGAGGGATGGTTGACTCATCTCTTTGTCAGACTAATTTTCATTGTGTACTAGATACCTTTATGTTCATGTTTCTGAAGATAAGAAGCATATTAAGGCCCATAAAGTCCTGCTACCTTTAGATGAGCATAAACAAACAGTTTGGGGGTTCTGGGTCTGAACCCACATCCGTTGCAGGAAATGAAAATATGGAGAAATTCTATGAAAAATTCAACAAAATCCTCCATACATGATCAACCCAGATCTTGCCATTCAATGACTTCACCTGAGCATGGGCACAGAAGACAACAGTGAAAAATTATTTTAGAAAACATCACTTTAGGGTCAAAAAATGGAAAAAAAATGCAAAAGCAGATAAACTCTAGAGATGCTTCATACCTGAAGAATACTCATAAATATTTTCTTCATTTAATGATTCAGAATTTTCTAAGCTATAGACAGGATAAATGGCTGAAAAGACTCAGAGGGATGAAACTGAATTTAAGGAGGACTGGGAAAGGCAGTTTGCAAAAGGTGGGATTTTAGTCATTTTAGAACCAGTTGTTAATGAACAATCTTATTATCTAAAGTCCAAGTAAACACCCAATTTCAAGAAATGAGATGATGTGAACAATTGTAACAGCTCCAACCCAAATTGTTTGAACACTCAGAAGAAATGAAAAATGGACAAAAGACATTCATTTTGTTGCTGTGTTTTATGGGAATTTCATGAAAGAAAAAGTCCCTGCATTATAAGAGATGAATGGAAGATTTGAAGTCCTATCAACTCATAAAACTGAAAAGTTATTGAAGAAAAAATCCACCTGCTTAATGTTAGGCATGAGATATAGCTAAGTCAGCTAAGGGGTTGAAACCAAACCCTTCATTTTACAAATGAGAAGATTGTGACCCAGAAATATTGTTTGATTTGCCAAGGTCAGAAAGAGCCAGGATTTGACCCCCTATCTTTTTTTCTTCAAGTCCAGTGCTCTCACACACTTCCTGTCAATTCAAGAGTGTTTGTGGATGAAAATAAAAAGGACGACAATCAGACAGGAAATGGAACAATTCTTCCAGCAATAAATAGCATGTGGCATCATTGAGAATATGTCAGACTGGAAAAGGAAGTGGGTTGGCTGGGTAGAAAGGAGAGACAACACAGAAACAGCGGGAGGCTACATGGCTATGTCTGATAAATGAAGAAAACCGAGGGAAGAATCATACAAAATGGGGGTGGAAGGATTGAAATTTGCAGCATTGAAGGGAATGATCATAGGCTGCAATGATAGTCAACATTTATCAGAAGGAATATGAGATTCTAAGACTAGTTCAATCCCTTTATTTTACAGATGAAGAAACTGAGGGTCAGGGAGGTCATAGGATCCCAGATCTGGAAGGAACCTCCGTGGCTGTCCAGACAACCTCCTCATGTAGAGAGGAGGAAACTGAGGCCCTGGGAGAGAAAGTGACTTGCCCAAGGTCACACAGGCATTGTGTCAAAGGAACCCAGATCCTCTGGCTCCAGACTAATACTCTCTTTGCATAGCCCTTGCTATCCTTGCTCTTTCCAGCAATGATGATAAATTCAATTTGGAGACCCAAAATAGTAGTCAACTTGTCTCTGAGGTCTGCAGTAACTAATCATTCCCATATGGATGCTCTTATCCCCCACTCTATCCATGGATGTCGAAGTAGCCATTGTTCCCAATCACATGAAAAACGAATTAACAAAGAAAATGTCTTTCATGTCATTCATAAGGCAAAATATTCTTGAGTGTTTGCTATGAGAAGACCCTGCTCCACTGGGTTTTTCAAATGTGTCATTTGCTCAAGTTGGCTTGATGGGAAGATTTCTTGATTTGATGGGAAGTTGGTTTAATGCTACAGTTGATTTAATGGGAAGATATGTATGAACTACTATGGAGGGAAGGAAGCAACACCAGCCTGGCAAGAACCATGTAAATGAAGACAATACTGCATGGCAGCTTCTGAACAACTGTCATTGCCAATCTTGGTCTCAGAGGACAGCTGATGTTCTAAACCCAGAAGGGAGGTAAGGGACCAGTGATGCCAAATATAAAGTATGACCTCAAACACCTGGCCTATATTAGTCAGTTTGGCTTAAATCCCTTTGTGGTTATAAGGAAGGGTTCAATGAAGGGAGAAGGGGATGATTATCATTGAACTTTAATTAAAGTCAAATTCAACTAAAACTTTAAAAAATTGTTCTATTCCCTATAATCTAAGATAGTGAATGTAAAGATCCCTTCCTTTGATGTCTAGAAGGATTATGACATTCCATGGCAATGACTCAAGCAGATACTCTGTAGCCTTAGGTATGTCCCTGCCAAGGGACACTGGGACACCAGTTATGAACAACACCTTGTGGTTTGTATTGGAAGCACACTGGGATGAAAAGAAGGCTTGACTTCAGCATCGAGCTTTCCTTCTTACCTCAGGAATATCACTTCCCTTCTCTGGGCCTTGGTTTCCCTATCTGTAGAATGCAGGTGAATGACTACCTGAGCTCTGAGGTCTTGCTCAGCTTTATATTTATGATCTTGTTGTTCCAAGTCATTTCCTTTCTCTGGGCCTCAGTTTCCCCACCAGTAAAATGAGAAGGGTGGATGTGGTGACCGTGCAGGTCTTTTCCAGCTCTAGAGCCAGAATCCTAAAGTCCTCTAACTAGATGACATCTCAAGTCCTTTTGCTTCTAAATCGAGGCTCCCATGGATCTTACTATCAGTTCAGTCAAAGCAACAAGCATTTTTAAAGTAGCTCCCATGACTCAAGGCCCTGGGCTAAGAGTAGAGAATCCAAAGAAAGGCAGAAGACAGTCCCTGCTCTCAAGATGCTTACACTCTAATGGGGGAGAACATGCAAACAGCTATGTGTAATCAATAAATATAGGATAAAGAGGGAAGCAATGGAGGGAAGGCATTTAAAAGAGAAGGAAAAGGTGGAATTTCAGCCAGTCCTTGAAGGAAGCCCAGAAGTGAAGAGGATGAGGGAGAGAATCCTGGACATGGGGGACAGTTGTAGAAAATGAAGGCTGTCCATCAGTCAGAGAGAAATAAGGCTAAAAGATAAGACAGATAATACATTGTGACTTAAAGATTCAGCAGCCTCCTTTTTTTTCTGAGACCTTGAAGTTACTCCTTCTCCCTCTGCTCCCCACAATCCCTCCCAAACCTCTTAATGATAGGATCATAGATCTACATTGGTAAGAGAGAATAAAGACCATCTAGTGCAACCAAGTCAGATGCCCAAAGAGGACGTTCAGATCCAGAAAAGGTGAAATGACAAATAGAGTGTGTCAGAGTCAGGATCTGATGAATCCAAAGTCAGTTCAAGCTCTTATCCCTGTAGCCTAGAGCATCCTCAGCAATTCATATTATAAGTTGGAGGAAAAAAAGAAGGGACTTGTTTTACAACCTGTTTCTCTAAAATACTGTTACAGAGAACAAAGAAAATAATTGGGCCAAGATAAAAACCAACCCAATCAAACTCTGCAAGACCCAGTAGTTTCAATTCATTTCATCTTCCTCTACAACTACTTTGACTTCCATCTAAATGCTACCCCTAACATTGTGATTTTTCTGTGGCTTAGTCTGCAAAAAAGACTTTGGGGTCACCATCTCTGGGCTTCTCTGCTAGCATCTCCTCTCAGGGGATTTTCAAAGCCCAACAACAGATAGTGTCCTATCCATTTTTGTTCAAAGAGATGCCATCCTCAACCCTCACTCTGGGGATCAGGTACCTGAAATAATTGCTGGCCGCAGCAAGCACCGCTCGATGGCAGGAGAATTCTTGAATGTCCACACACAAGATGACATCGGTCAGGGAATTTTCCAATCGGAGGTTCTCCAGGCCATTCTGCAGAATCTTGGAGAGTTCCGTGTCATCAAATTTCACTTTTTCACCATTCAAGACTTCCACCAGATCCCCTCTCTTCCTGGAATGGCTCTCGTCCAGAGGAGTGAGGGGTCCTTCTAGACTTTTTTCCACAGTGTCTCCCATGTTTCAGGGGCCACCATGGCATCCCGTCAACACTTGAGTCTGAAAGAGCTCAGATGGTGCACTCGGGTCACCCTGGAGGGACTAGGCAGATTTCCTGCCCTCTACTATCAACAGCTGTCACACACATACACATAACAGGAAACCTTGCACTTTCTCATCCTGTTGCTACAAAGGAAAGCAACTTCTTTTTTTTTTCTTCTTTCTTTGAAATATGAGTGTGTTTAGAAACATCTTCAGACTGAATATAAAGGGAGAAGCATAGGGGTAAGGGGGAGATTCAGATCATAGATCATACAGAGCATCACAAAAATGGTTCAGATACCACCAAAGCCAACCTCCCCATTATACAGCCTTGCCCAGGCTCCCAAAGCTAATCATCATCTGACATGGGATTTGAACCCAGGCCTTCCTGATCTGGGGCAGCTAGGCAGTGTAGTCGATAGAGCTTAGGTGGGACCTTGCAGTCAGGAAGACCTGAGTTCAAATCAGCCTCGGACACTATTAACTGTGTGATCCTGGGTAAGTCACTTTACCTTGTTTGCTTCTGTTTCTTCATCTATGAAATGAACTGGGAAAGGAAATGGAAAATTACTCCAATATCATCACCAAGAAAACCCCAAATGGAATCAAGAAGAGTCAGACACGACTGAAATGATTGAACAACTTCCTGATGCTAGCTCTCTATCAATGTTGTGTCCATTAGACTGGAAGCTCCCTGAGAGCAGGGATTGTCTTTTCCTTTTCTTGTATTTCTAGAGCTTAGTACATAGTATGTCCTTAATAAATACTTGTTAACTAACTTATTCAAGCAGTTTTCTACCTTAATTTGATGATCAGCTACCAAGTGTAATGAACATCTTTGGTCCTGGCTGTTGTCTGAGTTTTTATACCTCTGGGTGAGTCCCTGTGCTGTCTGGGATAATTCTGGGAGTTGTCATAAGATGATGCAAAGTCAGAGAGCTAGAAAGAGCCAAAAATCCCAAATCTTTCACTTTACAGATGAGGAAACTGAGGCCAAGAGAGGTGAAGGAATTTGCCTAAGGTCACACAGTAGTAGGAGAAATTCAAACCAAGGTTGTCTGTCTCCAAATTCATCCCTGATCCATGGCCACCCCGTACTCCCAGCTGCCCTGAAACGTGGACCCAGAAGTCCCACACCATCTTGGGCTCCTTCTCCTTCCTGAGACCTAAAGACTCTTGTGTCCTTGGCTTCCATGACAATTGACCTCATCATCATCTATGCCATTGCAGCATCCTAGTCTACAGTGAGAAATGTACTGCCCTACTGAGAAACAAGAAAGAGAGAATGGGGGCTGAAGCTACCCACCTGAGAAGGGGATCTGCTAGGGTAGGGTTTCCCTGGACTACTTGATTCATTGGGTTGGGACTGGCTGTAAATATGGCTGGCCGGCACAATGGGTTCAGCCCTCAGGGAAGGCAGGAGTTTCATGAGAAGAAAAAATATTGTTCCCTTAGTTTTAGATTGTCCTTCTAATCTCAGTCCAAAGACCAATTTTTCCATTCTTAAAAACAGAATTGCATGATCGATTCTTCCTAGGAACCACAGGAGTGATTTAAATAGTTATAACAAGAAGGGTATCTCTGAGAAAAATCTATATGAATTTATTCAAGTCGCACTTCTTCCACTGAAGACCTTAGTTTCCCTACATGTAAAATGAGGTGGTCGGTCTTGATGATCTCTGAGGTCCCTTCTAGTTCTAGATATATGATTTTATGGAGTTTTTTATACATGAAATATAAGAATATATAATATATATTATATATATATATGTTCATATATATTAGGTGCCAGTCACTATTCTAAGAGCTAAGAGATACAAAGACAAAAATGAAATTTTTCCTGTTTATATTCTAATGAGGGAGACAGCATAGACAAATATGGGTTCATAGTTGTACAAGGTAACCTTAGAGTGGGACTCAGGACAGCTGGCCTGCAGAAGATGCTACTTGAGATGAGACTTGGAGTAAACCTCTCCTGGCGCCTGATGTGTCTGGGCTCTAACTATGGCCCTGAACCAGCAGAGGCATCCAGGGACAAATGATGACTTAAGGAGAGAAATCCCTCTGAAATAGGGGATCAGGAACAGACCAATATGTTTGAATCATAAAGTATTTGGAAGGAAGTGATGTCTAAGAAGATTGGGGAAGGGGGAGTGGGGAGGAAGGGAAAAAAAACATTTATTAAGAGCTTACTATGTGGCAGACACTATGCTAATCAATAACAAATATTATCTCATGTGCCCCTCCCAACCATCATGAGAGGTAAATAATATCATAATCCCCATTTTATAGTTGAGGAAACTGAAGCAGATAGAGATCAAGTGACTTGACCAGGGTCACACAGATAGGAAGTATCTGAGTCTGGATTTAAATTCAGGTCTTCCTAACTCTTATCTGCTTTGCCACCTACCTAATTGAGACTAGTTTATGATGTGCTTTCAATGTCTAAAAGAGCTCATATTTGATCCTAAATATAGAAAAGACTTATACCCAATCCCATAATCAGGCAAGAGGACTTTCCTCCAGTTTCCCATAAGGACCTAGGCAGTGACTTAAAATACTACATTGGGGAACTTCGGGTTGCTAGGGAACAACTTAACTTTTGCTTGTTGGAGGTCCCCACTTTTCCACTTGGGAAATAATTTAGGGGAGACTCAACCTGTCCCCCTATTCCTGCAGAGTCTAGGTGACTGCCAGAGACAGCCAAGGGCAAGCCCTGGGTTCTACTTTCTTTCTCTCTCTGGCACATCACTGTCTTGGGAGTCTCCATCTGTAGGTCTGGTTTGCAGCCAAGCACCACAGCTACAAAAGGAAGTGGACTTTATCTTTGCCCAGTAATCAAAGAGTACTCTGAGCACAGTTGTGGAGGGTGGGCTGCACCTTCCTCAGTTCTTGCCTACTTCACTTACAAGAGTGGAGAAACAATGGGAGATCAAAGGGCTCCCTGCCTCATTTTCCCTAACATTCCTTTTTGCACATAATTAATATAAAAAAAAGATAAAAAGGAATACAGGTGTGGAGAGCAGTTCTTTGCCCACACAGAGGACCATAGTAATCTTTATGGCCACTTCAGAAGAAAACACAGTCTCCTAGGAGCTTGGTGGAGGGATCCGGGTTGAGCAACAGAAAAAGACTTGGGGAGAGACAGTGAGGAAGTGAAACCAAAGTTAGGGATATTGCCAACATGGGTACATCTGGCATTGGGGGTGTGGTAGAGGTTCTCCCTTCCTCTCTCTACTTCCCTTTCCCCACTGTCCATCCAATGACTGAAGACCCTGCCCCTGGACCCTCTGCAGGCACCAAGACAAGGTGAGAAGGAAAGATCATGGTTGTGGAAAAAGTAGTCTAGATTAAAAATTCATTTTTTAAAATTAATTCTGTCTAGTGAAGAGATGGCAGTACACTAGATTCTGGGCAGAAAAATCAAGGATTTCACAGTCTACTGTGGACATGTGATTTGTAGACCGATAAAGAATTCACTGGTGGACTGGAGAAGAGCTCATAGAGGAAGGACCCTCAGGAACTTGAGAGATCACAATCTACACAACTTTAGATGAGTCATTTAGCTTCCCTAGGATTCAGCTTCATCTTCTTTAGATGACACAGCTTGTGACATCCTTTGTAGCTCTCTACCCTTGGAAATCTTTGAACTTTCCTTGGCCTCAGTTTCTCAATTCTAAAATAAAGGGTCTGGATGACATGGCACTTTCCAGTTCTTGAGTTATGGTCCTATGGTCTCAAGTGGAGATGATGAAGGAATCAGTCAATCAATGAGCATTCATTAAGTGGGGGTGGGGGATAACTTTTACAAATGGCAGTCTTGAGTAATGGCCAGTCATCCATTATGACTGGAGCTCAGTGAGCAATGAACTTGTGAGGGAGAGAGGGATTGTTGAGTTGTTTCTGGTTCTCTCTTGAGGGAAGTCATGGATAGGACAGAAGGCCAATTGCCATTACTTTCAAAAAGAAGGAAAATTCTTCAACTATAAATTATTTTGTATGGTTGATGAGCTTGATTGCAATTCCTAGCAAAATTCTGAATTAATTTTTGAATTTGGGGTAGCTAGGTGGTGCAGTGGACAGAGCACTGGTCCTGGAGTCAGAGGACCTGAGTTCAAATCCAGACTCAGGCACTTAATAATTAACTAGCTGTGTGATCTTGGGCAAGTCACTTAACCCTATTTGCCTTGCAAAAAACCTAAAAAATTTTAAATTTAAATTTTTATTGATATTTTTGTTAAATCCACCTTCATTTCTCATTATATCCCTCCTTCTCCTCCCAGCTGCTCATCCCTTAGAACAAAGAATAAAAAAGACAAAACAAAACCAAAAACTAATCAACATGTCAACCAAGAGTGGTCAGTATGTGCTATCTTTCACACACATAGTCTTCCACTGTCTACAAAAAAATAGAGAGAGAGAGAGGTACATTCTCATATCTCTTCTTTGGGGGCAAACTTGGACAAGAAGTGTATTGGACATCACTCTGGGATGGCTACGGTCAAGGTTAATAATTTTTACAGCTTATGTTACTGGCTAATATCTAAATTCTCAATCCAAAACCAAGGTTTATGAGTTTGGAATTTCTATTTCACCTATTGTTAATTGTTTAGTAATCACAGGAAGACAGATGATTAGAATTTGGGAAACCTGGCTTGTTATCTTTGTGAGAACCACATAGGTTTCTGGTTATTTTCTAAAAAATTTTTTTAAATTAAAAAAAATTAGACATCCATCTTCCCTATGTAATATAAGGATGATATTTTTGAGCAAATGTGTAACCTGATTCACAATCCACTGGAAGTTTTAATGATCCCTTGATCTTTTTTATGTGTATGTGTGTGTGTGTGTGTGTGTGTGTGTGTGTGTGTGTGTGTGTGTGTTTTAATGGTCCCCTTGATCTTTTTATGTTTATGTGTGTTTGGGGTGATCATCTTGGTCTCCATCTATAGGTTTCTTGGCAAATCCTAGAGAATAAACATCATGTCTAACATATTTCTGACATTTTATTTTACCCCTGATTTTAAGTTTTACAATCTGTAGTAGTTGTCAAGACTTGTAGAGCCTGGAGTCCTGCAGCAAATGACAGGAGGGAGAGAGGGAGGGAGGGAGGGAAAGGAAGAGAAGGGCGAGAGGGGGAGAGAGAGAGAGAGGAGAGGAAAGAGGAGGGAGGGAGGGAGAGAAAGAAGGGAGAGAGGGAGAGGAAGAGGGGGAAGAGAGAGAAAGAGGGAGGGAGAGAGGGAGGAGAGAGGAGGTAAGGAGGGAGGGAAGAGAGAAGGCAAGACAGAGGGGGAGAGAAAGGGAGGGGGAAGAGAGGAAAAGAAAGGAGAGAAATAAGGAAAGAGGGAAGGAGGGAGAGTGAGAAAGAATCAGAGACAGAGAATGGGGAGAGAGAGAGAGAGATCCTAATCAGCATTTCTTACTTCCTCATTTCCCCAGGGAGTTGCCCTGACCATAGACTAATGTGGGCAGACTTTTAACTGACAAGCTAACCCATTCCTGACCTAAGGGTGTGTGTGTGTGTGTGTGTGTGTGTGTGTGTGTGTGTGTGTGTGTGTGTGTCTCACAAGCACTTATGGGGTAACAAGGAGAGGGGGGGGACATCTTGGGCACAGAGAAGACAGAAATCATGGGGAGAAATGCCCTGCAAGCTGGGGTCCTCAGCACCCAAGCTGAGCCCATGGGACAGGTTTGGACAGATCCTATTTTTGTTGAGATTGTGGGGGTGCTGAGAGGAGGGGGAGTAGACAAGTGAGTCTTCATTTCCTTCTCCCCTCCCCCCTTCCTTAAGGAAGCTTACCTAGTCTCAACATCTCTTTCTTAAGAGTTTTGTTTGCTTTCTTTTTCCTTCCTTGCCCAAATGTAGGAAAGAAAGATAACAGAAAGTCTGGGAGGTTGAGAGAAGAGAAACTGATAGACAGACAGAGAGTGAGAAAGAGAGACAGAGACACAGACAGACAGACAGAGAAACAGAGACACACACACTAAGAAAGAAAGAAATGGACAGAGACAGAACATACAGAGGAAGATAGCGTTAGAGAGAAAAAGGTTTTTTTAAGAAGAGCCAAAATAGGAGGGAGGACAGAGCCTCACACACTGAGACCCTTGTGGGAGTGCCCCAAAAGCTCAGGAAGCACCCCCAAAACAGGCTTAGGCTGGGAAAATGAGCAAGCAGAGAAAAAAGAGGAACACCACTGAGAAATATATTATCTATGATCCCAAGAAGGATGGATATACTCAGTCTGAAGATGAGGAAATACAAGCTCCTGCATCTAAAGACTCCCAGAAACTGGGATCAGGCTATGACAGAGCTCAAAAAAGACTTTGAAAATCAAATGAGGAAGTTAGAAGAAAAACTGGGAAAAGAAAGGAGAGAGATGCAGGAAAAACATGAAAATGAAGTCAGTAGCTTAGTCAAGGAAATCCAAAAAAAGGCTGAAGAAAATAGCATGCTAAAAACCAGCTTAGGTCAAATGGATAAAACAGTTCAAAAAGTTATTGAGGAGAAGAATGCTTTAAAAAGCAAAGTTGGCCAGATGGAAAAAGAGATAAGAAAACTCTCTGAGGAGAACAAATCCTTCAGACAAAGAATAGAATTCAGGGAGATCGATGAATTTACCAGAAATCAGGAATCAATACTTCAAAACCAAAAAAATGAAAAATTAGAAGAAAATGTGAAATATCTCATTGAAAAAAACAACTGATATGGAAAACAGACTTAGGAAAGATAATTTAAAAATTATTGGAATACCTGAAAGTCATGATCAGGAAAAGAGCCTTGACATTATTTTCAAAGAATTACTACAGGAAAATTGCCCTGATATTCTAGAAGCAGAGGGCAAAATAGAAATGGAGAGAATCCACTGATCCCCCAGAGAAAGAGATCCCAAAAAACCAACCCCTAGCAATATTATAGCCAAGTTCCAGAACTCCCAAGTGAAAGAGAAAATATTACAAGCAGCCAGAAGGACACAGTTCAAATATCGTGGAGCTGCAGTCAGGATCACAGAGGACTTGACAGCAACTACATTGGAAGCTCACAGGGCTTGGAATATAATATATCAGAAGGCAAAAGAGCTTAGAATGCAGCCAAGAATGAATTACCCAGCAAGGCTGAATGTCCTCTTCCAGGGAAAAAGATGGACTTTCAATGAACCAGGGGAATTTCAAATGTTCCTTTTAGAATGGCCAGAGCTGAACAGAAAGTTTGATCTTCAGATACAGGACTCAGGTGAAGCATGGAGATTGGAGGAGAGGGGGAAAATATGAGGGACTTAATGATGATGAACTGCATGTATTCCTGCATGGAAAAATGACACTGATAATACTCATATGAACCTTCTCAGCTTATAGAGCAGGTAGAGGGAGCTTTTATAGTTGAAGCACAGGAGAAAGCTGAATTCGAAGATAAAATATGGTGTAAAAATGGAGTCAATAGGAAAAAAAAGGGAAATGTAATGGGAGAAAGAAAAAGGAGAGGGGGAATAGGCCAAGATATTTCATATAATAAGATTTTTCTTTATTACAACAAGCTATTGCAATGATATGGAAGGGGGGAGGCAAAGGGGAATGAGGGAACCTTTGCTCTCATCAGAGATGGCTAGGAGAGGAAACAGCATATATACTCAATGGGGTATAGACATCTGGAGTAAGAAGGAGCGGGGAGCAGGGGGAAGGGGTGGGGATGTGAATAAAGGAGGAGAGAATGGACCATGGGGGGAGAGTGGTCAGATATAACACATTTTCTTTTTACTTTTTGCAAGGGGCTGGGATTGGAAGGCCTGTCCAGGACCATGGGGCCAGGTGGATTCTGGGCCTAAGGGGTGGTATAGGGGCTCAGGGCCTCTTGGCTCCAGGACCAGGGATCTGTCTGCTGCACCACTCAGCTACCCTACAGCAGAGTCATAGTGAAAGGAGAGAGAAAATAGAGTACATGGTAGTGGAGAAATAAGAAAGGAGGGCGTTGCGATCAGCAATGGCAACGTTGGAAAAATATGGAAATAACTTTTGTGATGGACTTATCATAAAGAATGAGATCCACCCATGACAGAGTTGTTGGTGTTGGAATAAAGACTGAAGCACATTTTTTATTATTATTATTTAGGAGAGGGTGCAGGGCAAATGCTGGGTGGCCTGCCTGGGGCCACATAGCAGGGTGGTCTTTGGGTGTCTGAGGCCAGATTTGGACCCGGGTGCTCCTGGCTCAAGGGCCAATGCTCTGTCCGCCACCCAGCCACCCCTACTATTATTACTATTTTATTTTATTTTGGGTCTTTTCTTTTCCTTCTTCTTTTTGGTTTTTGCAGGGCAGTGGGGATCAGGTGGCTTGCATGTCATACGGCTGGGTGATTGTTGGGTCTGCGGGGCTGGATGTGGGCTCGGGTGCTTGTGGCTCCAGGGCTGGAGCTTCATCCATTGTGCCACCTGGCCATACCTACAATTATTACTGTTTTTTTATTTTAATTTTTTTTCTCTCTCCCCTTTACTTTATCGCTCAAGCAAGTCTATATTCATGGGGGGAAGGGGGTATTTCATTTACTCTTAAACAAGAATATTTTATTAATGTAAAAAAAAATTTGTACAAAATGAGAATAAAAAAATAAAATTAAAAAAAAGAGCCAAAATGTTTCTTGTTTGGAAAGTAGAATAAAAAAAGAGAGAGAGAATCACTGATAACATTTTAAAACTTCCTAGAACAAAGAAAGTAACTTAGACTCTCATCTTCCTGGAAAAGGAGACTGATGAGCTAGGGATGGTTTGACTCCTTTCCTTCCCATCAAGTTTTCTTCCAGTTTCTCCTTTGAAAGGAAATTCTGTCCAAAAAAGGGACCAGAAGGGCTGAGGAACCCTTGAGTTGAGGAGTAACACTCTAACTCATCCCAGAGCCACCTGGCTCTACACCCCTGCAAGACATGATTCAGGGATGCTCCCTAGAAAGGGAGAGAGTTGTCAGGACCGTCTACCCAGGGAAGACAGCTCCCATGGGGCCCAGGATCCTGCTCAGTTCCTTCTTCCATTCAGCTGGCTATCAGCTCCGGAATGGTCCAAGGCTGACCATTCCCCAATTCACTACAACAAAGACAGAAGCAGATATCCAAGGGGCCTTTGCTGCCCTTTGTCTCTTTCCCTTAACCAGCCTCCGACCAGTCTTGCCCCTCATCTCACCTCTCCCTCAGCTCCTCGTTCCCCAGAGTCAGTCTCTAATCAAGGAGTGTGGAACCATAGGATCCTGAGCTCAAAGAAACCTCAGGGTTAGCTTGTTTTATAGACCAGGACTCTGGAATCCAGGAAAGGGCAATGACTTACTCACACAAACACGGGTGGCCAGAACCGGCTCTTCTGTCTCTAAATCCAGGGGTGCTTTTGCTCTGTCATCCTAGGTGGCAATCATCCCAAACACTTGACTTTCCCAAATCTCATGTAAGAAGATCCAGGGGTGTTGGTCTACATGTGATCAGCCAGAATGCATCCGAGAGGCTGGGTTGAGGGCCCCTTCTCTTCCTCATTAAAGTTTAGGGTGCTCCACCACAGGGAAGATGTTGGCCTTCACCAGCTGAGGGACTGGGGGAAGGCTTCACGTCCAAGGTGAAAGCATCAGTCAAGTTCTGAAAGAAGAGGGAATGGATTACAGGCAGGAGGCACAACCCATGCAAAGGCACAGAGATGGGAAATGGATTGCTACATGAGGAATGGCAAGAAGGCCAGTTTGACCAGATTGTAGCACCTTTGGCTCCATGTTTCTTCATACGCCTTTCCATGAGTGCTGCCATCCCACTCATCTGCCATGACTGAACCGCAGCCCTTCCTTTCCTCTGTTCCAACTTTCCTTCAGGCTCACCCATCTCCGGCTGCCTTCCCCCACAAAATCATCTTGGATCTATGTGGTACCTCCATTTTCATATGTTTTCATATGTACAGGTCTTCTCCCTTGACTAGGGTGTAGAAGCTAGGGTTGTTTAATTTCTGGATTGTGCTCCCTCAGCTGCGGACAATGTCTGGCCCATGGCAGGGCTTTTTCTTGCTTACCTGACTGATGGATCTAATCAGAGTAGACAGCCCCACATGGTGACCTGGACATGTTGTGAGCTGGACACTGAGTGCTAATTCGACAGTTGGGTGGTGTGTGGGACAGAGCCCCAGGCCCGGGATCAGGAAGACTCCATGTCTTGAGTTCAATTGCAGCCTCAGACACTCACTAGCTGTGTGACCTTGAGTGAGTCACTTCACTCTCAGTTTCCTCATCTGTAAAATAAGCTGAAGGAGGAAATAGCCAACCACTCCAGTGTCTTTATCAAGAAAACCTCATAGGGGGTCACTAAGAGTTGGACACAATCGAAAAACAACTAAACAACACAAATTACTAAATCTTTCAGAACAGTATCTCAAATTACTTATTTTTTTAATATTCTGTTGAGGTATTCAGTATTTCTTTAACACTGTTTATTTCCCAATAACCTCCCCTCATATTACCCTCCCTAAGCAAAACAATCTGATTATCAGCCGAAGCCAAAAGAGATGATAAAATTCTACACCCTCTTACAAGAGAGGAAGGAAGTGTGTTCCAACCTCAGAGCAAAAGTACCCTCTGCTCACATTACACATGGATATTTATTTCCTCCCTTTCATGAACTTGTTCAGTCCATTTCCCTTCTTAATGAGGCTTCTCTGCCTGTGAAAATACTTGCTATATAAATAATAGGTATAAAGCACTTTTAGCAGAAGTATGATTGGTTCTGTTTTACAGAGCAAGAAACAGAGAGTGGTTACATGACTTGTCTATGTTCTTAAAGACATGGATGAGGGCAGTGAGGAGGGCAGCTCTTTAGCTGGACCTGGAGTCAGGAAGACCTAAGTTCAAATCTAGCCTCAGTCACTTACTAGCAGTGAGACCCTGGGCAAGTCACTTTGCCCTATTTGCCTCAGCTTATTCATCTATAAATTGAGTTGGAAAAGAAACAGCAAAGCACTCTAGTGTCTTTGCTGAGAAAACCCTAAATGGGGTCAGAGAGAGTCAGATGTGACTGAAATGACTGGACCACAAAAGCTGGAGAGAACCAAAGTCTGTACCCAGTTCTCTTGAGTACCAATCCAGAATGCTCACCTTTATATGATAAGAGCTTCTCACCATGAATCAACAGGCATTTATTAAACTCTTACAACATAACAGACACTGAGTATCAGGGATGCAGAATAACTTCATTGTTATAACCTTTTCTCATTTTATATTATTATAACCTTTCATTGAATAGCCTTTTATGACTTTATATTGCAGAAACCTTTGATTAGGATCACCTTTGTTGGAAGGTTTGTGTTGAGTCTTCTCCCAAAAGCTTGTGTTTTGGCTTTGTCCAAATTTTATTGAATGCTTAGACCTATCTGTTGAGATATATGTAAATATCTCAACGCCTGGGCCTTATCTGGAAGCTGTGCAGCAGTTGTATCCTTACTCCCTTTTGGGAAACTGCCCAAATGTCTGTCATTCAGCCGATTGTGTTCTTGTACCCTTGTTTGATCTCTATTTCATGTAAGACTTCGGGGTGGGGGGAGAGAACTAGTCAAACCCTTTAGCAACTCTTCCTTCTGCCAAACAAATTAAACAACTTCAAGGGGCAGTTAGATGGCACAGTGGATAGAGCACCAACCTTAGAGTGAGGGGGACCTGAGTTCAAATCCAGCCTCAGACACTTAATAATTACCTAGCCTCGGGCAAGTCACTTAACTCCACTGACTTGCAAAAATAAAAATAAAAATTAACCAACTTCTTTCTAAAACTTTTTCGGGTTTGAGTTTGTTCCTCCACCGACCGGGACTCAAAGACAAAGCAACATTTTCAAAGAGCTCACATTCTAGTAGGAGACCAATTTATTGGGTGTCCTGAAAGTCTTAGTGCAGCTTTAACTGATTGATTAAAATTGAGATAGAAAGGCTTTCGGCTGCACTAAGACTTTTGGGACACCTTTTGTACCGATAAATATAATTACATACATGCATGTATGCAGAGATGCATACAAGATTCATACACAATGAATGGGAGGTGATCTCTGAACTAGGGAAAATAATTCAATCAATCAAGCATTTGTAAAGTGTTCTCTACCAGACACTGTACTAGGGATTCAAAGATAAAAGCAAAACAGTCCCTGCCCTCCAGGAGCTTACATCTGCTGCATAAGTTACCATTAGAAATTCTTCATGTAGAGAAGTTGCTGACTGAGCTAATTTCTTATTTTGAATGCGGGGCGATTTGCATATTGGTGTGAACTACAATTCCTCCAGAGTATTTCCTCCAAGTAGAGGCTGATATAAAGCTTAGAGCTGGCCTTGGAAGTCAGGAAGATCTGGGTTCAAGTCCTACCTCAGACACCTATGGGCAGCAGTGAGACCCTGGGCAAGACATTTTATTTTTCAGCACCATCAGCTAACTCTCTAGGCTAACTGGAATAATGGAAGGGAATAAACATTTATTAATCTCCTTTATTGGAAATTCCCTAGATCAGTTGAATAAGAAGTTAAATTTCCATAAGTATTTTAGTTCTGTATGTTTTTCTGTAAGATTTTCAGGAAGGAGCATGATTTGGGGGTGGGGGGGAGGGTATACTCTGGTCTTAGGTCAAAGGTCCTCAGTCCAAGACACTCTTGAAACATATGCAGCCTTGTCATCCACCTTTGGTGCTCTCATCATGTCACTCCTGTCACACTGAACACACTTGACTCTGGCGTTCAAGGCCCTATGCAATCTGGCTGCAACCTTTCTGTACTTACCAACTACTAAAGGGGAATGTCTCTAGAATTGCAGGACTTGGGTTCAAACCTTGCCTCTGATACTTTCTGCCTATAGGACCTTGAGTAAATTACTTTGAAACCTTGAACATCAGTTTCCACATCTGTGAAATGAGGGGACTGGACTAGATGGTCTCTGAGGTTCTGAGGTCACATCCATCTCTCGATTCATGGTCCTATTTATTCGGTGTTCCCGCCAACTCCCCACTCTCCCATCTCTTGTTTTTGTTCCAACTTTCCATCCCTTTGCTCTAGTCACCTTCTGTGACTAAAATGAATAATCCATTTTCCAACTCCCCACAATCTTGAGTCCATTTATTGAAGTCATCCTTCAGGGCTCACAATCACATTTAACATGTAGCATTCTCTGATTCCTGTCCATCACCCCTCCTTCCCTTAATTTCTCATAGCACTTTGCCAGGACCTCTCCTCCTGGCTTATTCTTCCTCTTCTCCCCCCCCTTCTTTTTCTCTGTCTCTCGTCTCTGTCTCTCTGTCTCTGTCTGTTCTTCTCTCCTCTGTCTCTGTCTCTGTCTCTCTGTCTCTTCTCTCCTCTCTGTCTCTCTGACTCTCTGTCTGTCTCTCTGTCTGTCTCTCTTGTCTCTGTCTCTCTTTCTCTGTCTTTGTCTATCTGTCTCTGTCTGTCTCTCTTGTCTCTGTCTCTCTTTCTCTGTCTTTGTCTCTCGGTCTCTCTGACTGTCTCTCTCTGTCTCTTTCTCTGTCTTTGTCTCTCTGTCTCTATCTCTCTGTCTCACTAGTCTCTGTCTGTCTCTCTCTGTCTCTGTCTCTTTCTCTCTCCACATATATGTATATGCACACACATATATGTGTGTTGTGTTGCATACACATAGATACACTTATACATCTCAATCTCCTCTAACTTTATTGGAAGCTCTATGAGGGAAAAAGCTGTCTTTTGCATTTGTATTCCCAGTTCATGGTACAGAGTAAGTGCTTAATAGATTCTTCTTGATTATGTTTTCCTGATTTATTAATACTCTGTCCAGAGCATCTGTATAAAAAAATGTGAGCCCCAGGGACTGTCTTGTGTTCTCATAGCCTTCCTTTTCCTTGAGAACATTGTCAAGAGCTACAAAGGTAAAGAAACTGATAGGGCTGTGCCAGGAGCCTCCTGAACCTCAGTCTTGGTCTGGCTCTCCCCTGCCCCGCTGGAGTCAAGGCACGATGAGAACCCAAGTTCCGTCTTGTGATCTAGGGAATCAACTCTCTCTTGGTTGGAACCTGTCTAGTCTACAACTGAAACAACTTTGGCAGGTGGAGGCACAACCTGTGAGAATTATTAGCTATTATTATCTATTCCCTTAGGGGCAATTTGGGACTGGAGGAACATCAAGGCAAGTGGAGAAAAAGCCAATATTTGAACTTGAGAGAGTTCCAAGACTTTTGCAGCCTCCCACCTGAGCTTGATCTATGCTCATCTCTCCCTCCCCCTCTTTCACAGGCCCATGCAGATGCACACTCTTGCCCTTGGTCTTATACCCCTGGGCTTGCTCTTGGTCTTATCCTTCTGGGCTTGCCCTTGGTATTTCCCCCCTGGTTTGCCCTCGGTCTTGTCCCTCTGGGCCTGTCCTTAGTCTAGTCCCTCTGTCCTTGTTCTTATCCTTCTGGGCTTGGCTGTGGTCTTTCCTTTTGGTTTGTCCACATTCTCATCCCTCTGAATGTGCCCTTGGACTTATTCCTTCTAGGCTTGCCCTTGCTCTTGTCCCTCTGGGCTTGCTCTTGGCCTAGTCGCTCTGGGTTTGCCCTTAGTTTAGTCCCTCTGGGCTTGTCCTTGCTCTTGTCCCTCTGGACTTGCCCTTGGTCTTGTCCCTTTGGGTCTGTCCTTGCCCCTCTTAATTATGAACCTTCTCTCGGTTCTCCCCCTTTGCCAGTTGCAGGGGACTTATCCCACTGCCCCTACTGTCAGGAAAGGGTTAGGGATCAAGCCATCTACCCATTAACAAAGTTTTATTAAGTACCTACTGTGAGTCAGTCTGTCAGTCAATAAACACTTCATAAAATGCTTTCTATGAGCTTCCACTGTGTTAGGTGCAGGACATGCAAAGGCAAAAGGAAAATAGCCCCTGATCTCAAGGAATATACATTCTGATGGAGAAGATGATGTGCCCATCTATTAGGTTCATTTGAACCTATATATGCACATATATGTACATGCAATGCATACAAAGCTTCAGTCAAAGACAGCAGCAGGGAGGACCAGGAAGAGTTTTGTGACATAGATGATGGGTAGGGAGGAAAGAGATGGGGAAAGAATGAATTCTAGGCATGCTGGATGACCAGTGCAAAGGTCTGAAGACAAGAGATGGAGTGAAGGCCAGTTTGTACCAACGGGCCCAAGAAAGGGAGTTATATGTAATCAGTCTAATTGCAAAAGTCTTTAAAAGCTTAGGGTCAGAATGTCTCTGCCAGATTGGCCCCTCAAACCTCCATGCACATAAGGTCTTTGAACAGAAAAACCAAGGATGGATGTACAAATATTGGTTGGATATTGGGAAAATTTGAACTACTGGAATATCTAATGGATAATATTTTATCCCAAAGGCAATAGGGAATGACTTGAATTTATTGATTTGGGAGTGACATGGTCAGGAACCCATGTTGTCATGGCCTCATGGTTCTAGGGAATAGGGGTAAGGATGACAGGTCGGGGTCAGGAGAAGGATGTCAGGGAAATCTCAGAACAAAAGTCATGATACTAAAAGTACTCTGTAAGAAAGAATCCCAGGGGAGTGCCTTGGAGTTAGGAGTACCTGAGTTCAAATCTGGCCTCAGACACTTAATAATGACCTAGCTGTGTGGCCTTGGGCAAGCCACTTAACCCCATTGCCTTGCAAAAACCTAAAAAAAAGAAAAAGAAAAAGAAAAAGTAAACTAATCTAGTCAGCAAGCTTGAATGCCTACCAAAAGAAGTGAATGAAGGCTCATGACAATGAGATTAAAACCTGAAGGAAAATGCCAAGCCACCATCAGCAGTGCCCATGCTCCCACCATGATGAACTCTCAAAAATGTCAAAGAAAAACTTTATGAAGACCTGGAGACCCTTATCATCAATGTATCAAAAGAGGATAAGTTTATAATTCTGGGTCACTTTAATGTCAGAGTAGGCTCAGCCTACCAGATAGGGCAGGGAGTCCTTGGGAGGAATGGAGTTGGAAACAAAAACAATGGTCACCTACTACATAGAAAATCTGAGCCAAGACCAGAACAGGTCTCCTAACTCTTTGCTAGGATGCTACACTGAAAACCTTTAAAGCATCCCTTTTTTCTGTGCTTGTGGCTTGTTGCTTTTATTAAGAATCTGAGTAATTCTATATCCTGTAGCTAAAATTTCCCCCAAAACATACTTGCAAATCCTTATTAACTTGATCTCTGTCTCCTGTGAGCAAATTGTCTTTCCTCATTGGTATTGTTAGCCAAACATTTTCTTTTTCATTGTTTACAGATCCACTTGAAAGAGAAGAGGTATATTTTCCCTCCAAATCTCTCCTCCATGCTAAGGACACAATTGTGCTGTAGGTAATATTTCAAAATTATTTTTAGAGGAAGAGAGGCTGGGGAGGACCTTAGATTTCATGGCCAGCAAGAGAGCCCATCCTTAACCAAGACAGGTTAGTTGTTATACAATCGATCATCTCAGTTGATTAAGTTACTTTCTCAGGGTCTGACAACCAGCATGTGTCAGAGGTAGAATTCAAACTTGGGTCTTTTTGACTCCTAAACCAGCTCTCTGCCTGCTCTGTGACACGGCTTCTCATTTTATAAGTATTCCGACATTCAGACCATGATCAGCCACTGAGTCATATACCAACCTAACTAGCACATAGTAGGCATTTAATAAATATTTTTGGATTGATTGATTGTGGTATGTTAGGAAGAGCCCTGGACAAGAGTTCAAATGTTTCCTCATTTGTGAATCAAGAGGGACTAACTGAACCCTTGATGACTCTTCCTTTCCAGCTATACCAATAGTCTCAAGAGCATGGACAGGGTCCAGGGCACAGGGTCCAGGGTAAGTCATTGCAGCTGGAGGGGCTGGGATTGGGAAAGCATGGGGAAGGGGAAGCTGGGGACAAGAATGGAAGTGGAAGAAGGAAAAACCCAGCAGGTAAAGATTTTTTGGTCATAGCCTGATGAAAATGAAAGTGGAAAAAAAAAGATTTGCTTTCATTTCTCCACCAACTTGTACTAAATTAATCAAACTTTAAAAAATCACCAACTGTTTACAAACTAGAAAATCATCAACAAACATTTTCATATATAAAGAATAAAAGGATTCCTCATGAAATTGTTATGTAAATACTTTGTTTTTAAATATGTATAAAATTTAACATGGTAGAACCGATATTCCCCCCTGCCCCGACTGTGCCCCCTTCTGAATTTACTTCTGCTCTCTTTAAATGTTACATGTAAGTTGCTTATTGAAACAGTATCACTACTTCCCCGGGTTTCTCTTCAAGCCTTTCTCTCCAAGTAAAAGTCTCCCTTGTAATAAATCTGTATAATTTAGTAAACAAATTAAAGTTAGTTGGCATTCATAGATGATTTTAAGGCTTGTAAAGCATGTTACAAATGCTGGGTCATAAATTCTAACAAACAGGTTTTTATTATCCCCATTTTATAGCTGAGGAAACAGGATTTAAAAATATCAAGTGTCTTGCCCAAGGTCACTCAGTTGGTGAATGCCTAAGGCAGAATTTGAATTCAGATCTTCCTGATGACAGATCCAATCTTCAGTCCACTGAGTCACCTATCTGCTTTGTATGGCACTGGTTATGTCTAGGAATATATATCCCATTCTTTACTAATGGTCTAATGCTTTTCCATCAAGATCGTGAGGGGGTATGCTTCACCACCTGTCTCTTAGAGTAAGAATGGGTCATTGGATTCATTGGTTAGCATTCTTAAGTTGTTCAAAGTGAATTCCATTTGCAGTGTCACAGGTAAATTATTCCCTTGGTCCTGCCAGCTTCCCTACCTATCAGTTCATACAAGTCTTCTCAGGTTTCTCTGAAGTTGTCCCTTTCCTCATTGGAATATTTCATGACATCCACAACCCTTAGTTTTTGAACAGCATTTATCGAGAAGAGGCATTTAAGCTCTCTTCTTACCCTGACACAAAAATAAAACAAGTTACAATTTACAAGGCAAGAGAAAAGATGCTCACATAGAGATGAATCTAAAAATACATTCAAGGTCAATTCAAGGTAACTGGAGGGAGGGATGCGGAGTGACCAGAAAGTGACAGAGCTAGAAGGGCACTAAGGATGCCATTTGCTCCAATGCCCTCAACTTACAGAGAAGATACCCAAATCAAGGAAGCAACTTACTCAAGGCGAGACAAGGAAGAAGAAACCGATTTAGAACCGGGCAGCAGGTCCCCTGAGTCTTTGATGTTATTTGCCTTTGAGCTCTGAGGTCTAGGTGACCTTCACAAAGTCTGCGCAGACCCTCCACAGAAGGGGTAAGGAGAGTCAGCAAACAATTTTGAAGTACCTACTACTGGGCAGATGAGAGGTGGCAACCTCAGAGCCAGGACCACCTGGATTCGAGTCTTGCCTCATACTAAGATCCATACTAAGCAACGTTGGGTAAGTCTCTTCACCTCTAGACCAAGGGGGCTAAACTCAAAGAGAAAAGGAGGCCACTGAAGTAACTATACAAAATTTAGAAAAACCACACATGAACATTATCTATGTTCTATTTACTTTTTTTACTTGTTTTGTTAAATGTTTTCCAATTCCATTTTAATCAAGTTTCAGTTGCATTTCAGAGTGTTGAAGGCTGCACGGAGCCCTCAGGAATGTTTTACTATCTCTGCTCTAAGGTAAAAGACCTCTTAGGATAGGAGGAATTTCCTCCCTCCAATTCCCACCCTAGTTCTCTAAGAAAGTAACATCCCAGATCCAGGTTCTACCCCTATACTGATAAACCTGGTACTATGCTAGATGCTAAAGAATACAAAAACAAAAAAGCAACAGTTCCTGCCCTCAAGAAGCTTACATTCAATTGAAGAAGCATTTAAGGTTCTCTTCTTACTCTGGTCATTACAAATCAGTGACTCACTTAAATAGCTCAAAGTGGTCTCCCAAACCCACCAGTTCTCCAAGCCTTGATTTCCCAGTGTGTACCCCTCCATAATTTACAGGGCATCCTGGCAAGCTAAGAGGCTGCATCCTCAAATGAGTGATCAGGCAGGTGAGCTCCTTGCCCATCTCCTCCATGGGAGGGGAGCATGGCTGTGCACTCCCCCATCTGAAGATCAGGCCCCCTTGGCTTGTTTCTCCACTTAGATGGCTGCAAAAGTCATCTCAGTGTGCAAAGTAATCAACTCAGACTTTCCAAGGGACACCTACACACACCTAGGTGACTTGCATGACATCTGGCATACTGGTAAAGATATTATTAGTCCCTTACTTTAGTGACTGGTTAAGTTTAAATTTACTCATCAGAAAAAAAGAACAAGAAAGATGAAGACAGGAAGCTGACCACCTCCGCAAAGAGCTAGAACCTGCCTTAGATTATTGAGGTACTTTCCAGACCAAACTGAATTTCAGTTCACCTTTTGATATCAACAAAGTGAGAGTACATGACCTCGATTTTCCCTGCAGCTTCTCCCTGACCTTACTCTTCCTGTTTCTACAAAGGCATGAAAAAGAGATCAACAATTTAATCTCATAAACTCATCATCACTACCAAAGGACTGAATGAATATAGATTATCTCATTGGATCTTCACAATAATCTGAGGACATTGGTGCTATTATTATCCCTGTTTTACAGAGAAGGAAACTGAGGCTGAGAAAATTTAAGTAGCCTTCCCAGAGTCAGAAATCTAGGGTAGGATTTGAACTTGGTCTTCTTGGATACAAGTCCAACAATCAATCCACTAGCAACATTTATTAAGTGCCTTCTATATGCAAGATCTGTCAAATATCTGGGGCTACACTTGAACCCCAGACCTCTTGTCTCCAGGCCCAGTGCTCTATCCACCGAGCCACCTAGCTGTCCCATAATCAAGCCACTCGCACTTACTAGCTATATGACCTTGGGCAAGTCCCTTAACTCTGATTGGCTCACATCTGGGGCCATCTCCAGTCATCCTGATAAATATCTGGTCACTGGACCCAGATGGCTCCAGAGGAGAAAGTGAGGCTTGGCGCAACCCCCACCCCAGATCCAATCCATGTGCTTGTCATGCATCACCTCTCTGACATCATGATTTTCTTCAAGACTAAAGGACAAACACCACCATCTATATGCAAGATCTAGGGGTGTTGAAACAAAACCATCCCTCCCCTCAAGGGGCTTTCATGCTACAACGGTTACATGAACAAAATGAAAATTACTTGAGTTTCCATTATTGAAGGAAAGTTTTAAGCTCTCCAGTGTCAAATCAGATGTCTTGATAGGAAAAAAAGAAACAGCCCCGGTAGAGATATAATATAGTATGCAGCTGGGGCAATAAGATACGATCAGGAAGGCAGTGGATTTGGAGTCAGAAGACCAGAGTTCTACATCCTGCCATGTTAGAAGCCAGTACTCCTAGAAGGCACCTGCAAGATGGTAGCCAATGAGAATGGGATTGATCCAATCCCTTATTACCCAAACATTCTATCTTAATGAAGCACCTTTGCCTTATCTGACTTAGTCTGGCTTAAAGAGATACATCACAAGGAGTGATTTGGGGCAAGTCTCACAAGATCAAACCCAAGTTCTGGGGTTCTGGGACAAGGGTTCCCCAATTCTCACCCCCTTGAGACTCTGATATGTTGCTTTTAAAATATGGACTCCACCAGATGGCAGCAGACGCCTTGACCAATGTGAAACTTGCTGCCCCATCACTTGAATAGACTTCCTTGCTCAAACCCTCTGTGACACAGCCTCCTTCCAAGAAACTGGCCAGGCAAAGACTGCTTGATAACATTGGGGGTATATGGTAGCAGGGATTCTTTTTTCAGGTATACACTAGACTAAGTGCTCATTATAGTCAGTCCCTCCTAATTCTGAGATTCTGGAACCTCAATGACCTTCACATTCATCCTTAGCAGGTTGGTCTCACTCTGATCTCTGATCACTTTTCTTTTAGGTTTTTGCAAGGCAAATGGGGTTAAGTGGCTTGCCCAAGGCCACACAGCTAGGTAATTATTAAGTGTCTGAGACCGGATTTGAACCCAGGTACTCCTGACTCCAGGGCCGGTGCTCTATCCATTAATGCCACCTAGCCACCCCCTCTGATCACTCTTAATTGGACTTTTTTCTTGGAATCCTGCTTTCTGGGCAATGAACCCTAACTCTGGAACTCCAAGGCAGCAGAGTGTCATTCATTTGTTCCAAAGATCTATCTATCCCCAAGGCCTTCTTTCTATAGCCATAACAGCTCTAGGGCCATTAAAACCAGTATTCTGTCACCTTTTTAGCAAATTTTTTGCTCTGGCCAGAAACTCTGAGATCTTCTCCTCCCAGATTGATTTTTTAATGGATCATGAAAAAAGGGATCATTCTTTTCTTCATTTCTTTCTTACCTGCTTTATTCACTGAATGGGCATTGCCTCAATCAAACTAAAACCTGTTAAAGAACTTAGTTTAAAAGTCCAAGGTATCCCACTGCATCCAGGGCCATCTCCAGTTGTCCTGATTCATATCTGGCCATTGGATCCAGATGGCTTCAGAGGAGAAAGTGAGGTTGGTGACTTAGCACAGAGCCCCACCTCCCCACTCCAATTCAATTCACAGGCTTATCATGACATCTCCTTCCTACTGTCATGGTTCTCTTCAAGAATGAAGGACAAGGGGTGGCTAGGTGGTCCAGTGGATAGAGCACTGACCCTGGAGTCAGGAGTATCTGAGTTCAAATCTGGCCTCAGACACTTAATAATTGCCTAGCTGTGTGACCTTGGGCAAGTCACTTAACCCCATTTCCCTGCCCTCCCCAAAGAATGAAGGACAAACAAGAATAGCAACAATAATAAATTCCTTGCCATGGTCCTCCTGTTGTGCCTCTTGCCTCCCCCGTCCTCACATAAAATGTAAAGCAAAAAGGCCAACTGAATTTAGCATGTTTTCCTCAGCATGGAACAATACCCCAAGAATGTAGTTTCCCCTCCACCGCTCCCCAAGGAAAAGAGAAGGTCTCCCTTTCCTACAGGTGTTTCAGGTGCATATTTGATGGTTAGATGTTTGAAATTTACCAGCTGTTTTTCTTCCATGGGACAGCATCCCTTTCCTCGGGGGACTTCCTTTTTTGCATGCTAAACAGCATTTAAACATTTCACTTAAGTCAATTCTTCAGGGATCTGTGATTTCATGAAAGGTTCATATATTCTTTTTCTACTGTGGATAGAGGATCATAGGACATGGGGCCATTGAAGTTGGATCATGGAGTCACAAATTCAGAGTCAGATACGCTAGAGATTGAGTCCAATCCCCAGAAGGGGAAACTGAGGCCCAGGGAGATGAAGTGAATTGCTCAAAGTTATAATATCACAGGATCTAAGATATAGTTAGAGATCATGAGGAAACTGAGGGTCAGAGAAAGAAGGAGTGGCTTATCCTCAGTCACACAGATAGTAAATGGAATAGTCAGAATTTGAACTCAAATCTGGTGACTCTAAGTAGGGTGCTTTTCCACTGCAATCCGCTGCTTTGCACCCTAACATGTAATGAAAAAGGTGTTTCATGTGGAAAAGCAGAAGGGCTTCAAAGAGATAAACTGCTCCTATGAAGAGTAGGGTGATTGATGGCATACTACTCTGAGTCTGCTGCTACATGTTTAACAGCTGACTCTCTAAACAATGGAAATACCCATGATACATTTTATAGTTTAACGAGCATTATTAACTTTCTCAAGTCTAGACAATCAACACCACAATAAAAATTCAAATATCTTTACTATAAGACATTAGAATTACTAATTTAACTAGAAACTCTGCTTTCTTAAAGTATTCTGGATAGTAATTGTGAGTTGCTAGGGAAGTGGGGTCTCCAGTCTTTATTTTTTTTATATTTTATTTTTTAGGTTTTTGCAAGGCAAATGGGGTTAAGTGGCTTGCCCAAGGCCACACAGCTAGGTAATTCAGTCTTTATTTTCTAAAGCAGCTCCTATTCCTTTCTGTGGCTGAGGCAGCAATGCTATTATTCCCTAAGGGAAGCTCAAATGTAGCAGCCAGAATTCCTCTCTTCCTGGGCTCCCAATTTTCAGCACCTGCAATTAGAGAAATCTGACAGTTTTTATTAGGGGAGTGTTCCCTGAGTCCCCCAGTCAAAGGCTGAAGGAAAAAAGGGAAGAAATCTTCTCACCAATAATACTCTGCCTGGGCTTGTCACCATCCCTGAGCCCCAGATTCCTTAATAACTTTGTATGAATCTTGCATGTTCCTACTGATTTACACATTGCCTTTCCCATTAGAATGGAAGTTCCTTGAGGATAGGAGCCTTTTTTGTCTTTCTTTGTATTCCCTATTAAGGCAATTGATAAGTCATTGTGTGAATAATTATAAAAAGAAGGGGTTAGAGTAGTTGACCTCTGAGGTCCCTTCTAGCTTCAGACCTGGGATCGCATAAATATAAGTCAGTTCATCTCATCTCTCTGCACCTCAGTTCCCTCATGTATAAAGAGAGTCAAGATCCCCTCTGGTTCTAGAGCTATGAGCTTATGAGTCAGCTCCCATGGCTTGGTGCTCCCAAACTCATGTTGCCACCAATAGGACGCTGCATCAACAAAAATCATTGCATCTGGTGTGCAGACTCTGCAGTCACAAAATCTGAGTTCAGGTTCTGACCTTACCACTTATAGCCTGTATGTAAATCCCTTCACCATCCTGGGCCTCAGCATGGTCATCTGCAAAATGATGGATGGATGGATGGATGAACTATGAGGTCCCTTCCAAGCTTGAAACCCATAAACTAAATACATTTATAAATTTGTGTCTATAAATGTAAATTTATAACCATCAATCTATGGAGATACCTTCCTCATTGTTTTAGATAGATTGTTCCATTCAAACAATGGACAGCCTCACCAGAAACTTCTAGTTAGTCTGACCCAGAGATGCCTCAGAGGAGAGGAAGAGGAGGAGGAGGAAGACAAAGAGGAAGAGGAGAGAGGAAGACAAAGAGGAAGAGGAGAGAGGAAAACAAGAAGAGAGGGTCCCACTAGCTCTTTACAGTTTACACTTGAGCCCCAGTGGAATAAAACAGACTTTTAAGAAGTAAAAGCCCCTTCCCAGCATGACAATTGTCAGGGTCTAAGGTCAAAGAGCTCTCCTCTCTGTTTCTGAGCTGCAAAGTACACTGACTGGTCCAGGTGGAAACTTGTCCACAAAATAACAGGCCTTCCATGCCTTGGGAAGTGGGTCTTCATGAACTGATCCGGGTGAAGAAAGGGACCATCTCCTAATAGCCAGCCTTCTCACAATAATCCTGCTTTCCTCACTGAGCTAGAACAGAGAAGGAACAGCATCCAAAGCCTTTTTGGAGGAGATGGTCCACTGGCATGGTCTTTAAGAACCCACCATAATTGTCACTCTAGATGATTAAAAAAAAAATTAGAACTCCAGTGATGGAGGAGCTCTTATGGGAAGAAACATAAATACTCTTGATGGACCCATGATGTGGTCCTATCACTCTGGAGATGAATCTGAAATTAGGCAAGAAAAGTGATTATCAGGCGGCTAGGTGGCGCAATGGATAAAGAACTGGCCCTGGAGTCAGGAGTACCTGGGTTCAAATGCGGTCTCAGACACTTAATTAATGACCTAGCTGTGTGGCCTTGGGCAAGCCACTTAACCCCGTTTGCCTTGCAAAAAAACAAAAAACAAAAAAAGAAAAGTGATTATCTTGTTTTTTCCTCTTGACCCAGGAATCTCATTACTGAGTTTTTATACATGCATACACAGATATTTGTATTACATATATGCTCACAAACATATAAATACACACATGTATAGATACACTTATATACATATATAGATAGATACACTTATTGGTGGGAAATGTTTTCTTTTAAAATTTTTTTCATTTTGTACTTAAATATAAAAAAGACAAATAAGGACATTTCCATGTTCACTGAACAACATAAAAAGAAGAATCGATATAAAACTTGAATTCCATTTCACATTGTTTACTTTTTTTTAGGTTTTTTTTGCAAGGCAAATGGGGTTAAGTGGTTTGCCCAAGGCCACACAGCTAGGTCATTAATTAAGTGTCTGAGACCGGATTTGAACCCAGGTACTCCTGACTCCAGGGCAGGTGCTTTATCCACTACACCACCTAGCCACCCCTTTGCCATGGCTTTCTAAAATCAATCACTAACCATTTCTTGTAGCTGAGTACTATTCTGTCACAATCATATACAAAACTTGTTCAGCCAATCTCCAATTGATAGCCATCCCCTCAATTTCCAGATCTTTCCATCACAAAGAGACCTGCTATAAATATTTTAGAACATAAAAGTTCCTTCCCTTTTCCCCTAATCATCTTGAGAAACAGATCTAATAGTGGTGTTGCTGGATCCAAGGGAAGGTACAGTTTTAAAACTCTTTGGGCATACTTCCAGATTGCTCGCCAAAATGGTTAGATCAAGTCATAGCTCCACCAATAGTGAATTAATGTCCCAATTTGTCCATTTCTCCTCCAACATCTCTCACTTTCTGTTTCTATCATTTTTGTCATTTCTGATAGGTATAAGATGCTATCTCATGGTTGTTTTAATCTTTATTTCTCTAAGCAATACTGATGTTGCCTATGACCATTTATCAATTGGGGATGACTCATATTCTTATAAATTTGACAAAGGTTTTTATAAATTTGAGAAATGAGAACTTTATCTGAGAAACTGTCTAAAAATTGTCTTCCAGTTTTGTTTTCCATCTAACCTTGGCTAATTTGGTTTTATTTGTACAAAACCTTTGAGCTTAATGTAATCAAAATAATCTATTTTATAACTCATGATGCTCTCTATCCCTTCTTTATTCATAAATTGTTCTATCCATAAATCTGATAGATAATATGTTCCATGTTCTTCTAATTTTCTAATGATGTCTCTCTTTATACTAAGTTGTGTATTATTTTAATCTCATCTTGGTAAATGGTGTAAAATACTAGTATATGCCCAATTTCTGCCGTGCTTTTCTAGTTTCCCCCCTACAAATTTTACCAAATAATGAATTCTTATCCCCAAAGCCTAAATCTTTACACTTTTCAAATTCAAAATTACTATAATCATTAGCTACAGTGTATTATACATCTACACTATTTCACTAATCTACTTTTCTTTTTCTTAGCCAATACCAGATAGTTTTGAAGATTACTGCCTTATAGTAGTTTAAGATCCAGTATTGCTAAACCTCCTTTCCTTTATATTTTTAACTAATTTCTTTAATATTCTTGACTAGTTCTTCCAAATAAATTTTATTATTATTTTTTTCTAGCTCAGTAAAATAATTTTTGGGTAATTTAATTGTGATGACATTGAATAGATTAAGTAAAATTGTCATTTTTTATTATATTACCTCTGACTACTCATAACAATATTTTTCCATTTAATTATTCAAATCTGACTTCATTTATGTAAAAAGTTTATAACTGTATAAAAGTGTTATAATTATTTTCATTTAGTTCTTGGGTTTCTTTTGTCAGGTATCCTCTAGACATTTAATACTGTTTAGTTATTTTAAATGGGGTATTTCTTACTATTCTTGTTGCATGGTTTTGTTGGTGAGAAATAGAAATACTAATGGATTATTTAGGTTTGTTTTATATCCTGCTACTTTGCTAAAATTATTGTTACCACTAACTTTTTAGTTGAATCTTTAGGGTTTTTCAAGTATTATCATATCATCTGCAGAAAAGTGATAGTTTTATTACCTCATTGCTTATTTTGATTCCTTCAATTTCTTTTTCTTTTCTTATTGCTATTCCTAGTATCTCTAGTACAATATTGTATAATATGACTATCAATGGGCATCTTTGTTTCATACCTAATCTTATTGGGAAGGCTTCTACCTTCTACCTATTACAAATTATATTTGCTGATGGTTTTAGGTAGATACTTCTTATCATTTTAAGGAAAAATCTCTTTATACCTACGTTTTCAATAAATGAGTATTGCATATTTCAAGAAATGAGTATTGTAATTTCATCACAAGCATTTTCTGTATCTATCAATACAATATAATTTTTGTTATTGATGTAATTTGTTATGTTAATAGTTTTCCTTATGTTAAATCATTCCTGTATTCCTGGTATAAAACTTTGGTCAATGTATAATCTTTATCGTATTTATTTGTAGTTTCCTGGTTAATGATTTATTTAGGATTTTTGCATCTATATATTCATTGAGGAAAGTGATTTTTAATTTTCTCTCTCTGTTTTAGCTCTTCCTGCTTAGGTATAAGTACCATATTTGTTTCATAGGAGTTTAGTAGGGCTCTTTCTTTGTCTGTTATCCCCAAATAATTTATTTAATATTGGAATTAAATTGGAATTTAATTACTTTACATGTTTTATAGAATTCCCTTGTAAATCCATCAGGTCCTGATGCTTTTTTCTTAGGAAGCTCATTTATGGCCTATTCTATTTCTTTTTTCTAAAATAGATTCATTTAGATATTCTAATTCCTCTTCTGTAAATCTAGGCAGTTTATGCTTTTGTAAATATTCTTCCATTCCTGTTAAATTGTTCAATATATTGGCATATAATTGGACAAAATAACCCTTAATAAATGTTTTCATTTCATCTTCATTTGTGATATATTCATCCTTTTCATTTTCAATACTAGTGATCTGATTTTCTTCTCTTTTAAAAAGTCATATTAATCAATGGTTTATATTTCATTGTATTTTTTCATAAAATCAATTTCTAGTTTTATTTATTGATTCAATGGGGTTTTTTAAGCTTAATTTTATTGATCTCACCTTTAATTTTTAAGATTCCCAATTTAGTGTTTAATTGGGGATTTTCAAGTTTTTTAAATTGTACACTCAATTCATTGTTCTGCTCTTTCTCCATTTTTATTGATATACACATTTAGAGATGTAAAAGTTCCTGTTTATTGCTTTTCCTGCCTCCCATAAGTTTTGATATGCTGTTTCATTATTGTCATTCTCTTTAATGAAATTACTGTTTTTCTATGCTGTGTTCTTTAACTCACTCATTCTTAAAGTTTAGGTTATTTAGTCTGCAGTGTTTAATCTATGTTTCCATAGTCCCTTATTGAATATCACTGTGATCTGAAAAGGATGCACTTAATATTTCTGCTTTTCTGCATTTAACTATAAAGTTTTTAGGCCTTAGTACATGGTCAATTCATGTACCACCAATTCTCTCCAGATATCTATCATATCTAGCTTTTCTAAAAATCTATTCACATCCTTGACTTCTATCTTAGTTATTTAGATTTTAGATGCATCTAGTTCTAAGAGGAGGAGACTGAAGTTTCCCACTATTATTGTATTATTATTTATTTCTACCTGTAATTCATTTAACTTTTCCTTAAAAAATTTCAATGCTATAGTATTTTGTACATGTAGATTTAATATTGATATTGTTTCTTTTTCTTTTTTCCTATTTTTTTTATTAAAGATTTTATTTGAGTTTTACAATTTTTCTCCCAATCCTACTTCCCTCCCCCCACCCCCCACGGAAAGCAATCTGTCAGTCTTTATTATGTTTCCATGTTGTACAGTGATCCAAATTGAGTGTGATTAGAGAGAAACCACATCCCCAAGGAAGAAACAAAAAGTACAAGACACAGCAAGATCAGACAATAAGATAACTGTTTTTTCTTTTCCTATGGTACCTTTTATCAAATGTAATTTCCCTGTTTATCTCTCATAATTATATCTATTTTAGCTTTAATTTTAAAGTCTTTCAATTCATTAAATATCCTTTTTTTTATTCAACATAATACTCAGCTTTGCTGGGTAAGTTATTCTTGTCGCAACCTCATTCCTTTGCTCCTCAAAATAAATTGTTCTAAGCCCTTTGTTCTTTTAATATAGGAACTGCTAGCTCTTATGCTATCTTGACTGTACTTCCACAGTATTTAAAATTTGCTGTTTTTGTTGTCGCTTATGATATTTTTCCTATAACCTGGGAGCTTCAAAACTTAATTATGATATTCCTGTGAGTTTTCATCTTGAGATCTTTTTTGGGGGTGGGGCGATTGTGGATTTTTTTCTATTTTACCCTCTCCTTCTAGAACAATTTTCCTTAATGGTTTTTACAATATCAAATCTAGACTGTTTTTAAAATCATAACTTTCAAGTAGTCCAATCCTTATTATATTGTCTCTCCTCAAGCTGCTCTTTAAATCAGTTGCTTTTCTAATGAGATGTTCCACATTCTCTTCCATTTCTTTTTCATTCCATTTTTGTTTCATTATTTCTTAATGTCTTATAATGTCATTATCCTCCCTTTGACTAATTTTAGTTTTTAGGGAGTTGCTTTCTTCCTTAAATTTTGGATTTCTTTTTCTAACTGGTTGATTTTTCTTTTTACAATTTTCTTGAATTTTATGATTATTATTTTATTTATTGATATTTTTCCTAAATTTTCTTCAACCTGTCTTATTTGGTTTTTAAAGTCCTTTTTAAGTTCTTTCAAGGGCTCTTTTAGGGTGTATGATCACTTGACATTTTTCTTTGAAGAGTAAGTAGCTTTTTTAACCTCACTATCTTCTTCTGAGTGTTCTTCTCTATCCCCATGGTAACTATCTATGGTTGGGTCCTTTTTCCTTTGCTTACTCAATTCCTTAAATGGCTTATTATTATAATAGTCAGATTCTAATCCTTAGGTGTGTGTGGTGGGGGTTAGTGTGGAGGTGATGCCTCAGGTTTCAATTTTTTCTTACTTTTTTTTTTTTTTAGCTCTCTGGGGATCTGAACTTAGGCATTCATTTCTGGCTCTGAGCCACAACCAGGACCCCTAGTCCCTAATACTCTTGCTCCGTTCAGTTCCTCCCACAATTGCAAAACTCACACCTCTGCCTTGAAGCAGAAATCAGGGGCTCCACTCTCCTACAAGTGCCCACGGCCAGCAGAGTCCCTGTCCCTCTTCTACTGTGTCTGGCACAACTGGGACTGGCACCTAGGAAGAATCCTTCCCTCTTCCCCTGCTCAGCTATCTGATCCCTCCATTGCCCCTGAGGTGAAGGTTTCTGCTGCCCAAGTTGTCCCCCTTCTAGCCACTCCTGGGGTTGATTGTTGATTCAGCAGAGTCTGAGTGGCTGAAGATGTTGGCACTTCACTCTGGCCAAACCTCCCCCCTGGATGGCAGATCTTTTCCAAGGTCGTCTCAAGTTGGCTTAGTAGAACTGCTTTACCCAGACTTTTAATTTTTTCTGTCACTCTAAATTCAGTTTGAGGTGATATTTTGTCTTGTTTGTGGGGAAATTTGGAGAGTTCCTGTTTAATTCTATCATATTTCCCTACACCCATGTTCAAATATAAACATATTTGCAGATACACATAATATTCACATGTATAAATGCACAGTTGTATACATATCCATAAGTACACATTGTATACCTATGCACACCTGTGTGTAAAGATCACAACTATGCCACATATGTAAACACACATGCAATAAACTATATAAACAGACATTGACACACCTACCACGAAAGCCAACTATAGAAATGAAGAATTAACAGACCAAGAAATCATTCTTATGGCAGCAAAGAACTTCAAATCCGGTTGGGGAATGGTTGAACCAACTGTTGCATATGAATATAATGGAATATCATGGGTACTTTAAGAAATGAAAGATACAGAGTTGAGGAAAATAAAGGAAAATTACCATAAACGGATGCAAAATGAATTAAGTCAGGCTATATGTATGCATGCACTCACATGTGTAGGTATGTTCTGTAAATGCATGTATGTGTATATATTTATATATAAGATCACTTCAACAACGGAAATTAAAAGATGACCTAAAGGAAGTCTAATTCTGAGGAATTAAAAAACTATTAGGAGAAAACCCATCTGTTCTGCTGTTCTGGAAGAACTATTTTAAAAAACAGCAATGGTATAGTTAGTGCTTTGGGTTATCAAGTATAAACTGGAAAAATAAGTAATCTCTCCATCTCTTCTTCCTTCTCCCTCCTCCTTCCCACTTTCTAGACTTCTGTGGGGTTTGAGTAGGTAGGTGGTGAGCGGGCAGCCTCAGGAGTCAAAAGGACTAAGTTTAAACCTGTAAATCATCTGCTGTTTCCCACCTGTTTGACCTTAGACAAGTCACTTTACTTCCCTTGGCCTCCATTCCCTCATCTATAGAATGAGGAGGTTGGATTAGATTGCCCCCCCCCCCCCCCCGCCCCAGGAACCTTCCACATTTTTCCCTCCCCTTTTCCCAGGGATGAATAGGGCAGAATCTGGTTTGCCTCTGAGCTGTTCAGCCTAATTATTTTTCTTTGTCAAGTGGGAGGGTTCCTTAGGGCAAGGGAGGGAGAAGGGTATTTCCAGAAATGAGTGTTATGTGAAAATCAAAAGCATCAATAAATTTTTAATAAACCCATGGCGACTTCACAGACATCAGGGAAGGACCTCAATGGAGGACTAGCTTATAAAGAACAACAACCATTTTTTAAAAACTAGACCAAATGTCATTTCACATGTGTTGTTCTTTTGTGTCGATGGGAGAAGAGTTAAAGCAGCTAATGGAAAATGCAGAACACTACCTCAGGGACAGCTGTGGCAAAGACTGGTCAGCCACCAACGGAACAAGCACCACCTGCTCCTTTATGACAATGACTAGAATACAGAAGAGGAAGGGCGACCCACTGTACAGACTAAACCGCTGGAGCGTTAGAATGGGGTTTGGGGCAGTTGGTCACATGGAGAGTGATGCTCCAGGACCAGGCCCCCACTTTGGGAAGGCCCTTTGAGAGAAGGGGGAAGAAGAGTGGTGAAGGGCCTCCAGGATTTATCCAAAAGACTGGACAGGCTGAGCCTGGACAAGAGTAGAGTGGGGGGGGGGGGTGGGACAGGGAGATGACCTCTGTCTTGTCCCAAGGGGCAGAGCCAGAATCAATGATGGGGAATAGTGCAACAGCAACTTCAGCCTGGATGTCAAAGAAAAAATGTCTTCCTGTGAGACACAACATGGGCTACTTCCCTCTCCTTGGGAATCCTTGAGTGAAGGTTGGCTTGGGAATGTTGTAGAAGCCATTCTGGCTCAGGTGTGAGCTGGACCTGGTCCATGAGGTCCCTTCCAGCTCTGAAATTCATGATTCTGCCAATTCTTTATTGCTCTGCAGACCCAGAGGGCATTTTGTTGGTTGGCTGACTTTTTGCAACTCTCTGACGCATTTCTCAGATAATATTAAACCCACTTGTACTCGCGGCTTTCCCTACTCTGAGACTGTTGAGCTCTATGAGGGCAGGAGTCACACCTTTCCTAAATTTGGGGCTTCTTAGGACCCAGCAGAATGTTGTGCAAACAGTAGGTAATTAATAATGGTGTTAAATAAATTAAAGTCACAGTGGCTGCTCTACCTGCACCACCTTGGTCCTCCATTACCATAGGCAGCTCATTCTTTCTATAGTATAGTATAGATGGGGTCCACTGAGGGGGTAAAGTGGGAATGTGTGCCAGAAAGAATATGAATTTTACTCCTAAATGAGTGAATAGTATCTATATATTAAGCACCAATATATAACATTTGCTGTTCAGTCATTTCAGTTGCATCTGACTCTTTGTGACTCCATTTGGGATTTTCTTGGCAAAGAGACTGGAGGGGTTTCCTTCTCCAGCTTATTTTAGAGATGAGGAAAATGAGGTAAACAGAGTTAAGTAAGTGTCTGGGGCCAGATTTGAACTCAGGAAGATGAATCTTCTTGCCTCCAGATCTGGAACTCCATCCACTGCCCTAGCTAGCTGCCCTGTAAATATATAAAAGAAACCTATAATAATAGCTATAACAGCCATCATTTACATAGTGTTTTAAGGTTTGCAAAGATAACAAATATTATCTCATTTTGTCCTCATAACAGCCTTGAGAGGGAGGTGTTATTACTATCTCCACTTAACAGATGAGAAAACCAAGACTAAGAAAGGGTAAATGACTTGCCCAGAGTCACGTAGTAAATGTCTGAGGAAGGACTTGAATTCAAGTCTTTTTGACTTCCAGCCCTGCACTCTATTCACTTTATCAACTAGCTATCTCTTAAATATTGCCCAAAGAACTGGAGGTACAAATGTAAAGTAAGAGAGTCCCTGACCTTAGGTTGCTTACATTCTAATAGAGGGAAACAATATATATATATATATATATATATGGATGACCAGAAAAGGGAGCTTTTGTCTGGAAAGAGAGGAATAGTGGAAGACACCATAGGACAATCAGTGAATATACCCTTTCCAGAATGGCAGCATTGATTTGAATTTTAGTTCTCAGAAGAGAGAGAGAAATGAGAACAGACATGGGCTGCGAGGTAGACGGAGACAAGGTGATGACTAGACACTGGACTTCTGAATGGTCTTGGCTGGGACTGACTTGCCAGAGTGGTTTTGAGAATCAGAGGAATAAATCTTGTGTAACTTTTAGGTTGACTTCATTCTACATAGATAAAGCCTAGTCTATGGGGGGTACTATTCAGATGCAAAGGGTAGGGTGAGTTCAACTATACCACTTTTAGCATAGGGACCCTGAATGACATGAAGGGAATGAAAGACACTATAAGATGCTTAGAGAGCCCTTAGTTAACTTGGAGAATGACTTGGGAAGGAACTAAAATATGTGAGAAAAATAATAAAAGCTCATATCATTTTCCAGTTTAAAAAGCATTTTATATATATATTACCTCTTCATTTCATAGATGGAGAAACTGAGGCTGAGAGATATTATTAAGTGACTTGCCCAGGGTCATAAGCTAAGTTTCAGGTTGGATTTGAAATGAGGATTTTCTGCAGGAAGTCCAATACTGTCACCATCAACTAGTACAGGGAGGGATGACCACCAAGCAGTGGATTCTCAAGGAACAAACCAAAGGAAGACAAATCCAAAGTGTGTGGGGGGGAGATACTGCAGAAAAGGAACAATACTCACCATGAGCCTCAGAAGAGGCTTGGTCCTAGGTTCCCAGGGACTAGGCAAGGTCCTGGCAAGGAGGGAAAGGTCCTAGTGAAATAGAGGGAACAGAATTCAAATTCCCTCCCATAAAGGATAGAAATAATAAGCATTTCTTTCTGGATCACTGTGCTAAGCCAGGATATTAAAACAAGCAAAAAAGAAAAATAGTCTCTGCCTTCACAAGCTTACATTCTAATGGGAGACAACACATATGGCTGGCTGACTCGTGGGATGCATGCATGGATGCATGCATGGATGAATGCATGGATGGATGGATGGATGGATGGATGAGGGGAAGGATGGGTGAATGAAAAATATTAACTGCTAACTATGGGAAAGATAACACACATCTAGTATTGGAAATAGGGAAGGAGGAGGCTTAGGCCTAGAGAGAACCAGAGAGTGACCTGATGGACTAAGGAAGGTGGGGAAAATCATGTGGCTGGGGGAGATTCACTGTACAAAGGAGATATTTCATGTTTAAATTTAGCTGGAGACTTGGGGAAAATTCCTTGTGCCAGTGTGATGTTGATGAAATTTTATCTTTCTACTTCAATAGGTTTGTTTTTAAGAGGGAAGTTAAATAATGAATTTCAAGAGCAGAGCAGGGGTGGGGTGTACAAGCCAGACCAGTGTGACAAGCTTTAGAAATTTGGGGCAGGAGCTCAACAAGATGAAGAACTCTGGTTTGTAAGGAAGGGCATTCATTTTTCAAAGGGTAGGTAATCAATTTAAGCATTAAATCTTGTACAATAAAAGGGTCTGGCAGATCCATGTGTATGAAAATGGGAGTGGTTTAAAGATAATGAACACAAATTCAAGGTGTTCCCTCTACCCCTTAACCCCCAAACCAAAATGACCACCTTTTAGGCAGCTGTGTGGAGTCTGGGGACTGGAATTAAGAAAATCTGACATCAAATCCAGCCTCAGACACCAGCTGTGGGACCCTGGGGAAGTCACTTAACCTCTGTCTGTCTCAGTTTCCACAACTGCAAAATAATAGGGTTGTTGGGAGGATCCAATGAGGTGTTATTTGTAAAGTGTTTGCAAATTTAGTATGTTCTATAAATGCCAGTGATTACAATTATTCTTGTCTAGTCTGGCAAAACCCTTGGGAGTTTGTGTGTATAACGTCTGTGTGTGTGGCCCCCTCCAAATGGTATCACCAGACCTTGACGATAACTGACTAGTTCTTTTCTCACATGACATGAATAAAATCATGGGAGATCGGCTTTGGGCTAAGAATACCTTTAGGGGTCCCAGGGGCTGTCTAGGCTGGAGCAGAGCTGCCACAAGCACTACCATAGATAAAATCTCCCAAAGTAAGGCCAGATATGAACCAGAGTTTCAGGAGATTGAAGACCTATTGGGTAGAAGAGGTCCCCTGGAATGGGTGATTCTTCCAGAATAAATCAGCCAGGAGGACACTGAAAGGTGGGAGGAAAGCCATGCAAATCCTCCAAAGCAATGGGATTAGCAGGTGAGTGGCATTCTGGGACCAGACTGGCATTCTGAGGTTTTGCATCAATGCTCAGCAGGAATACAATATGTCCCAGGAATTTCAAAGCTCGAACCTTTAAAATCTGGCACAGAAGCAATAGCCTGAAATCCAATCCAAGATGGAGCAGGCATGGGCAATTTGTTCATGAATACCTTAAGAACACAATAGGCAATCTTTACCATAGCAGAACAAAATAAACTTTCTAGCTAGATGGGACTTTAAAGATCAACCAGTCCAACCCTTTCCTTATGGATCATCTAGTTCAACCTCCTTCATTTTACAGATGGGGAACCTGAGGTCGACCAGTGAAATAACTTACCCAAAGTCATGCAGGTAGTTGGTATGTGTGCTCCACTTCCTTTTTCCTGGACATTGGTCAATCAGGGTTGATTCCAAATCCAACTGCTGGGCATATACCCAGAGGATAATTCAAGAAGCAACCAACTCCCCCTTACCCCCCACCATTACAATAGACAGATCTTGCTGATACCCATTTCTTTGGGATTCTCCAAGACTTTATTGTTCTTGGTTGAAAAATGTCAAAATTAGCCAACACTTGGGGCTAGGAGATAGAGTAATCATGATCTTTTAGAGAGGTTCCTTAATAAATGAAGAGTGCTACATTATGGATAGAGAACTGGTCTCTGATTTAGGTCCAGGCTCTAACTCTGACCCACCAGGTATGGAATTTTTAAGAAGTCCCAGAACCTTACCTCACCTCTGCCTGACTTCCTTCCAGATTCAACTCATATCATTCCTTTTGCTGGAGGTCTTTCTTACCATACCCCACTCCCTTCTTCCACCCCAATTCATTGCTAGTGCCTTCCTCTCTGAGATTGTCTTCCATATCCTCTGTATATATATCTCAGAAGAATCTAGTTATTTCTGTGATGTCTTCCTTATTCCCACTGGTTTAGTATTGTGGAAGATCTGAAAAGGTCAATTCCTAATCATTGATTATGCTATCATGAAGCCAGAAGCCAGCACAGCTGGCTAGGGGGCACGCTTGCCACTTGACATTGAATTCAAGTGTTTCAGCCAAGACAAAGGATCTCTGGAATATACCTCTTAACTAGTGGATTGTCCCACTCCTAGACCACTGCCATCTGGGTTCCACTGAAGAGGACCAACACCATCCACTGGAGAGCCATGCGTAGAGAAGTTCTCCAAAGGACGAGGGTAAAGGGGCAGCCCCCGCAAAGAACCCAACCTCCCTTTCAAAGGAATAATCCCAAGTGCTCCACCTTGCTGTATAGACTCCAACCAGGAGACATGTATCACTGGCCAGAGACTCTCCCCAGCCAAGGCTATGACACAAGCTTCTAAGGGAAAGTGGACAGCTCATTTATAGATGTTATCCTTTTCCAAGGGCTTTGTTGTGTGCTGTTTGACCTATAAATAAACCTGCCCATCCTTTGAGCCTTATGAATCCAAGCTGGCAAGGAGAGTCTGTGACAATTCACTGGGTGATGGTGGTCCATGAAGCTCTCAGATTATCTGGGTGGAAACAATGACTCAGAGGACCTTGAGCTTCACGAGACAGTTTGTACCTGGGTCCTTGGTTTCATGGGATGGTCTCTGACATCAGGATCCCACATGTAGCTATGGATTATTGTTCCACTTCTTTGGAACTTACAATCAGACTCTACCTAGTCAAAACTCAGTGTTGCCCCAAGGGAGTGAGAAATGGCCTGAATCGAACTGTCTACTGCTTCCAGTCCAGATGATCATTGGTTCTTCCTTATACTCTCTTCTGCAATCAGCTGCACATGAAGAATGTGCTTGGATATCAACAAATTAAATAGTAGTGGGGTGAAATTAGAAATGAAGAAAGTCCGTTCAGTATTATTTCCATACACACATCTCAAATAGACCCTGCCTGTTGACCCATCCAATTCAATACACCTCAAAAGCCATAGGGAAGTAGAGTCTTTTACTTGTATTTTTCTTATATATTTATTATGCATTGTTTTGAATTATGAAAGTATGTAGCTTTAGTAGGCAGCAAGAATTCTTTTTCTCTGAATCAAGAAAACCAGGCACAACCTGGCTATGTGACTCTGGACAAGTTACTTTACCTATAAGCAGGATAACAGTGGTTGATCTGAATCAGCAAAAGGAAATTTCATTAAGAGTTCCCTATGCCAATGAAATCACAGGTCTACTCAAAATTTGTAAATACTTTTGTTAAAATCATTTGTTAAACCATTGTGAATGGTTTTGGCTCCCTTCCTGTATTGTGAACTCCATGAGGTTGAGATTATGTTTTAGCCAAAGCACAAAGTTCTGTATATAGTAGTTATTTAATTAATGTTTACTGAATTTAATTTATTGCACAGAAGCCCAGAAAATAAGAGTTAGAAGGGACTATAGACATTATCAAATCAAACTGCCTCATTTTACAAATGAGGAAACTTAGGGAAAGAGGGAAGTGACTTGCCCAAGGTCACCTAAATAGTAAGTATCTGAAGTAGGATTTGAATTCAGATCTTCCTGGGTGTTCTATCCACCATGCCACCTAGCTGATTGAATTGTAAGAAATTAATATAGGGGAAGCAAGGTGATGCAGTAGCTAGAGCATCAGTCCTGGAGTCAGGAGGACCTGAGTTCAAATCCAGCCTCAGACACTTAACAATTGCCTAGCTGTGTGATCTTGGGCAAGTCACTCTTAAAGCCTTAAATAAATAAGAAGCCTGGGAAGACTCTGATGGATGAATACAAAGTGAAATAAGTAGAACCAGGAGCACAGTAGACAAAGTGGCTACAACAATAAAGAGAAAGAATAATAGCCACAAAGGAGTCAAAGACGAATATCATAGAAATTATTTTTAAAAAGTTTGACCCCTGGGGCAACTAGGTGGTACAGTGGATAGAGCACCGGCCCTGGAGTCAGGAGTACCTGGGTTCAAATCCGGACTCAGACACTTAATAATTACCTAGCTGCGTGGCCTTGAGCAAGCCACTTAACCCCATTGCCTTGCAAAAGAAACCTAAAAAAAAAAGAAAAAAAGAAAACAGTTCGACCCCAAAGTTAAGACACCCAAACTAGAGTTCAAAGACGTGAGTAGTATATCTAGTATATACTGCTAACTACATATATACATGCATACATCCATTGAAAGAAGCACAGATTGAATCTCTTATGTGAATGTTATATCTGAGGTCCAGCTTAGTTAAATGCAAACAGGTCACATGGTTGGCCACCAGGTGAATATTTTAAATTGCAACAACTCTCACAACTTCCTACCAAGAGCCCCAGAGGTCGTGATCTGCTTCAGAGGAGGAGTGTCTACAGGGATGGAAACCTAGTGTCCATGTGAATGTTGGAGCTCTGCCTCTCATCACCTCCTATGGACCTGGCTCTGGCAACACAGATTATCACAGGTACTTCAAGATGCACCATCTAACCCATCTTGATTGGCCAATTGGGATGCAGTTTGCTCAGGGAGGGGGGCAATGCAGGATTCAAGTTCCCCTCAGTTTCATTATCCTTTACAGGGACCTATATAATACGCACAGACAGGCATCCTATAATCCTTACTTTGGGGTACAAATTAGCCCCTAACCAGCTCTAGTTCTCTTTACAAGGATCACAAAAATCAAATGGATTTGGAAATCAATGCTTCTGGAATGAACTACGGAACTGAAGCAGAGCAGAACCAAGAGAACATGGTACACATGAACAACATTGAGAGCTGATCAGCCTTGATGGATGCACTCCTCTAAGCAGTTCAGAGAGCTGAAACGATACTGGGAGACCAGCCGTGGGAAGAAAAACAAAACAAAAACCCTGCAGTATCTGAATGAACACTACGTTCACTTTTTTTTTTTTTTTTTTTGGTTTTTGCAAAGCAGTGGGGTTAAGTGGCTTGCCCAAGGCTACACAGCTAGGTAATTATTAAGTGTCTGAGGCCAGATTTGAACTCAGGTCTTCCTGATTCCAGGACTGGTGCTCTAGCCACTGCACCACCTCCCTACATTCACTTATTAAAAATTTCTCTGATGTATTTCTTTCCTGTCGCATGGGTTTCTTTCTTTTCCCTTAATCCTAATTCCACATACCAAAAATAATTAATCGGTAAACATGTCAAACACAAGTATATATGTACACTATTCTCCTGACTGTTCACCACCTAGGGGAGGGGAGTGGGAAGGGAGGGTGGAAGAAATTATGTAACTTAAAATATGCAAATATATGTGGTTGAAAGTTGAAAAACTTTCATAACATGTTACTGGAAAAATAAAATGAAATAACAATTAAAAAAAAAGAAACTCAATGTTTCATGTTTCCAGTGAATTAGAATTAATTTGCTCTTAGTCTGAGGGCTGTGAATTTGTTTTTAAAAAATTATTTTAAGCTTGTATTCCATTATAAGTAGAGTCCTCTGTAATCTAAGGTATTTTATTTTATGAATTTTAAAAATATAATTCTAAAAAAGAGCCCAAAGTCTTCACCTGACTGACAGAGGGTCCATGACCCAAAGCATGTGAAGACCCTCTGATCCATTTCATCTTTCTCTTTTTTAGGTTTTTTTTTTTTTTGCAAGGCAGTAAGTGACTTGCCCAAGGCTATACAGCTAGGCAATTATTAAGTGTCTGAGGCCACATTTGAACTCAGGTCCTCCTGATTCCAGGGCTGGTGCTCTATCCACTGCGCCACCTAGTCACCCCAACACTTCATCTTTCTTAGATGCACTTAAAGTTAAATTTTTTCATGAATATGCAATTATAATCCAATTAGTAAATATGACTTGTTTATTTGGTCTATTTCCTCCTTTTACCCAATAAAGTCTAAGGTCTCAACCCTCAACACATCCATACATACATACATATTCACACACACACATGTGTCTGCACCCCTTTATTTTTTTCTTTGCTTCAATATTCTGCCAGTCAACAGTATATCAGATTTTCCTGTGCTCACCAGTACCTGTCCCCAAAAGGCTGGGACTCGGGAACTATATATAGACAGGGGCTCAGCTTGGGGTCAGCAGGAATGGCAATGGCATTGTTTGCCAAAGGAAGGATTGTGAACTATACCTATTTATAAACCAAGTACTGGGAGAAGGGAGGGAGATGGTGGGCAAGGGCTTCCTGGGGAGGTGTGGGGGGTGCAGCTTCCTGAAAGGAAAGGCTATTTCAGATCACTTCGGCTTAGGGAAGAATATCCGCCCCCCACCCCCCAGTAAACCCTTCGGTCGCACACATTGCCCTTCAAATGTAACCCTGAACCCTGATCTTTCTTCTACAATTCCTAGCTGCAAATGTTGACCTACTTTCTTAAGCCTCCTTCTCCAAGGCCGTTGTGTCCTTGGAATGTGCTGAACTTGGTGTGGAATGACCAAAGTGCCATCAGGAGTCACGTGGTCTGATCTGCACTCCAGGACAGTCACTTGGGCAGCATGGTGGAGGATGGTCCCAAAGGAGACTGGAAGAAGCAGAGAGAACTATTAAGTCAGAAGTTCATCTTTTTGGTGCCATGGTCCCTCTTTAACAGTCTGGTAAAGCTGGGATCCCTTTTCCAAAAAAAAAAATGCTTTTAAATACAAAAAATAAAATGTATAGGATTACAAAGAAAAACCAATGCTATTAAAAGATAGTTAGAAAATACTAAAATAAACACAAGCTCATGGACACCCAAGTTAAGAATCCTTGAATAAAGAGGCTTTTAAAATTAGGTAGGCAAGTGCTGATGAGGTCCAAAATGAAGGTAGAGACTGTGTGGAATAAAGGGAGTTAGATGAGAGAGATGTTATATTTAGTATTTTATTTTTCTCTAGTTATAATTTTTAACAATCATTTTTCAAACTTTAAATTCTAAATTCTCTCCCTTTCTCCCTCCTTTGTTGAGAAGGCAAACAGATCGATACAGGTTATAAAAGTATAGTCACACAAAACATTTCCATGTTCCCCATGCTGTGAAAGAAAACAGTGAGAGATGTTATAGATGTAAAAATAGCAAAATTTTGAGATGCACATTCACACCTATTTCATGTGTACATATCACATATATCCCAATATTTTTAAATGCTTGCTTTTATTCTAATATATACAGTACTTTAAAGTTTATAAAATGCTTTATAAATATTATCTCATTTGATCCTCAACAACAACCCAGGAGGTAGGTGCTATTATTATTCTCATTTTGCAGATGAGGAAACTGAGGCAGACATAGGACATGGCTATTTGTGCCACTGACCCAATCCAAGCCTCCCCAATCCTTAATAGATGGGTGTTCATGATCTGTCAAGGCTTCACCTGGTGGCCAGACTTCTGGAGGTGAACCTCTCTCACCTTCTGCACCACTCTTAAAGCCTTTCCAAATGGGTTGGACTTGTTTGAGAATGTACTCTGTTGATCAGGCCCCCAAGAACACAAAATAACCCAGGTCTCTAGGATGAAGCATTGGAGACTTCAGTGTAGGGCATCTACACGTATCCTGCAAGAGTCTGTCATGGAGTAGAAGTAATGAACTGGTCTTAGAGTCCTTAAGATCTGAGGTCAAGTTCTGTCTCTAACCCTTGCTCACTTTGAGATTCTGGACAAGTCACTTTGCCTCCTGGTGCCTCAGATGACTCGGAGGCCAGCCTCAGATGACAGGTGTCCTTTCAAATAAAGATCATCCAAGGGTCATCTGGCAAAGCACCTAAATATAGTTTTGCTGCCATGAGGAGAACATTCTGAGTTCCCAGTAATAGAATCCACTCGGCTTTCCAGAAATACCAGGCGTTAGCCTGCAATGCTGACAACAAGCGAGCTCAAGAGGAATCTGTCTGTCTGCTTGTGGGGAACAGTGGTGGAACCTTGCCCTTTGTCCCTCTCGTCTCTGTCACATCACCCAAACTGTCTACGGAAACAAGGGAAGTTTTGCAGCAAGGAACAAGAGCCTTCTGTTTCTCTGCAAGCACTGGGGCAGGATTTATAAAGTGGAGTCACTGATTTCTACAACTTGATCAATAACTTTTTTTAAATATTTAAAATATTTAAAAATAGCTCAAATGAATCCCCTCCCCCTGTGCAGCAGAATCATCGAATTTCAGAGTTGGCAGGGACATCTGAGGACATCGAGTCCAGGCCATATAAGGAGAAAGCTGTCATGACAAATGGATTCCCATCCTTTGGGAAAGCTACAATCTCCAAAGACAGTCCATTTTTGGACAGCTCCCACGTGAGATTCTGCTTATTTTGTCTCTAAAACTTCTGCCCATTGTTCCTACAGCAGAACTACACTCTGGGGCCAAAAAGGACAAGCTGAATCCATCGTCCATGTGCCAGGCCTTCAAATACTTGAAGACGGATATCACATCTCTGCTCTCTTGCCATACTTTCTCTTTTCCAAGCTAAACATTCCCAGTTACTTCAACTGGTCTCCACATGGTATGAATGCAATTTCTTCCATCATCCCAGTTGACTCTACAACTTTCCTACAATGTGTTTTCCAGAACTGAACACAATAGTTCAGATATAGTCTGAGAAAAACATCACCCTAGGCTTGGAGATTATGTATCCTAATGCAGCCACATTAGTTTTCATTTGTCAGTCATCACACTATTGATTAATGTTTAGCTGTGGTCCACTATCACCTTCTAACAACCCATCTAACCATATCTCCCCCATTTTGTACTTGTGAAGTTTACTTTTTTAGCGCAAGGGTAATACTTTACATTTTTTTCTATGACATTTCATCTTCTTAGATTCAACCCAATATTCCAACTTGGTAAAATCTTTTTGTATCCTGATTCCAATATGTTAACACATCTGAAGTCTTATCTCTTCAACCAGGTTTGTATTATATGCAGATTTCTTAAGATGCCAACTATAACTTTATCTTAGTTATGAATAAGAATATTATGCTAAGGAGCCCCAGGACACACTACATTATATTTTATTTCAATATATAACAAACTACAGTTGCTAAACATTGCTACCAGGCATTCAATAATTCCAAATCCAGCTAATTATACCATTACTTTGCCCACAATTTTCCATTAGAATGAAATATTTTCAAATGTCCTGTCAGAAAGTATGCATAGGGGTCAGTTAGGTGGCTCAGTGGATAGAGCACTGGCCCTGGAGTCAGGAGTCCCTGAGTTCAAATCCAGCCTCAGACACTTAATTACCTAGATGTGTGGCCTTGGGCAAGTCACTTAACCCCATTGCCTTGGAAAATCCAAAAAAAAAAGTATGTGTACGACTTTACCATGTGGTGAAGCCATGCTAATTTCTCTTTGAGAGAAATTGTTTCCTTTTTTAGAAGTTCACCAACCATCTCTTTAGTAACAGACTCTTAAATTTTTCCAGGTATTGAAATGTATCTCCCTGATCAATAGATAGCAAACTCCATTCTCTTTTCCTTGTTAAAAAAAAAAAAGAATTAGGACAATTGCCCTTTTTTCAATCCTGCATAATACCTTTCCTGTTCTCCATAACTTTCAAAGTTCATTGATAGATGTTCAGCAATCATATCTGCCAGTTCTTTCTATGCACTAAGATGTGGCTGTTTGGGCTCAGTGACTTAACAAATCTATTACTAATTAGATTATAACAGACTTAAATATCTATTCTATTACAGACTTTTAGCAATCCTAACTAGAATAAATTATCAAGGCCAGTTATTTTACAGATGAGGAAATGAGGTCCAGATATATGGTCATGGTCACAAAAGCAGATTATAGAGTCAGATTTCTTAACTCTCCAGGTCAATATTTTCTGAAGTAAACCATGGCAGACTACCTTTGTCAGCTGAGTGCAAAAAGATTTCCTTTCAGAATCAGAAAACTGTCCAAAGAATGAATGTAAACAAACACCTCTCCCATGATTCTTCATTCAAATATTATGAGTAAATGTGCTGTACTTCATGGAAATTGTGTAGCAACTGACCCTACCAAAAGAATAGAATGTACTAAAAATTGTTTCTTGAGTGCTGGGAAGGTTTCATTGAGACATCTTCAGTGCCTTGCCCAATCTCTTAGATGTGCAAGAAGACTGGGATGGAATTAGAGATGAAGTTCATGGCTGAGGAATCCTGTATGAAGCTAACTGCCCTGTTTAGGAACTGACTCCTTGACCTTGGCCTCATAGCCAAGTTTCAATGACTGAGTTTGGCTAAAGCAGTGAATATGCACTCAGGATTTTCTACACTCCAGGATAAATCCAATGAACTCAATGAGTGTGACAAAAATCTTCCCTTCAACCCTAAATATTTCTAAACAAAATACATGTTAATTCTCTTTAAAAATGTAAAAATCTCAGAGCAGTCTTTGGAAAGGTGTTACAAAGGTTCTCATCCTGTTTCACCTGGCCATCTCCAGGGTTCAAATCAGACAAGGTCCATAGTGCTGAGTATACTTTTTCCTAAATTGGGAAAACAGAAATGATATAACTAGGAGTCTGCTATCCAGATAAGGACCAAAAGCCCTTATGACAAAGACAATTCAGACACCATGATCCAGACTGTGAAGGTAAATGAGTAAAGTAGAAACTCAGCCAAAGACAGGATCCAAAAGTGGGAAAAAAAGTAGAGAAACTAGAGAAAAGTGAGAGAAGAAGACAAAGAAGGAGAAGGAAGAGGAAGAGGAAGAGGAAAAGTAAAGGGAGAGAGAGAAAAGGAAGAAAATAGAGGAGAAGGATGAAGATGAGGAGAAGGAGGAAGAGAAAGATAAAGAAAAGGAAGAAGAGGAGGAGGAGAACAAGAAGGAAGCAAAGGGGATGGAGGAGAAGGAAAACAAAAGAGGAAAACAATTAACACCTATGCATTTCCAGGCTTAACATAGATTTTTTCTGTAAAAAAAAATGACCAAACAAAAACCTGTATAATGTTAATGAAACGAAGTGCTAATCACCCCCAAGGTAGTCACAGAAATATTAATACTGCATGTCAACAGGGAAGTAGAGAATTGATAGAAATTATCATAGTTCAGGTTAAATGTGTTAAAAAATTTATAGAAATATTTTTGGAACAATCAAACTTTACAAAGCAATTGTGAAGGTTGACAACAACTACACGCCACTGGATTTGTCGAATGTAACCAAAATGGTTACCTGTGAATGGAGTCCATGAAATAGTTAAGAACTAAGAGTAAACAAAAGAACTTAAGGAAGGGACCTAAAATAACAGATCTCAGTATTATACACAAATTCCCCAAATATCCTTTAGCCAGAGCATCACTACAGAAGAACTATTGTCCACATCAACAACATATGTTGGAGGCTGGTTCCACCTCAGGCTGAAACCCTGGAAGTCAATATTGGAATGCAATGAGATACATCAGCAGTTAACAAAAGGAGACTAATTTAGTCATAGCAGGGGAAAGTCATTCAACAAGGAAATTCTGTGGACTCCACAATGATTCAAATGATGGTACTGATGGTGCTGAGGGTCCACAGTTACCAACCTCAGAGATGGGGCTGGAGATACTTATGGTCCTTTGTACTTGGCTAAATGGAAAGCCATTAATAACCTGCACCAGTCTTAAAGTCAATTAAGGCCCAAGGAGAGTTTCAGTAACTCTTAAGGAAAAGAAGTAGCTTAACTTGCGTGGGGGAAGGGCTGCACTAGCCTGGTCTACATGGCAGGCTCTTAGGAAGTATGGTTCCCAGCACAACATGACAGAGACAGAATGGTTTAAGAAGTATAGCAGCTCCTATTCATATAATGCACTGTATAAACTAGTTCATTGGATGTCATAGGATCAGGATGCAGGAGTTTGGATACAGAGGTAAAACGGGGATCAAATTATCACAACATGTCTCATTTAGTTCTCCATGGGAGTACATGTTAATGAACCAGTGCTAATCACCCCAAGGTAGTCGCAGAAATACTAATAACATTGCTATGTCCAGTTGGACAAGGTTGACCTTGAACTTGACCTCTGGTCCCAATTGCACAGTTCCACCCTTGATTCTCTGGGGAATGGCCTCTAGGTTGCAACAGGAAAACTCAGAGGAAATTGTCCAAAAGAATTCAACAATCAAAGTCCTAGGATTGGAGCTTATTGTGTGGTCTGAGGAGTGAATGAGGAGTGGATGACCTCTTTCCCAGCCTCAACTGTTTTCCCCCTCTTGTCAAATCTGACAATTTAGATGCTGTAATCTTAGGAAATTTCTTCCTATCACAAAATCATACATAATATATACAGATCTCGGCATGATTAATTATATATTCACATTTAAAAATAATTTCCTAAATCTTTTAAAGGAAATCTTTTTTTTTTTTTGATTTCTAAACTCAGGTCAGTTTTCCTTGCAGTGAGAATACATACATTCATTCATATATTTATCTGAGTTAAAAAGAGAAGTGTGATATGGAAGGTAGAGAGCTGAGTTTGAAACAGGAAAGTATAGCTTCAAATCTTGCTTCTCACATATCTGGACTGTGTGATCCTGTTCCCTCAATCTCTCAGTGCTCTAGTTACTCTCGAAATTATCCATAAATTGGAAACTAGGGATTGGTCTGCATGTGAATAGGGCTTGCGTGTGTATGTGTGCGCGCGCGCATGCGCGTATTCTGTATATCAGTGAAGTTACAGCTTTAGTCCTCATCTCTATTTCTTTACAAAGTGCTTGCTGAGAACCTCCTGGGATCCCATAATATTAAAGTGAAAGAGATTTCAGAGATTGTTGAATCCTATCTTCTCTCTCCATAGAAAAATGAATGGAAGCCCACAATGGTCAAAGGATTTGCCCAAAGTTGCATAAGGAGTTAATGTTAGAACTAGAGCCAAAACTCAGGTCGGCTAACTTCCAGACCAGTATTCTTCTGTTTGCCTCTGAACAATGCCACTGGACTGAAGAAAATGCTATAATGAGATCTACAGCTCCTTTCCCAGGGGACTTTAGGCCATATAATTTTACAAAAACTCTATAACCAGACCCTCCCTTGTTGACACAGGGTTGATGTTTCAGAAGAGGAAGGAGGCTAGTGAAAGAACTTTGAGAACTCAAACTGTGTTGATCTCTCTCTCTCTCTTTAACCGTTCACAAAAAAAAATGCAGCTTGTCTTGGGTCACATCAGGTCAGAGGTAGTCACTAGAGAGGGCAACTAGAAAGAAGTCAAGCCTGGGCATGGTGCTGACACCAAAAGAGTGGAACATGTCCAAAACTGAGAAGTCATATGACAGAGCTGAGAGAATTGACCTTCCAGCCAGAAAGACTGTTGTTCAAAATGCATGACCCTGGTCCTATCAATTCACCTCTTAGTATTCTAGGTAGCTCTGAATGATGATGACTTGAAGAGAAGATGTATTGGTAGAGAGTACCCATCATGGGTAGAGAGGAGTCCTCGTACCTAGGAAATCACAGATACCATTCTTATCATATCTGCAGTCAACAGGGTCACAATCAATCATTCATGAATGCAAATCTTTCAGGGTTAGAATGAAAGGACTCACAGGATCCCATGATTTGAGAGCTGGAGGGGACCTCAGTACATGTTGAATACAAACCACTCACAAAAAGAATCCCCCCCCCCAACAGACACATTCCAACATACCCATTAAGTGGCCATCCAGCCTCTTCTGGATGACCTCAAAGAAGGGGAAATCTACCACCCCTTCAGGTAGCCCATTCCCCCTTTTGGACAGTTCCAAATTTTATATACTTCTTTCTGAAATCAAAACTAGGTAAGGATGTAAGGAAGGCTTTCCTTGAACTGCACAACCAAAGAATCCAAGGTCACACAATTAAAAGACCCAAAGCCTAAAGTAAGCAGTTACAAAGAAGGGAGTCACAGTTTTCAAATACAAAGAGGTATAATAAGACTTGGCCTAAGGAGCACCTTCTCTCTGTTCTGTTCCATGTGTAAATAAACCATATGGAAATCATTTTCTCCACACTTGCCACAACCTATTTAAAAGCCTCGACTACTGAAGAACTCATGTTTTGCTTCTGGAGAACAGAAAATAACAGATTTCTGGGAAATCCTCACATAATGGATGTCTTTTAGAGCAATAAGTCAAGGTCTGTCTAGAGAAATATGGTGTTCATATGCCTGAAGAAGTTAAGAATGTTCCGAAAACATTTCTGTAGATGAAAACAGGAATAAGGATGAGATAAAGTGTGGTAACATCCAGCTCCAATGTGGAAATTGAGAAGAGGAAGGGTCAAGAATTTCAACAAGACAGAGACCCAGGGAATGCAGAATCAGTGGCAGCAGACAAACATGTCTGGCTCTGTCTGGATCATCAGAAAGGCGGATGAGAACCAGGGTAACGTGGTTGGTGAGGCACTGGTGCTTTTGATAACAGGAAGTTTAGCTAAGTTAGAAAAAGAAGCTCTGGGAGCAATGGTTGAGTGAAGAGAGAACTCTCACGATCTTTCAACCACATGGGAAACAAGAACAAACTTGATTCCTGAGTGATTGAGTATCTTTGTGATGCATTTTTTTTTCATCAAGGGGCCATAGCAAACCAAAAGAAGAGAAAGAAAAACCAAGGAGGAAACAAAAATGAATAAATTCACCATCAAACTGATGAAAACTCCAAGGTATTTAATGCTACTTTACTTCCCTCATCTTTGGGCAGTATTTCAGAAGGTAATATTGGATAAAAAGTTGGCTTTATAGTCTAAAGACCTGGGTTTGAATCCCCCTCATTCCACATGCTGATTGTGTGACTCTGGGCAAATCACATAAACTCTCTCTATTCTAGACTTCTCTCTAAGCCTTTCTCTTCAGCATAGAGAAAGTGCTGACCTGCATTAATACAGGGAATTCCCCCACCTGGGAATTCTCCTCATACCCATGAAATCACAGGGATGCTCCCTATCCCAGTCTGGAACTAGTTGTGGATCCTCAGGAAAGTCACTTTCTCACCAGTATTAATTTGTTCAACATTACGGGGATCTCTGGGGCACCTAGGCTGGAGGACCTGGCTGGAGTCAGGAAGCACTGATTTCAGATCTAGCCTCAGACACTCATGAGCTGTGTGACCCTGGTTAAACATTTCCTCTGCCTGCCTCAGTTTCCTCATTTATAAAATAAGCTACAGAAGGAAATGGTAAAAACCTTCAATATCTTTGCCACAAAAATCCCAAATGAGGTCATAAAGTCAGACATGACTGAACAATAAAATTAATGGCATCTCTGTGGTCTCTTTGCAGATCTGATGGTCTAAATTTGGAGGTGGAGAGGAGGGTGGGGTTGAGAAATAAGGATTTACCAAAGCTCCTTTGTTATTTTGATAAATAATGTTCCCCATATCCTGTACTGACTTACTCCAGAAAGGCAGAGAAATCTTGAATTTCTTTGCCTTCTAAGTGCTAAGGCCAAAGGTCATCCAGGAATAAATTTTCCACCAGGAAAGTTTGCCCCAATCCACTGGTCTTCAAAGGCAGGTACTCCAACAACAGTGGGGAGACTTAGGGGCAGCTAGGTGGTGCAGTGGACTGGCCCTGGAGTCAGGAGTACTTGAGTTCAAATCCGGCCTCAGACATTTAATAATTACCTAGCTGTGTGGCCCTGGGCAAGCCACTTAACCCCATTGCCTTGCAAAAAAAAAACCAACTAAAAAAAAAACAGTGGGGGGACTTATAACTCTTTTGGGGTTGCTGACCAGAACAGACACAGCTAGGAAGACCACCTTCATTGCTTCTTGGAGAAAAAGGATGTACTGTGCTGGCCTGGACTGCATTAAAGGAAGGAGCTTAGGATCCAAGCTGGAAGGACCTGAGAGGTCATCTAGTCCACCCCCACCCCCATTTTAAATATGAGGAAACACTTAGATGTGAAGTGACTTGTCCATGGTCTAAGCTAGTGAGTTCCAGAGGCAAGAGTGGATCCCAAGTCTTTCTGACTCCAAGACCTCTGCTACTGGGCACAGTCTTTCCTTTGTGGGGAGGGGGGCGATGGGGGAAGAGTGAAGCAATCAGGATTCAAGGTCACACAGCTGGTAAGCATCAAGTGTCTGAGACCAGATTTGAACTAGGTTCTCCTGACTCTAGGACTAGTGCCCTACTCACTGTGCCACCCAGCTGCCCCCCCTTCCTAGCATTGCCTTTCAAGGATGTGCCAACAGTTTCCCATTTGTGTACATATAAAACCTGACCTCCCTACCTGGCTTTTAAGGCCTCCCCAGCTTTGCTTGACCTTATTCAGCCAACTTTATTTTTGTCAGCTCTGGCCAAGCTGGTCCACTCACTCCGCCCTTCATGGCTCCCCTGCTCATTTCCAGTCCATGGCTTCATCCATCCATCTTGTTCTCCCTGCTTGGAACATCCCTCCCAAATCAAAGAAGCGTCTGGTCTTAAGCTTGGAGGGGCCCAAGTGATCACCCTCCTTTTGTGGATGCGGGGGGAGTTGTTGTGAGGTAAGGTTAGGATTCCAGTATTGTGCATTCCTAGAACAGATGTCATGCATGAAGGAATGAATGGTTGGTTACTCTTCTGTGGAAGAGATAACAAGAGGGAGGCTCCAGGGAGCTCAAAGAGAACTGAATACCTTCCACAGCCAGTGAGACTCAAATAAGGCAGGACAGAGGAGGAAGGTAAAGTTCAGATAAAGGACTTGTTAAAAGTTGGCTAGTTAAAAACAAAAACAAAATCAAACAAAAAGTTGGCTAGTTAGTATTAGTTATCCAGTTAGTGGCAGAACCAAGACCATAACCCCAGGCCCTGATTCCCCGCTTAGTGCTCTCCCCACTAGGGCAGAATTTCCAGACACTGAACCTCCTTATAGGCATCTCATTATCATCATGTATTCATGATGAATCTCCAAGAGAATCTCCAGTCTTTTGATTCCTTTGCTGTCACAATTAAGGCCAAAGACTTAACTGAAGCAGGGACTGAAGACTTTATTCATGTAATGATCTATCAACAAAATGACAGAAAGACATTAACTACCTCTGAGGAAAGAGCTAGAAGACCTAGATTCAAATCCTGCTTCAGTACCCTACTTTTGTGAGACCTTAGCCAGTTCACCTAACCACTCAGGGCCTCATTTTCCAGTGGGAGGATTGGATGGTTCCTCAGTTCCCTTCCTGCTCTCCAGCTATGTCACCTAACTTTTGGGGAACTTTAGTTTTCTCATCTGCAAAATGAGGAAGTGGGAAGAGACAGTCCTTTCTAGTTCCAAATCTGAAATGTGTGTAGGATTTCAAAACAATTGTGCTTGTGTGGTCCTGTGGCTAAACACTCTGAATCCAGGGAGGTTATCTGGCTTTGCAGGAGGCACAGGAACAATAGTTGCCACACCAAGGAAGATCCCACACAAGGTCAGAAGTGAACATGTGCCCAAAGAAAGTTCATGGAGCCAGAGTAGTTGCCTTGTGACCTGAATCTGTAATAAACAGCCCTTTCATGTAGTTCCCTCTAGGACCCGAATATTCTGGGTTATTCTCTATTGATTTGAGATTATACATTATATTATACACTGATGAGGATCATACTTTAGAGCTAGAAGGAACCTCAGGAGCTATCTAGAGGGGGTCCAGGAAAGGTAAGCAACCAACCTAAGGTCTCATAGGGTATAAGTGGAAGATGTGGGTCCCCTGAATTGAAGTTCACTTCCCGTACTAGGATGCCTCCACTTGTTCTGTGGAGTATCAGAAAGGACTTTGCCCTGCTTATTCATTGACTCACTGAGATCCACATTATGTGTGACTGATTAAGTCATTGATATTTCAAGATGATTGATCTAGTCATGACTAACACCTTGGACTAATTTACACTTGAACCACATTCTTAGAGGTGACCTTTAAGGGAGGGATGGGTGACCAGAACAAGGCTTCTATGTGCCAAACATTTTATAAATATTATCTCCTCTGATAGGGAGAGCAGATATAGATTTAGAGAGAAACAGAGGCAAGACAAAGGGAAGACAGAAGGCCACAAATGATCAGAGTCTCCTGCAGGGAGGCCTATATCACACAGCAGGACCCTTTAGGGAGTCATGTAGCTCCAGGAAAGGAATATAGGGTTCCATGAGAGAGGGAAACCACATGGCAAAAGATGTGGCAACCACTGAGACAGAGCTGTAAGAATTCCTGGTCACGGTCAAAGGACATGAACAAACATCGTTCCAAAGAAGAATCAGAAACTCTCAATATGAAAACATATTTCAGATCACCAACAAAAAGAAAAATTTAAATTAAGCATCTCTGAAGTTTTCCCTCTCATCTCATTGGCAAAGATGGTAGGAGATGGACACCTTGAAGGGAGACAGAAAACACAAACACATGTGTAACTCAAGGAGTTGTAAATTGATTCATCCACTCTGGAAAATAATTTGTAATTATTAATTATTCAAGAAAAGTGATCAAGTTGTTCATAATTCTTGACCCAGAGGTTTTATAAAAGTTTGGAACAAAATGAGCATTTATTGCCCGGGGACTGGCATGCAAATATGATGAAATGTTAGTTTTGTCTAAGAAAAGATAAAAACAAAGAATTCAGAAAAAACAGAGTAAGACTTCTATGAACTAATACACAGTTAAGGGAACAGTATTCAAAGAATTACATGTGTAGTGAAAACAACAATGACCAAATAAAGATATATCATTATAATGATGACTTTGGACCCTGGAGAAGGGAGGAAATGTTCTACTTTCTTCCCATTGGAAAGGTGACAAGCTATAGGTAAATCATGGTACAGATGCTGGTCCTTGGGTCATTGGTTATGTGACTTCATTTTTCTTTGTCTAAAGGAAAGGCAGAAATTGGAGCAGATCAGGATAAATTCAAAAAAGAAATCAACCAAACATAAAACATAGAGGGGAGCAGAAAGTGGGGGGAGGAGAGAAAGGAACTCCTAAGTCCCTGGAGAAAAGTGGAAGGTGCTGGACCAAGAACCAGAACCAAAAAACAAGGAATTGAGTCACAGCATGAAGGCACCAACCAAGACCTTGACTTCCACAGGTTTTACTGAAGAATTGACCCTGAGGACAGTGTCTGACACACTGCTTATATTGCTCCAAACCAGGCCTCCCTGTCTTTTCCCAGATTATGCACCATCCTTTCTGTTTCTCCTTTATATAGGGCCTTTTCCATTTAATCAGAGTAGGTGCTTAATAAATCTTCATTGCTTGATCCTTAGTACTCTGAGCTTGAAGGACTGCATCATTCTGTGGAACAGGCGGACTTCACCAGAGGAGAAAATTGCATTGACTATTTATGAGCTCAGATGTCTCTTGCATTTTTCATCAGGTGAAATAAAGTCTGCTCTAAAATCGATGCGTTATTAGCTTGAGTGTCTATGTGGGAAAGGATGGGCCTTTTACCTTTTTTCTCTAGTCTCCTAGAGGGGAGCTGTGTTCTGATGTTTGCAAGTGAATAGTTAGATAGAGAAGCACCAGCAAATTGGGAGAAGCTTGCCAAGATGGAATCCAATCTGTGCAGACCCAGAGCCAGGGTTCAGAGCAGTGCATTAGATTATAGGTGCACTCAAAATTCCATTCACACCTGCATGTTACAGAAAACTGGTGGTGTGAAACCTAGGAATACCTAAGAAAAAATGCAGTAAAATGCTAAGTCCCCCTTTCCTTCTGACACATACTCCAATGGAAAACATTTGTTTGGAGCATTTACATTCAACTTGTGGATCATGTATGTAGGTGTTACACTAAACTATTCAGGCTGCAGCCTAACAATAAAAGAACATAATGGCCTTTCAGATATCTTGAACTAGATGTCCAGTAAAACTCAACAAGTCTAAAACAAAATTCATTTTCCCCTCAAACCATTCTCCCCTTCTACCTTTCCTTCCACTGAAGGGTGCAACAAAACCCTTGCAATCCCTTGAACTAGCAACCTAGGTGTCAGACTGGACTCTTCCTCCTTTATCTCCCCTCCATGTCCAAGCTATTGCCAAGGACTTATAATTTCATCTCTGCATCATCCCTTGAATATGCCCCCTACTTTCCTCTGACATTGCTATGCCCCTGGCACAGACCTTCATTACTTTGAATCTGGACTATGGTAATAGCTTCTGTTGAGTCTTTGCCCCTAGGACAATAGATACTGTTAACTGGGTTTATTACATTGCTCCAACAAGGTCTCCCTGTCTTTTCCCAGATTATGTACATGTCCCACCACTATCCATTGGAGCCAAAATATGAAAGGTTAGAAATAGCCAACTGGAGAACTTATGTTTTTTTTTTCCTGGAGACAAGAGGAAGTCACCAAAGTTTCTTGAGCTGGGAAGTAATATAGTCAGACCATTGCTTAGTGATTGATTAATATTGGCCCATGGCTCTAGTCTCACTTATCTCAAAACATTAACTATGGGCAGCTGGGTGGCACAGTAGATAGAGCACTGGCCCTGGAGTCAGGAGGACCTGAGTTCAAATCCAATTTCAGACACTTTATTGTCTAGCTGTGTGATGTTGAGCAAGTCACTTAACCCCATTGCCTTAAATAAATAAAAAAAAATTTAAATTAACTATTGCTCCCAACTTTGACTTATCTACACAACTGAAAAGCGAGCCAACATTGTACCGCAAGATGATAAGAAACTTCCCATATACTCCAAAACAATTATAGCAACATATTTGATGATAGTGAAGAATTGGAAACATAGTTTGTTTCCCACAAGGGAATGACCAAGCAAATTGTGGTACACAGATGTAATAGAATATTCCTGTGCTGTAAGAAATGATGTGTGTTATAAGAACTTTTATAAAGCAATACATAAATCAGAGCATACAAAAAAGAATGGAAGCTTCCCTATCATATGAGTGTGAAGATGTGAAGACATTTAGCTATTAACAAGTAGCCATACTTATTAGAGCAACAAGTTGATTTTTACTCCAAATTTGATTAAACAATTATTTAACTTCATTTAATTGTACTCAGAGTATAATCCATCAAAATAAAAAGAATGAAATGATGTGTGTGATGGATACAGAGAATCTGGAAAGAACTATATGAACCAATGCAGAATAAAGTCAGTGGAGCCAAGAAAAGAATATACACAATGACTAAAACAATGTAAATGGAAAGAATGCTGTCAGACTGTGGCAACAATCATATACAAAAAAATAAAAAATAAATGTAACACAATTATACAAATCAAACCAGACTCCAGTAGAGGAAGATGAAAAGACACTTTCAACCAATGTGGAGGTGGGAGTTCCACAGGTGTTACACGTTGCACATATTTTGGGATTTTTAAAAATATAATTGATCAGTCATGCTGACTTTTTTTTCCCCCTTTCTAAAAAAATACTATTTGTTTTTTGGAATGGTTTTTGGAGTGGGGGCAGGGAAGAAGAGAGAAAAATGCTTGGGCGAACTATGGTGATATAAAAAATATATCAAGAAAAACATGCCATCTCTGCCTTTATTAGAGGCAATGATCAAAATATTGGCAAGCAGAGGAGCCAGGGATGGATTCCCTGGGGACTTTCATAATTAGTACGTAGACATTGATTCATTCATGACTTCTCTTGAGCCAAGTCTTTCAAACAGTTCCTATTCCACTGAAGAGTACCAGCAACAAACCTACCACCAAACCTAAACAAAAAACCACAGCAAAAAACAACCAAGCCAAAACTCAACTGACTGGATAGGGAAGGAAAGCAAAAGGCATTAGGTGTCACTATTAGAGCTTGGGTTCTTAACCTAGCAGTTATGAACTTGTTCTTTGATATTTTAATGACTATTTCAATTCAATTGGTTTACTTTGCAATCCTATATATTCTAGTTCATGCATTAATGATGTGATTCTGAGAAGGGGCTCATAGGCTCCAACAGAATGTTCTCAAAGGGGATCCCTGAAAAGTCAAGACCCTTTATTACAAAGGAATTCCTGTGTTGGACAGGTGGAGATGAGGTTACTCTCAATATCTGCCCTTTTCACTTTTGAGAACCTATGCAAGGGATAGGAGGTAGCGAACAGAGCATTGGATTGGAATCAGAAGACCTGGGTTCAAATCCCCTCAATGGAGACCTTGGGCAAGACTTCTTTACTATAGCCTTGCTGTTATTGTTCAGTAATTTTTCAGTTGTGTCCACCTCTTTGTGACCCCATTTGGAGTTTCTTGGCAGAGATACTAGAATGGTTTACCATTTCTTTCTCCAGCTCTTTTGACAGATGAAGAAACTGAGGCAAATAGGATAAAATGACTTCTCCAGAGTCACACGGCTAGTATCTGAGGCTGGATTTGCTCTCAGGAAGATGCGTCTTCCTGACTCCAGACCTCATAGTCTATCCACTGGATCACCTACATGTCCCCCACTATAGCCTTAGTTTCCTGCTTCTTAATGTGAAGGGATTTGAACAAATGGCCTCTAAATTCCCAGCTAACTAAAAATTGATACTATGGTACTATGAATAATTCTAGGCACAAGAATTAGGACTGAACCTATGATTACATTGTTCAGCACCAATGCTGGACTGTGCTACCCCCCTAAATTATACTCATAGAGCCCTGAGAAATCATGTGATTTATAGTGACACAGATGGTATGTCATGAGCAGGACTTGAACCCAGCTCTCTATTCACTACTACATGCTACCTCTATTTCAAGAGATACTTCTGATTCACCACAAAAGGCCAAAGTCTCATCAGTCCTTTGGACACAGGTCAATTCTTCTGAATCCCATGCAGAACATCTGCTGCCCCATCAGAGTTGCCATATCCAGGTCACCACCTGCCAAGCAAGGATTCTCATTTTATTCTCATTCCTCATATTTTCATCTCAGCATGAGATCTCCAAATTCCTGTACAGCCTCATTTACTTCTGGGAAGATTGTTTAGTCCTATCCTCTTTTTGTGGATTTTGGTTATACAAAGAAAGCTGATCTCTGGGGCCTCCAACACTCAGTTTACAGATGGCAAGGGTAAATATTGCTGGGAAAAAAACCGAAGAAAATACATTAAGTAAGATTCCTTTTTATTCTTGGGTGGGAGGGGAGAGCATAGTTCTTTTTTTTTTTTTAATCTGACCTTTTCAGACTTTAAGGTTGAAAGTTGGTATATAGAAAGGCTAAGAATTCATGGAGTAATTAGCAGAAACAAGGACTTTGCCTTTCTTGGGAAGATTGCCTCCTGCCCCTTCCCCAAGTGAAAGAAATTCAGAAGTAAAAATGGAGAGAATTTAAACTATCAGTCCTGTTTTGTGGTCATTGGGATATTTGTTAGAATTACTGTGGTCTACCCTGAAGAAAGGCAAATTTAGGATGCATCCTGGTTAGTCACCTCACCCAGGACACTGAGCAAGCAGGTAGGAAGAAAAGAAGGGCTCGATCTCAGAAGAGTGATTTTTTCTGGGATGGTCCCAGGCTTGGCATCTCTTCCATTTGGATGTAAGGGTAGTTTATTATGCTTGTTTTAGTTAACTTGCTGTGAATCCCGGCAGCTCCCTATCATCTGTGGGATCAAAGATGAAGGGACGCGTGGCTTCCCAGATGCTGCCTCACCTGGGTCCTCTCCACCTTTGCAGTCCTCCTGCCATCAGTCTGCACCTTTTCCCGACGGGCCTCTCTGTCTGTCCCTAAGCTGCTCCTGGGGGATCGCCTTCCTGGAGATGCCCCTGCACTCAGATGATGCCCTTCACCGTGGGCACACCCGGGTCTGATGCACATGGAAGGCGCTTAATAAATGAGTCCTGACTTGATTCTGCTCAAAAAAGAATGTTTACACCGTTGTTTAGGTTGCTGCAACACGGTGCATAACGCGCAGGGGCTGTCTTTCCCCCCCCCCCCTCCCTATCCAGCACTTGGAGCGGCGTGCGGTACCCAGCAGGCGCTTAATGGATGCGCGTGGTGTGGGGACCCCAGCGGGGGCTTTCGGCATGTGGCTGATTCGTCCATGCTCGTGAGCCTTCCTCCCCGAGCCACAGCGGCCGCAGCTCGGGGGTCTCCCGAGCCGCATCCCTCCAGGCGGGGCCGGTGACACGTCATCTCCCCTCCCCCGCTCCTTCCCGCACTCCTCCTCCGCCGCCGCCCCCAGGGGCCGGAAGGGGCGGCAACTACACTTCCCGGCATGCCGCGGGGCCCCCGGCGCGGCCGCTCATTGGCCGCCTGGCGCCGACACGCCGTGTTTTGACTCGGGCGGATCACGTGCCTCCTTTGTTGTGAGCTCGAGTCTCGGAGCGGAGCGGCCGGAGAGGCGGCCGGGAAGGCGAGGGCCGGAGCACGCTCCCAGCCGGGGCCGCCGGGCCCGACAGGTAGCCGGAGGCCGGGCCGCCGCGGTCCGGCCAGAGCTGGGGGGAGCGGCGCGGGGCGAGGGGGGCACGCGGCCGGCAGGGCCGGGGGACGCGGAGCGGGGGGAGCGCAGGGCGCCGGCGTGGCTCCGGGGCGAGCCCGCCCCGCTTACCTCTGCCGCCCGGGGGGCCGGGGGGTCGGCCTCGCGCCGGGCCCGGGTCTCCGGCCGGGGCGGCAGCTCCCGGAGCGATTGCGAAACGAGTGGCGGCCATCAGCTGACCGCGCCCCCTCCCCCTTCTCCTGCCTCTGCGGACGGCGGCGCGCGCCGGGGGCCGGGGGGCCGGGGGGCCCGGGGGGCGTGGCTCCCGGAAGCCCCGCCCCGCGGCCCTGCCCGTTGTTTCCGCGAGTCCGAGTCCGCTATCTCCATGGCCTGCGGGCACTCTGCCGGGGCGCCGCGGATTGGCCGCTGCAGCGGCCGGTGGGCGGGGCGGCGGCACCGCTTCCGCGAGCCGATTGGACGGCCCGCGCCTGGGGCGCCCCCCCCTCTCCCGCCCCCATGAAGGTGACCTGGAGGACGCGCGCGCTCGCCCCTCCCCCTGCGGCCGGGCCAGTTTGGCGCGCGCGCCCGCGCGAGTGGGCGGGGCCAGCGGCTCGGGGCCGCGGGCCGGGTGTCGCCGTGACCCGGCCGTGACCCGGCCCCCCCGCGGGCGGCCGAGCCGGAGGCGGCCCCGGGCCCCGCGCGGTGAGTGGCCCCGGCCCGGCCCCGGTGTGCCCGGGAGGGGCAGCTTGTCCGGGCGCGCTGCTGGACCTGCTGGTTTGGGCTGATTTCCTCAGAAACCGGGAGGTCCGCAGGGCGGCGGGGGGGGGGGGGGGGGGGATCGGGGCCTCGCGGCTGGACTTGAACCCAGGGCCTTCCGGGTCAAGGCCGGCCCCGGGAGTTGGACCCAAAGCCGCCGTTGTCCTCCCGAAGTAAAGCTTGCTGCACTGGGGAGCCCCGGCTGCGGGGACTTGGGGGACCCTGGGCAAGTGAGTGAGGCCCCGGGCTTCCCTTTAGTTTTTTATTTCTTTTTTAGGGGTTTTTTCACAAGGCAGTGGGGTTACGAGGCTCGCCCAAGGCCACACAGGTCATGATGAAGTGTCTGAGGCCGGATTTGAACCCAGGGCCTCCGGACTCCAGGGCCGGTGCTCTAGCCACTGCGCCACCTAGCCACCCCCCCCCCCCCTTTAGTTATAAGACTTTATGCTGGTCCTGCCCGACTCATCGACTCCTTAGAATTTGTTTTACCTTTTGGAACCTTCTTTGGATACCAGTGAAATCCCAAGGGTACTCTGGGTTTTTTTTTTAATTTTATTCTTAGTGTTTCTGAAGGTTTTAGTGATTTTTTTTACCTTTGAGATAAATTAATAACTATTTTCACGTGATATAAATTATTTAGCATTACCATTCATGGATTTAATGTTAAGCAAAACAAAGATAGTTTATAGACACATTTGCAACTAATTTTAAAGAAAAATTCTAAAGTAATCTGGTAACTACTTAGCCTTTAATCACCTTTAATTGTACTGAAAATTGAAATAGGGAAATAGAATTACACAGTTTGGCTTGCTGTGGTCTTTAATGGAATTTTCTTTCTAGTTCTTTAAGCAAAAATAGTTTGATTTTGTGGTTGATCCAAGCTGACAAGTATTTAAGTAGCAGTGCCTGCCTTCAAAGACCTCACAGTCCAAAGTTGGATGCCAACAACTCTGTAGAAGATGTAGTCTTAAAGGGGAAGGCTAGCCAAGGCGTCTTGTAGAAGGTGGGATATCAACTGAGACTTTGGAGAAGGCCTAGAGGCAAAGGAGGACAGGAGGGAGAACGGAACCTGAATCAGGGAGCAGTCTGAGGAATGGGGAGTTTGGAGAAGGAGCATCTTGTCTCCAGAAATTAGAAAGTGGCCAGATCATGAAAGGCCCCAAAAGCCAAATGGAATTTTATGTTGGAGCCTAGGACTGTTGAGGGGTAACCCAGCCACCTGGTTGCAGCTCCTCCCCAGACTCTTCTCTTCTCAGGTCCCTGTCCAAAATCCTTCCTCTCCGGTGTGAGACCCAAGAGCATTCACATGAGTGGGGCAGGGTCCTGCCTTGGGTACCATCTTTTTTGCTTCCTTCAGATGGATACCAGGTGGTTCCTGTCTAGTGTGGCCAGGGCTCCTTTGAATGCTAGTTTTAACCTAATGCAAGAAGCCAAGGCAGGGGAGAGGGATCCGAAAGATCGGGGTTTGAATTTCACCTCTGATTTGGTGTGTGATTTTTCTGCCATTTCAGTTCCATTTTGATCCTATTAGAGATGAAGTCTGCTTGCTGTGAGGGCAGATCTGTCCATCTCGGACTCTACAAGCACTGCAGTGAAAAAACCCCACCATAGGAGTCTTTGCTCCGATGCCTTGCCTTTGCTGCTTCCCAATAGCCCTCCTTGGGCAGGCCCTCAGCAGATGGGGGGGGGCACCCTGCTTTGCATCTGCTCTAGACCCAACCCAGCCTGGAGGAGAGAGATGCTCAGACAGGAAAGCTGGTTGAGTTTTAACTTGAGCCATTCTAAGAGCTGCCCTCAAATGGAATCCCTGGAATGACCCTGCTAATTGGGTGCCCTGGCTAGGGAATGGAGCCCAGAGCGGAGTCCTTAACTCTCTCCAGGCTCCCTCTGGGTCAGGCAGAATTAAAGGAGCCTGTGGGAGGGTGAGGGGGCCCAGCAAGAGAGTTGTTGCCTTCACCCTTCAAGCCATAGAACAATATGCAGAGTTCTGTATTCCTCGAGACTCACACACTCACACATTGTCACTGCTATAGATCTGAACTCTTGGCTTCAACTCCTTAGAATGTCCTACATCTGAACCTCAGAGTCAGTGCCTAGAATGTTCTATTCATAGAATCTTGGCTTGGAAACCACAGTCTCTGACACTGAACCTCTTGGGCCCATCCAAGGTGCTGCTCTTTCCTCTGAGCGTTCTCTGCCTCCTTCCCAGGGCTAGCCGATAGAGCCGGGTCCAGAGGCAGGGAGCTTGAGGAAATCATCCTCCCTGTGGAGCTTAATCCAACATCCGTCTGTCATCATGTGAAGCAAAAAAATGTGGGAATGTATGATCCTCATCACCAAACGTGGGAGAGAGTCTCAGCAAGTTCCAATTCAGCTGAAGATTGGCTTCTTTACCTCAGAGTTGTCCTGGGTTCTTAGTGAGACTTTTCCATCTTTTATTTAAACAATTAGACAGTATAAAGGGATTTAGTTTTCTGCATTTAAGAGGTGCTGCGTGAACCCATTTGAAAATATGAGCAGACAATTGAATTAAAAATTTGACATTGCACATAAATTATTGGCATTTTTAATTGAGTGAAATATTACTATATAAATATTTGAATTTGTTTCCTTTTTTTAAATTTAAAAAAAATTATTTGTAGAAACTCCAAAATAATATCATGACCTAGAAGTGTGGTATAACTCATAAATCCCCACCAGTGTTGCCATACTGCAGAGGCTTCTGTTGTGGACTCAGTCAATCACCAAGCACTATGGCTAGGAAATACAAAGACCAGGAACGAGACAATCCCTCTGAAGTAGCTTCCATTTGGAAAGGGAAGGAGGCAGCAGCAGATGAGCTCACAGCCCCATGAGAGACTATGCAGACCTAATATTGGAAGAGAAGGGAAGGGGCTCCAGGAAAGGCAGAAAGAGAGAAAAGATCTAGAGCAAACAGGAAGCCCCGAATGGGTCAGGGATGAAGTCCTTCTCTTCCCGACCTACTCCCCAGCTGATAGAATTTATTTTTTGCACTCCAGCTGGACTTCCTATATGTCCTTGGAAGGCAAGACTGCCCCCAGTCACTGCACTAGACTGGAGAGCAGAACACTCTTCAGGGTCTAACAGTTCCCGAGCAAAAAGAAGGGGGCTTTTGCCTTAATTTTTCTTCCCTTGCCATTCTCATTTAGGTGGAGATTTCTATTTCTTCTTCTTAGTTGGAATGTCATAAATATGCACGTTTTGGTTTGGATTGTGCTCATGTCTCTTGTATTGAATCTTGTGACATAATTTCTCGTGGACGTGTGATACTATTTTTGGTCAATTATGTGTGTGTGCTTGTGTCTCGGTGTCGTGCCCTTCACTGGCCTGACTGCCTGCTGGTCTGGTGAATGGGTGGCAGACCACTTGGAAGGCCTTCCTGGAGGAATTGCAATCATATGTACTCACCCACAAGAAACCAGTGCTCTCTGGAGTGGGATCGATTTGGTTGTTGAGTCCTAACCTGGGACTGTGTCAGTGAGGAGACACTCCCTTCACTAGTGCAGGTCTCTGCATGGAAGCTTGTCCCCAGAACTTTGAGGGCTCAGCCCCTCCTAAAGGCCATGGGCCAGATTGTAGCAGAAGTGGTGTAAAATTCCGGTTCTGCAGTCAGTCAGCAAGCACCTACTGAGTGAAGGCCTCTCCTTAGCCTTGGGGCTACAAAAGCAAGGAAAATGAGGCAGTTCTTGCATGAGCATGTCTTCTATGTTATTCATATGTTCTGTAGTAATACAGACTGAAAGGATGTGAGATACTGTGTGTATGTGGGGAGGAAGAACCTAGAACTGAAGAGTATCTCATCTCAGCATCACTCCTCCCCATTGTTGCCTTATGGAATATAATTTAATTATCTCTGACTTAAGAACTATTACCTCAAGGCAAAACTATTGTGAAATAAACCTTTGGGAACATATTGAAACTGATCTCACATTTGAAATAATAAAGTATCTTAGGATCGCTTTAGAGAGATAGCAGTGTTCTAGTAGTGTCATTCTAACCATAAGTATAAAGAATTGGTTTGTGATTTTATTATTCGAAATATTTTTAGCTATATTTGACATAACTCATAAAGAAGACTTTCTAGAAATGATGCCAAATAGCCCTGATATGAGACCCAGTGAGGTGACACCCTGGTACAGAACCCTGGGTCTAGGGTAATAAATACCAGGGCTCGGGAACTTACTAGCTGTTTGGCACTGGGCAAGTCAGTTAACTTCTTTTGGCCTCAGTTTTCTGTAAAATGACTGGAATAAGGAAATGGCAAATTGCTCCAATATCTTTTTTCCAGGAAATCCTAAATGGGGTCACAAAGAGTCAGACATGACCGAGTAACAATGATAACAAAGCCTATATAGTGGTTTCACAGCTGATTTCTCTGTTGTTTCATTTTAGGTGAAGAAAAATACCACAAATATTCTGGCTGTGTGACTTTATGCAGCGAATGCTAATAAAGGTATTTATAAAATGGATAACTTGTAAATTTTGTCATCAAGGAAATTTCTGTCCTTTGGCTAAGCAGATTTCATCTAACGTATTTAGAAAAAATAGCTATTCTGTTCTTAAAACTGTCAAAGAAAGGCATTTTAACATTCTCTTTAATAATCTCTGAAGTTTTATTCTTACTCATTTGTCTTTCAGCTTTGAGTCCCTGTTTAGTTTTAAAGTAATTTCTTCTATTCATTTTTGAAATCCTATTACCAACATTTTTTCTTCAAGCTGGCTCAGGCTGTTAGGCTCCATAGACATCTAAAAGGAGAATTCAGATTAGTAGAAGGTCTTTCCTGCTGCTGCTCCTCATCCTGCGCCGTTGCTTCCATCTCAGTGCCAAATTCAGAACTTTTTGACTCTTTGGAGGTTGCATATCACAGAGAGAGGAGGAGATGGAAGTTATCTCCCCACCTCAATTCTCCACCAAAGGTCTGGGCTGGAACTATTTCATCCTTTAGACTGTCTTGCTGTTAGAATTCCAGATTCTAAACGACCTTACTATTTTGTCAGAAGTCCACAGGACATGAATGATCCCCCTTAACTACTTCCAATCCAATTCCCATTTATATAATTCATTTCATTTTCTCCAATGACTTAAAGCATTTCACCAATTCCACAATGATCAAGGACCTTTTTTGGCTACACAAGATGTCCAAGAATTGTTGACAACTGTTTTCCACTTTGAATATACTTGAATAACTTGAGTAATTCTACCATATCTCATGCAATCCCCTCCTTGGACAACCCCTCCCCTCCCCCCCATGTTGTGGCCAAACTGGACTGCCATGGGCCCTGTACTGTCCCATTCCTTCTTAAGTATTCCCTGAGGCCCAAGGCTGTAACCTTCCACTGGCTGTCCCTCTCTCCTGTGAGATATGGTATTATGGTTATTTGTGAAGGGGATCTTGGCATAGGAGGTCATGCTAGGTCCCTCCTGCCTGATGTAAGTTTAATGAGTAAATGTGCCGCTTGAGATATTGGTAGAGGGTCAGGATGCCCTTGGGGTGGCCAGGCTTCCTCCTGGGACTGTGTTCATTGCTTTGATCTTCCAGTGCCAGGCACTTGACATTGACTAGCTGTATGTGACCTTGGACAAGTCACTTGACCCTGACTGCCTTGCATCTAGGGCCATCTCTAGTAGTCCTGATTCCTATCCGATCACTGGACCCAGATGGCTCTGAAGAAGAAAGGGAGACTGGTGATTTAGCACAGTTCCCCCTCACTCAAATCCAGTTCGTGTGCTTGTCATGGCAATATCTCCTGATGTTGTGGTCATCTTCTTCTTCAAAATAAAAGGACTAATGTTAAAAAAAACAAAGGTCTTCATCCTGCTTGACTTTCTAAATCTGTCATAGGGACCGCCCATTGCTATGATTTATTTGAGTACATTCAGAAGATAAATATACATGTCTTTTTCAGATGATTTAAATATGCCTGCAATTTTCTAATTTTAGAATTCAAGTGAAGTCTAGGTTTTTTAGTTTTTTCTTGAAAATTTTTGTGAAGTGCTCCTCTTCCCTCCTTCCATAATTCCTGCTTCTAGGGAGGTAGAGTGAGCTTCTGATATAAGGCCTGACCTGGTGGGGAAGCAGGGGACCAGCTGCCTAGGGAGAGGAGATGAGGACAGAGCTCCTGGCTCCATTCCACAGTGGGCTAGAGGGGCGGCACCAAGGCTGGCTGCTGCACGTTCAGCCTCGGAATGATAGAAACACCCAGGCTCAATAGAGAAGGAAAATAACATCCTTGACAGCTCTGACCTAAACCACTAGTTCAGGAAGTCTTGGTTCCTTACCTTTTATGCCAGGAGAGGGTGGGGGGACTAGCCCACAATTATCATCTAAGAAGAAACAAAATACAAAAAGTGAATTTGGAAAAGCTTCTCTAAAAATGAAGGAAATTCACTTTAATCTACTGTTGCACTCAATGCAAGAATATTCCAGAATCACAAAATGTGATGGCCAGCCCTGATTCTAGAGGCCTGAGGATGGAGCCAGAACTTGCTTCCCAAATGAGAGCTGATAGATGCAGAGTACAGAAGAAAACAGTGTTTGAATGGGGAGAAAGTTGCATTAGGATTGTTTAGCTTGGTCCCAGATGAACTTTTCCAATTAAAATGACATGATATATTCTCATTGTAAACAAAACAATTGTAGAATTTGATTTGAAAGGGAGGTCAGCAGCCATCTTAGCCAATCCAGGAGCTCCGAAAGAAGGAAACCTCAATACAACACACCCAAAAGTGGTACTTGAGTCTCAGAGCTGGAAAAGCAACAAGGAGGGGGCCACCCCACCTCCTGCCAGTGTCAATGCCATTTTTGGACAGCTGAACTCTTCTGTCATCCAGATCATCATTCCAGCCACCCTAAGCCAAGGGTCCAGCCTTTCTTTAAGCTTTCCACATAGCTTTTTAAAACAAAACAAAATGCTCTTTTTATTATCCTTAGCTTCCCTTGCCAGCTTCAGATCATTCTGTGAGAACTAGCATTCATGAGGGTGTTTTTTATAGGACTGTGCCACACTTTTACATTTGACTTTTGTTACCCAGCCTTCTTTGCATTTCTTTATAAAATATGATGATGATGGTGATGTTTGTCCTTCATTCTTTTTTTTTTTTTTTTTTTGCAAGGCAAATGGGGTTAAGTGGCTTGCCCAAGGCCACACAGCTAGGTCATTATTAAGTGTCTGAGGCTGGATTTGAACCCAGGTACTCCTGACTCCAGGGTCGGTGCTTTATCCACTGCACCACCTAGCCGCCCCTTGTCCTTCATTCTTGAAGAAGACCACAACATCAAGGAGGTAGCCTCACTTTTTCCTCCAGAACCATCTGGGTCCAGTAGCCAGATAGGAATCAGGACAACTGGAGATGACCCTGGATGTGAGGCAGTCAGGGTTAAGTGACTTGCCCAAGGTCACTCAGCTAGTAAGAACTAAGTATCTGAGGCTGGATTTGAACTCAAGTCTTCCTGTGACTCCAAGACCAATACTTGCCACTGGACCACCTATCTGCCCCCTAACTTCATTAATGAGGCCCCTTTTATCTACTTTAGTCTCTAAAGACCAGTCCCATTTTTTTTCCCTTACTAGAGTTGCATCATGGTATGATTTCAGAATTTCATTTTGAGTCTTCCTTATCACTTCTGGACTGATTTCCTCTGAAGCATTTTCTTTCTTCCTTTGAGTCTCATTCATCTTTCCCTGAAATTTGCTTGGAAGTCTGTGCCCAATTCTAGGGTTCATGTCACTGACCAGATTTCCTCTCCTATGTCACAGCCTCTAGAAAGGAGTGGTCACTTCCCCCCAGGGTCCTCTCATTTTTACTTCAGATACCTGTTCCTCATGAGTGAGAATCAGATCCTTAGTAGGATTTTTCTGTTTTGATTAGTCCACTTTTTGAAAGTTAACTATCCTTCTTTTGGTGGGCAAGAGACAATAAGATGTTGGAATAATTGGAATATTATATCATGCTGTGTTAAGATTATATAGTTCCAAAATTCTCCTTAAATTCCCTTTTTTTCCTTCTAGGTCAAGAGTTCTTAATCTCGTTTGTTTTGTCTTTGGTGAAGACCCTTTTTAAAATAATGTTTTGAGAGTGACATCCTGAGATCTGTTTATCAGGATAAACTCTATAGAATGGCAAGGGAAAAGAGTTATTATTGAAATAGTCATCAAAAGAGTTTAAAAAGCAGACTCAGACCTCAAGTTTAAACCCCTTTTCAAGGTGATTTGTTGTATATCAACCACAGATATCACTTCTCTTTCTCCCCCTTTGACTTTCCCCCACATATTCCTTCCTCCTATATCCCAGATTTCCTTTTCTGAGACCTCCCTTCTGTGCAGTGCTCTCACCGCAACCTTTCTATTACAGATTTTCTTTAATTTATTCAGAAATTTCAACAGTTCAAAAGGATTTTTACATCTGAAACATGGTACCTGTTGTGGGTGTGGGTGTGTATAATTTTGAGAACTAATGTTTAGGTACTTAGACTGGAAGTGTGAGGTGGGTAGAGTCTTTTCCCTCTTGCTAAAGTTGTTCATTTCTTGATTGTCCCTGATGAAATATATTAATAAAAAAAAGAACTAAGAAATTTTCTTTAGCCCAGATTTGTTTTAATTGGTTGAAATTTGGATTGACCTGTTTTTCTCTCTGATCCCTTTTACTTGCTGCTACTAATGACTGAATCATTTTTTCAGTTATCACAGAAATGAAAGTAACTTGACTTTTTAGGTGGCTAGGTTTATAACATATTGGACTCTTGACTTCTTTTAATGAACCATGCAAAGATAAAGGCGTTTTCCCATGTTATTCTTTGCCCCTATTTGGAGCAGTTTCATAGGATCCTATCGTTGGTGATAGAAAGGACTGAAAAGAATGTCCAGTCCATTGGGAGAAACTTTGTGCCAGGGATATTTTCCTGCCAAATGAGTGAATTTAACTATGAAATCCCCAGCTCTCAATCTGTGTTCCCTTTGAGCCCCACTAATAAATAGGGGACCCCGGTAGACTTAAGGAGTAAAGTAAGCTCAGCTTTGCCATTGTTTTTGAAGTGGATCCTTACTAGTAAGGCAGAGGGGTCCCTGACACCAGGGTCTTTTCTCCTGTTCTGCTCAGGCCCTTTACAGCCCAGCTCAATAACTGTTTGTAAAATTGAAATGAATCCTTCATCTCTTCTAGGAGTTCCAGAAACAAAGAATAATTTTTTTTTTTTTAGGTTTTTGCAAGGCAAGTGGGGTTATGTGGCTTGCCCAAGGCCACACAGCTAGGTCATTATTAAGTGTCTGAGGCCAGATTTGAACTCAGGTACTCCTGACTCCAGGGCTGGTGCTTTATCCACTGCGCCATCTAGCCACCCCAAGAATGATTCTTTTTAATCCTCATTTTATCCACTTAAAAGCAAACAGGCTTCTGAGCTCTGTTAGGAAACAACAGGCAAGGAATTAAAGGAGTAGGAAAATCTGGCCTTGTTTTAGTTGTTACTGCTGTTCAGGAAATGTCTCCTATTAAAATGACTTGAGAGTCCAGAGTACATGCTGCCAGGCTTCTGTAGAACCCAGGACCACTAGAGGTTTCTCTCCAGAGCTATATTTGCAGGAGAAAAACTGGAGAGATTGAAATGACTCCCTCCCTAAAGTGTAAGTCCCTTGAGGATAAGGAGCTTTGTTTATTAGAGGTCAGTCTTGTCTGATTCCCTCCCTGGCAAATTGGGGACCCACGGCCTCAAGGGGTCATCTGATTCACCCAAGTCAAGCCAGTGATGAGCACCAGAAGTGCTTTCTCTTGTGCAGGGGTGGATGAATGTTGGGCAGTGGACAGGGAAATTGGGGAGGGTCACACCTGAGGCCCTGCTTTTATCTGGGAGAAGGGAGAAAGGCAACAGTCAGCATACCTTTATGACATCCCTGTCATGTGCCAGGCCCTGGGATTGAAGCAGTCCTCAAGGACCTTAGCTTCTTTTGGGGACAACTGTGTGTGTGTGTGTGTGTGTGTGTGTGTGTGTGTGTGTGTGTGTGTAAGGATATGTAGAATAAATGTAAGGTCCTCTTTGAAAATCATCAATTTTATTTCTTTTAGAAATGATTGTGATGCTTTGGACAGATTGGTAAGAGAGACATCCTCCAAAAGAGCTGGAATCCCCCAAAGAGCTTTGATGTAGTTGTGCTAACAAACAGTTCATTCTGACTCTACCAAGAGCACTCCTACTTGGAAGAACACTTTACTTGTTTTTATTTTTTGTTGTTTTTTGCAAGGCAAATGGAGTTAAGTGGCTTGCCCAAGGCCACACAGCTAGGTTATTATTAAGTGTCTGAGGACAGATTTGAACCCAGGTACTCCTGACTCCAGGGCCAGTGCTCGATACCTAGCCACTCCGGAAGAACACTTTCAAGATGAAAGCCCCTCCACCAGAGATGGCCATCCTCAGCAACAGGGAAGTTTGGAAGAGAGAGAAATAGTGTTCATGGGTTTTGTTTTAGAAAGAAAGAGAAGAGAGTGAGATCATAAGAGATAAGATTGGAATATAAAGAGATTCAGCAGCCCAGAGGAGTAAAGGGAAAGTGATTGACCCCAGGTCCCACAGATCATGGGTATTGGAGGTGGGGATGAAGCTCAGTTCCTTTTGACTCCCCAGGTCAGCCCTTTGGCTGCAAGTGACTGGGCCTGTCAGGGAGAAGAGGCAAGACAAAGGTGATGGGTGCTCTTGCTAGGGATCTGTGACTTATTCACTGTAGAATCATTTAAGGCCTCCTAACACTGATATCTCAGTGTGTGTTTTCTCTCCAAACAGGCAAGATGGTGAGCTTTCCACCCCTGGCGTGATGTAAAGAGTTTGTTCCATCCAAAAAAGAAATGTGATATCTGGTGGCCATCCTTAAGTTCAGTGAGCATTTATTAGTCACCTGATGTGTGCCAAGTACTGCTGGGGTAGGCCCTGACAACACAGACAAAAACGAAATGTACCCTGCCCTCAGTGGGCTTATAATAGGAAAAAACCAACTACATACAGATAAGTAAATTAGAAAATATATGTAAATGTATATAAAGTAATATATATAAAGTAATTTGATGGCAGAGTCTTAGACATGTCATGTAGCCCCCCTGTGCCTTAGTTTCCTTATCTGTAAAATAAAGAATAAGCCTGATGGCTTGTAAAATCCCTTCTAGGTTGATATCTGTCAAACTGATCCTCTGATTTCCGGGGGGGGGGGGGAGGCTGAGAGGGGATGGGTAGTACCTTAGTGAAGGACCATCTGTGGCACTTGAGGGGATTCCAAGGATAGTCTTCTCTGTCTTTGGTCCTCAGGCTTCAATTTAAAGCCTTTACGGAATAAGCTCTATTCCTTGCTTTGTTAGCATAGTCTTGGAGAACTTGAGTGAGTTCTCTCCATCTCCCAGGAAGGCATCAGAGTGGACTTGAGTGGCAGGACAATAGAGGAAAGTTTGCAGCCTTAGGTTGGGACTGGTCCTCTGTGCTGGTCTGTTTTGAAGGTAGCCTCTGATTCTGCTATTATCTATGGCAGAGTTTTGTTTTATTTTATTTTACTTTTCAGAGTGATTTTTATTAAGACATCTTAATAAATGGCACACTTCTCAGGGGGAGAGGGGCACCAAAATCTGGAACTGCTAGGTGTTATATATATACTTTGAAAAGTTTTGTTCCTCTCCCTTCTGGCCAGTCATTCTCAAAGGAGACTGATACAGACCCTAAATTAATCTCAGAACCAGGTGGGGCAGACCCAACCTACAGGTTTTGATCAGATTGAGGTCATAGGCAACAATAAAGGCAGACCCCAGTCTTTGTAAAGTAAACTAACAAATTCTTCCTTCACATTCTTGTGGAACCCAAACGCTCGCATATTCCTCCCAATTCCCCTTTTTCTTTTTTTTTTTAAATAAGAATTTGGGTTCCACACCTTATGATTTCTTTCTTAAATCACAATCCTTGTTATTGACATGACTGACTTTCTTCTATTAAAATTTTTGCTTCCTCATTATCAGAGACATGGACCCATTCTATTTTCCAGGTTTGCCAACTTTCTGATGTCCCTGCTTATTTACTTTATTACTTGCCTATTGTCATCTGTCTTTAGGCAGCAACTTGATAAATTCAGTTTACCACAAAACTCTTCCTTCTCTAACCAACAGATTGTCTAATACAACTCTCTCATTTGTGTGGTTTAGCCAGACAGCAAGTCCAGGACCCTAGCTGTTTAACTGGTAATTGTTTCCATTACAGCTTAGAATCTAACCAGGATATAAATTGGAATTCCATAGCCCAACTCCCATCCTGTGCCCAAATAGCAGACCCTGAAGTCTGGATAACAACTCCCTGACCAGTCCTTGGCAGATAGTATATGCAGTGGTAATCACAATTTTCTTTACCATAATGGATCCTGACAAGGGATCCCGCTACCATCATTACATCTCACATGAGTCTCAGTCCACCTATCTTTGTAAATTGTACAGCCCAGAATATGTGTACCCTGCTTCTGGACATAAGTCCACAGTCATCTGCAACTCCCCAGGAAAGCATCCTGGCTAGACTGGTATAAACAGTAGTCACCCTGAACTCGGTCGTGTGCAACAGCAGAGTATTTTTTAAAAAATGAAATTATTAGCTGTTTTTTTGCCAATCAGAAATGTTGCTTTTTTTTCCCCCTCCACTTTTAGGAAGAAAGGAAGATCCCTAGCAGGCCTTTCTCCCAAGTATATAGCCAACTGATGTAACCATGGTACTAATCCTGGGCCGCAGACTGAACAGAGAGGATCTTGGGGTGCGTGATTCCCCAGCCATTAAGCGTAAAGTGTTTGAAATGGACCCCAAATCTCTCACAGGCCATGAGTTTTTCGACTTTTCTTCAGGATCCTCCCACGCTGAAAACATACTCCAGATCTTTAATGAATTCCGAGACAGTCGCCTGTTCACAGATGTCATCATTTGTGTGGAAGGGAAGGAGTTCCCCTGCCACCGGGCAGTCCTCTCAGCCTGTAGCAGTTACTTCCGAGCCATGTTTTGTAATGATCACAGAGAAAGCCGCGAGATGCTGGTGGAGATCAATGGCATTTTGGCTGAAGCGATGGACTGCTTTCTGCAATACGTTTATACTGGAAAGGTCAAGATCACCACTGAGAACGTCCAGTACCTCTTTGAGACATCAAGTCTCTTTCAGATCAGCGCCTTGCGTGACGCCTGTGCCAAGTTCTTGGAGGAACAACTGGATCCTTGCAACTGCCTGGGGATTCAGCGTTTTGCCGATACGCACTCCCTGAAGACCCTTTTCACCAAATGCAGGAGCTTTGCTCTACAGACTTTTGAGGACGTGTCCCAGCACGAAGAGTTCTTGGAGCTTGGCAAAGATGAGCTCATTGATTATATCAGTAGCGATGAACTGGTGATTGGCAAGGAAGAGATGGTCTTTGAAGCTGTCATGCGTTGGGTCTATAGGGCGGTTGATCTGAGAAGACCGTTATTGCAGGAGCTTCTGACCCATGTGAGACTGCCTCTCATACATCCCAACTACTTTGTGCAGACTGTTGAAGTGGACCAATTAATCCAGAATTCTCCTGACTGTTACCAGTTACTGCATGAAGCCAGGCGCTACCACATCCTTGGGAATGAGATGATGTCACCACGGACAAGGCCACGAAGGTGAGCACCTTTTCAAAGACCTGAAGTCAGTCCTATTTGACAGGTGGCTTGGGGTGACTTTGGCCAGACCTAGAGTAGGGGAAGTCTGGGCCTCAGCATGGACAAGGAGCTGACAGATCTTTGGGCTGGTTAGAGAACACATGTGGTCAGCTGTGGGTTGAAGGCCAGGAAAGACAGTGTTTGATGCTTTTCTTACAGTAGCAGGTCATGGTAAAGGTCAGAGAGACACTTTCCCTGCAGCAGACCCAGCTGCCCCAACATTGCCCTCATTGGGGGGCCTCCATGTTGGCTCTCCTCATAGCTGGTGCCACTGTTGAGCTGCCCGTAGGCCCAGTTGGCCTGGAGCTTCTACAGATGTGGTCTCATCTTATCATCATGCCATCCTGGGAGCAGGATGTCTTGTGATGAAGGTTGAAGGAGAGTTGAGGGTCAAGTTGGGAAATTGGTGTGCCAGGCCCTGGGGTACAGAGAAGAATAAAGTCAGATTGCCCTCAAGAAGCCCACAGTCCAAGGGTGGCCCACATGTGCATAGATAAGCTGGGGTACCCAGCAGAGGGAAGGCAGATGGGAAGGTGCATTTAGCTGGGATAACCAGGCACTGAAGATGAGGAGGGAGGGTGTTGCATACATGAGGCACAGCCAGAGAAAAAGCCTGGAGGTGGGTGGAGTGTCCCGTGTGAGGGTCCAGGTCAGGAGACTGGAGGGAGCATCAAGGGGAAGACGCCTAGAGAAGGAGCAGGGAGCAGCTTCTGGGGAGCTTGAAAAGGAAGCAGCATTTTAGATTTCATCCTGGAGGCCATTGCCTGGTTGAACTAATAGCCAGATAAAGAATCAGAGGCCAAGGGATTGATTCTTCCTTGGCCTTCTCTAGTTCATAACTCTTCCCCACCTAGTCAAAATTGTGATGGTCCTGCATCTGGCCAGGGCTGACATCACTCCCTGATCTCTAGATCACCCCCATAGACCTTCAGGAGGTATACAGGATGGGAGAGAAGGAGATAGCCTTTGTAAACACATGCCAGTTTAGTTCAGTTGGAAGAGGGATTGATTCACCCCTTCTTTTACCCACAGCTTTGGGGTTACAAAGATGAAATGAAAGTATCTTTAGATAAAGGCACATACTGAGAAATGAATACAAAATAATTCAAAGGAGAAGAAAGTCCCAGGAAAACAGGGTCTTCTGGGGCCCCTCTGGCCATTGGTCTACAGAGGTCTATATGTCCCTTCTCAGAATTGTGTTTTTAAATGCAGACAAAGTACCACAGGTTACAGTGGAAATCAATTATTCCAAAAGAGAGTTGACAAAATATCTTTTAAAAAGAAGTTCATAGATCTCTGAATTAGAAAGGCTTTTCCATAGGAGGTGGTGATTGAACTGAGCCTTAAGGGAAACTGAGGGATCTAATTGGCAAAGCCAAGGTAGGAGTCCAGGCATGGGGGGTTGCCTGTGCAAAGGGGTGGAGGCTGGCAGTGGAGTGAGGAGACCTGCTAAGAGTGGCCAGAAGCCGGTTTAGCTAGAACCAGGCTTTTGTTGTGATCCACTCGAGCTGCCCTCTATCCCCAGGAAACTTGGGCTGTGATCAAGTTCCCTACCCATGCTTTAAATGGCCACTTCCTTGTGTTGTATTTAAATTATCATTTGATTTATAGGAACTCATTTTGCAGAACTTTGAAAGGCCACATCTCTTGTGTCTGTTTTATTAATGAGAGAAGTCCTGGTTGTTTTTTTTAAACAGTCAGAAGAAAAATCCTATAGTAAATTGTTATTGAGTTAGAATAACTGGATCTAAGAGCCTCTGCTGAGAGTGCATTTGACTTCATGTTGGGGAAGGCCTGGGGAGCAAGCTGCCACCAAATGGTTGGAGAAAGGAATCTCAGAGTCGAAGAGACTTTTGTTTTGGTCCAACTAAAACTGAGCAAGAGACTTTCCTCAAAAAGTTCCCCAACGGCCGGCTGTCATGAAGAGATTGATCCATCTGCTCCTCAGGAGCCCGTTCTTTCATTTTCCTTGCATGACCCATTTTCCTGCACCCTATTTGCTTTCATTGGAATGATTTTTTTCCCTTTTAATTTCTTAAACTTTGAACCAGAAAATCTTCAGCCAACATGAACATTTCCTTTCACAAAGAAGACTGGAGAGAGATTTTTGTTACACGAAAACATGCTTCTCCCACAGTTAGCCGATTCCTTTTAATAGGTTTGAACATCAGCATGGTAGTGCAACATTGCCCTGTTCATACTCTCTTCTCCTCTCCTCTGGTATTTTAAAAATGTTTTATTGACTCTAATCTCCATTCTTCCCCTTTTTTTTGCATCACTATCATTGTTCTGCCCCCCCTTCCCCCAATCAGAATTGTGAAGCTAGAAGGCACCCAAGAGGTCAGCTCATTTTAGGTCCCTCGTTTTACAAGTAACAAAAAGGGACCAGAGCTGCTCAGCTGCTTGTCCAGGGACATGCAGCTCCTTGGAGACAGAGTTAAGTCCAGGACTCAAATCTTTTGTCTTGAGCCGGTAGAATGCTGTTTGGTTTACAAAGCCCCTTGGGGAGTGAGAGAGAGGAGGACACTTATCCCCATTTTGCAGGTAAGGAAATGGAGGCTTGGGGGCATGTGAGATGTGGAAGATAGGATTCCAACCCCTGTCTCTGTATTCTGAGACCAGCACACTCCATGTCGCCCCTTCTTGAGGAATTCTATCATCTCCCTTCTGGGAAGCAGCATCTCAAAGTCTCCCATTGATTCTGGGGCTGCTGTTTCACAGATTTTCTTAGAGCTTATGAATTGTGAAGGACCATTTATAGCTTTCTAATAAGTTCCTCCCGTTGTGCCAAAAGTCTAAAGGCTCACTTCTCAGAAGTGCTATAGACCTGATGGAGAGAGGGCTGGACCTGGAGGTAGGAGTGGCCAGGAGCCCTGGGTGGTCGATGGAGAGGGGTGGGGAGAAGCCTTGATCAACACAGGCCAGAACTCGGCTCTGGGTGGAGAGGGAGGGGTGGAATCCCAAAAACTTGACACTTGATCTAGGGATAACTCAAGAGTTGAAAACAGGAACCCCTAGATGGGGAGAGATGCCTGTGGCAGAAATGGGAGAGGTTAGGGAGAAAGAGGAGGAGTTCTGTTGGGACCAGGCAGTGGCACTGAGGGCAAGACTGACCCATAGGCCCGATCTTGGGACTAGATGGGAAGAACAGACCTGAGAATCATCCATGGAGAGAGGAGACTGGAACCAAAATTAGGTTTTTAGTGGAGGAATTTCTTGCTTGCTCTTCTTCTCAAGGTGCTCGACCTAACCACTTCACTTCCATGCTTGGGCTCTCCTCCTTTGCCACCCTCTCCCTACCTCCACCTTGGTTCTGTTGAAGCCTGGCCGGCTCACCTCATGGCTTCTGTTACCACCTTGGTGCTCATACTCCAGAGGTCTCATCTCTCCCCTGGCTCTGGCCCATGACTGCCTCCACATGTCTGCTCCTTGCAATGCTTATTCCCCTCCCCCTCAACATCTGTGTTTCTGTGAGTGGCCACACTGGTCTTCATTAGGAGGCATTTCTGTTCTTCTCCCTACACCTCTGCTAAGATATCACATCCTGTTAAGCCTCCCTCAGCGTGAGGGTGCCGTCCTATCTGCCCTTTCTCAGCACCAGGCCTTCCAGACCGGGAGCCCTTGGGCTCCAGGACCTCCCTCAGCAGAGGATACTCTTAAGGATTTGTAGGTAGGAAAGAGCACAGAGCTGGGGGTTAGACACTTCTTTCTCAAGAGGCAGCACCTGAGTTAAACCTTGAGGGAACCAAGAATTCAAAGAAGTTGAGGAAGATATGGAGGTGGCTGGTGGGGTCTCAAGGTCATCAGTCTAAGTTTGGCTGCATCAAAGACTGGAGAGGGAAGTGACATGAGAGAAATCATGGAAATGAGGTGGGAGCTAGATGATGGGGGCTGTAGATCCCACAATGAGGGCTTTGTATGTCATCCTAAAGGAAATTGGGGATCATGGAAGATTGTTAAGCAGAGGAGAGTCAGGTGCCTTGGGAAGGTGCTGGAGTGTAGAAGGAAGATTCTAGAAGCAGGGAGACCAACCACAGTGGGCTATGAGGCTCTCAGCTGACTCATGCAGCCTGCCTTGAACCTTGCCCATGTTTGGGGCAGGCTGTAGCTTAGGATGGAGTTCTCTGTAGTGGGCAAGGGAAGTTAATCTTGTTCTGGGTTAGTAGTGTACCAATATATGTGTCATGAGAACTTGGTAACTTTGACAGTTGAATAATGTCACTTGTGAGAGACTGAATCTACTCAGCTAGGTCTGAATGTGAAGGCTTGAAAGAGTGCTCTGATAAGCCTGGGGCTCAGTCGCAGGAGCCCTCCTCTCCCCTCACCCCCCAAACACTCTGCAGCTTTGGACTGGGGCATCACCATAACTCTCTAATGTTTAATCATAGCAAGGAAAAAAGAGCTCATGGAGTTAAAGATGTAGCATCGGGGGGCGGCTAGGTGGCACAGTGGATAAAGCACCGGCCCTGGAGTCAGGAGTACCTGGGTTCAAATCTGGCCTCAGACACTTAATAATTACCTAGCTATGTGGCCTTGGGCAAGTCACTTGGCCCCATTTGCCTTGCAAAAACCTAAAAAAAATGGTATAGCATCGGGAAGCCCAGGGTCCCTTCCCTCCCACTCTTGCTTGCTCCGAGGTGGGGGATATAATCTGCTTGTCCATATGGGATAGGAGTGGGTCTCCAAAGGGTAGGAATGGGTAACTTTCCCATTTTCGTTATAGCATCACGGGAGGAAGAAAGGCCCACGAGGGCACTATCATCTCACCCTCCGATTTCAGTCAGAGTGATGATTGCTCTTGTCCTTCTCTAGCTCAAGTTGACCTGATTCCATATTAGGCAGAAAGGGAATCTCTGGGACCTTTAATCTTTAGCTACATTGACTTTTAAAGTATAAGTTGCCCAATTTTAGATCTTGTGAATCTTCCCGAGTGTCCCAAGGGGTAGAGGCACAATACAGTTGTATCTATCCCTATCAACCAGGAACCTACCATATGAAGAACAATGGAATTTAACAGAAACATAAGTGTTCGTTGAGTTACCTCCCTTTGCCTTGGATGATACGTTGGTTTCTTTTTTTTTCTTTTTTCTTTTCTTTTTTTTTTTTAGGTTTTTGCAAGGCAAACGGAGTTAGTGGCTTGCCCAAGGCCACACAGCTAGGTAATTATTAAGTGTCTGAGACCGGATTTGAACCCAGGGACTCCTGACTCCAAGGCTGGTGCTCTATCCACTTCGCCACCTAGCCGCCCCATTACGTTGGTTTCTTTTACTAGACTCCTTTAATCTGGTCAGGGGAAGAGTAGTGGGGGAGTACTGAGAAATAAAAGTAATGTGAAAAATAAAAGATAATAGCAAAAAAAAATTAATGTGTCAACTGAGGAGAAGAAACATTTTTAACTAACAATAAATTACAGGTTCTACATCACAAAATTAGCAGGGGATGTAGAACGTTATCCTTTTACTTCCAAGTTAAAGAGACTCTCACATAGAAACACAGTTCTCTAACTCCATCCTTTCTGACCCCTACCTTGTCCTGGAAACACTTCTCACTATATAACTAGCAATTAGTTGAAGGCATCCATAGAGACATAACCCTATATAAACTGTCTAGTGCTTGCTGTGATGGTGTAGGTGGAAATTTGCCTACTTAGCAGTTCTGAGTCACTTAAGAGTTTAGTTTAGGGTCATTTCTGACATCTTCTGCCCAGGTTACTTGAAAGGGCAAGTTGAGTCCATAAACCTAGACCATATAATTCCACTCTTCTATTTCCCCAAACCTGCAGGAGGCAGAGATTTTTTTTTTTTAACAAAAATAAGGGATAGTATGGTGGGCATAGAGAGCTGAACTATTTTTCAGAGAGTTCAGGTTATTGTCTCTGTTTCTCTTGATAAATTATTAGATCCTCATGAGCTTCCCTGGGGAGCTTTCCACTCGTAATTCTGCATAGTCGCTTACTACTGGGGAAGGGAAAGAACTGGAGAAACTCAAAGGAATAATTCATATCCTGATTTTTGAAGGTCTGTATTTAATATCCCAACTTTTGGGGGATTGAAGTTTACCATTAATAAAGGTTATGGTAACCTCAAAAGTTGTTGCAGTTTTCCCAAACAAAGCACTCTGACTTCTTATGGAACCTACTTCCCTTTTCTAGGAGTCAAAATGCCTCCCATCTTACAGTTAAGAGTCTAGAGTTTGGGAATAAATTACCTTCCCTTGTTTTCATCAAGTTCAAAAAAGTTCATTTGTGTCCAACCCTTTCTTGTCAAAGCTCCTGGAGGCTTTTGCCATTTTCTTCTTTAAGTTTCCATCAAGATTTGGGTTCAGGTCCTCTTCTTCCATCTACTATTTGTCTAATGTGCAAATTATTTAATCTCAGGGAATGAATGAACGAATGAGCCATCATCTTACCACCATGGCTCACAAGCCCAGTGTCATCCTGGGCTCCTCATTCTCTTATCCTCCCATAACCAGTCTACTGATAAGACCTGGCTATTTCACCTCTGTGGAACCTCTTCCATAGGCCCCCTCCTCTTCTCTGACCCTTTTCCCCCACCTTGGGGCAGCTTTTAGCACCTCACTGCCGATCTTATTGCATACCTCCTGGGCAGGTCTTTCTTCCTCAGACCTCTTCCCCACTCCAGTCGGCCACCAAAGTGATTTTCCACAACACATTCTTTGATCAAGCAACAGCCTCCTGGGGTCCCATACCGAGGGTGTTATCTCTCTATTTCTCTCTGTCATCTCGTTACAGTCCTTGGTATGCAGTAAGTGCTTCTTAATTTTTTTATTGATTGGAATAAGGTACACCCCACCCCATCTATTCAGGCAGAGAGGTGGAGGTCTCAGGAATAGGGGAGACCTTTGGTAGGTCTGAGGGCCCTTATGTTCCCAGTTGTTAGTGATAAGGTTGACAGTATGGAAACAGGATACAGATCACAACCAGTCTCTATTATCCTCTTAGACTTCTCCATGCCTTCTTGCCTTGTCAGAGCAGGGATTGAGCCCTGGCTCCCCAGGAGGCTCAGCCCAGCCTGCTGTCACATCACCTCTCATGGAAACTGGTTCTGACTTCTGTGCCTTTTGTGCCCAACTTCTTTCCTTGGGGTGAGTGGTGAGCAGGAGTTTTAGATGAGATGAAGATTGCACTTACTGTTTTGTTTTCAAGACTCTGACAAGTCACTTCCAGTGTTGCTTGACCCCTGAGACAAAGGAAATCCTTGATATTTTTAGGCCTGGTATTTTTAGATCCATAGCATGAGAGCCCTTTCAGAGACCTTAATGAGTCTAAACTCACTTTAAGAACTTTTAATTTTCTTTAAATTAGTTATTTGACAGTTGCCCCCCCCCATTGAGAGAGAGAGTGTGTGTGTGTGTGTGTGTGTATGTGTGTGTGTATATGGACACATGTACTAAAACATGTATAAGGAAATGGTCTCAGGCTGTCTACCATCTAGGGGTTGATAGTGAAGCCCTACCCTTTCTAGTGAACTCTAGGCTTGATTTGATTGCCATTGTTACTTGAGCAACAATAAGGGATAGGGAGATGGGCCAGAATTTTCTGCTGGCCAAGCCTTGGGTCTTGGGAGAAATCTGAATGGGTTGGGGAAGAAGGAGGCATGATCTGATGCTCCCACTTGGTTTGACAGGGTGACCTAAGTTTCTGCTTTCCCACCATTGAGACACTTTTCTGCCCCAGCAAACTAAGTTCGTCTCTTCCTTGCTTAGATTGACTTTGAGGAAAGGGGCAACATCCTTCAAGATCGCTGCCCTCTTTGGTTTGAAATTGAAGACTGCTTTGTGTTTTTCTTCAACATTTCCAAGCTTTCAGGTCTAAAGCAGTCTGGATTGTTTTCAGTGGGAAAGTTAACTCCCCGATTCTCCCTCATACTGGGTTGTATCTCGCATCCATTAATCTAAGGAGCACTTGAAGGTAGACTAAATCACATTTTCCTAATGCTTGTCTACTCATGATTGCCCCTTATGTCCCCTTTTAACATTCTTTTAGATCAACTGGCTTCTCGCAGGTGATTGTGGTTGTCGGAGGTTGCGAGCGAGTTGGGGGCTTTAATCTGCCCTACACAGAGTGCTATGACCCTTTTACTGGAGAGTGGAAGTCTTTGGCCAAGTTGCCGGAATTTACCAAGTCCGAATATGCAGTGTGTGCTCTGAGGAATGACATTCTTGTCTCAGGTAAAAATATTTGCATCATTAAAGATGGTGTCATCTCCATACTGAGAGTCTTCATGAAAGACAAGTGTCTCCATCACCAAGATAAACTGAACTTTAAAAAGCAAAATTAACTCTATTTTATAAAATATGAATTAAGGAGAGATTATTTGCTTTTGCAAAAAACATTGTGTTATAAAAAATAGATTTCCTTAAGGATTCCTCTACATATACTACTGAAGAACAGTGAACATTTGATTTAGTCAGTGAATCATTACTTAGCTTCTTTTTGAATCATTTCAAGGTGCTTAAAATATGCATCACATCCTCTCTTTGTAGAGGTGGGAGGCTGCCACACACTGGGAGACTTGGGGTTCAGTTCACAACAAGTAGATACAAGTGCCTGCAGTAGGCAGATACAGAAAAGGAAGTAATCCCACTCTCACAGGATTTACCTTGAAATGAGAGAAGAAATAATAAGATAGTCTCTGTGTACTTTGTAAATGTTCACAGAATAAACATGGCATGTCCACCTAGTACATTATTTGCCAGCTTACCTCCATACAAAGTTAGAGAGAGACCCACTGGCAGCTGGGGCCCATCAGGGAAGGCTTCCTTAGAACCAGCTGCTTGAGTTTCTATCAGGAGGAAGAGGAAGATCAATATGTCGAATAGCTTGACTGATCTGCTTTTTCTCCCTCCCCTTTTTTTCCTTGTTATAAGGGCTGATTGTGGGTGGAGATTGGGATAGGTCAGAAGACAAAGATGGTGTCAAAACAAAGATTTCAGTAGGAACATTTTACAGTAATAGAGAACACCCTTAAAAACTAGCTTTTCTAAGTTGCCTCTTGTTTTCTGGAATTGTTGTGAAACCTTTTAAAAATGAAATTTGAATTCTCTTTAACCAAAGCTTCATAGTCTATTGCAGTCTTTGTATGCTCGTGTCTTTTAACCCTTTCACTCACTAAAATCAAAGGCATAAATCTTGCTTTAGGAAATTAGAGACATTGGCAGTTTTTTCACAGTATAACCAAAAATATATGACCTTTTTATCCTTTTATCTTCTTATCCTTTTGACATACTAGGTCTATATTCCCTTAAAAAAGCCCTTCTATTCAGGTTCTACCCATGAAGGTGAGTTGAGGTTCCAGAGGGGCTTAGTCTCTCTCCCTTGGGGGGCAGATGGGCATGCCAGCAAAGATGAACTAGATTTTCACATGGGCATGTGACACTCAGAGAAGCCTGGGCTCCCTGCAGGCTTTGGAGTTTTCTGGTGTGTATTCTATACTTGATAGATGGGGGAGTAAATAGAAAACCAGTTTGGAGGCTGGGAACCCCAAATCCAAGTTCTGTCTCTAACATGCTGGTCCTGTGACCCTGGGCTTGAGCCAACTCTCTGAGACAGTAGGAGCAGATGCTTTCCTTCCCTGGAAGTTCCAATAGCAGTGGAATCACAGAGACTTCCCCCAACCCCCAGTTTATAATTGTGACAGATTCCATTGTCATTGAGTTTATCCTCAATGCATATAGTCCTTAGTGAAACAACATTCATTTTAACATAAAGAACAAAATGTTAAAATTATTCTAAAATTAAGTATTAGATAGGAGAACTAATTTTGGGTATTTTTGCTGGCAGAAAACACCTAGATTGTCACCTATTTTGCTCCTAATTTTGCCCTCTCCTCTTTCTCATATAAAAAAACTAAATATATTTGAAGTTGTATTGAAAGTGCTGCTGATCTGTATCCACATCAAGAATTGAGAATGAAAAAGCATACTTGACACAATTGGTTTTGGAGGCATTTGATTTTTCTCTTTGTCTACAAGACTTTCAAACATAAGAGAATATTATATTAGAATGATAACAGAACTCAAACCAGCATGACCTTGACCTGGATGCCCTTGAAGTCTCCTCCAGCTTTAAATCTGTGGAGTCTGTGATCTGAGAGTTTTTTCCCTTCCTGATACCATCAGTTTTAATAATAACTTGTTACAACTTGTCCTCCTATGAATTTATTGAATTCCTTCTTGAATCTATCAGCCTTGAATTACATGGAGGTAATACTATGTTATAGATTTAATATGGCCTTCCAGTTAGTATACTTGCATTTTAGCCATGATTAAATCAATGAATTGATAACTGGGAATTTCAGGCACCTTGCTGGGAAGCTGAGTAAGATACTTCAGAACTAGAAGGTGGACAGACATTCTAGTGTTAGATGGCACTTGTGTTGATCAGAGCTTTAAAAATTAGTTAATTTTCCATAAGCTTGATATGGTATAAAGGACTTTTCTTAGGTTAGACCAGAGGACCTTGGTTCAAGTCTTCCTTGGATGACTTGGGCCAGCTTTCTTCCAGACCTTGAACCTCCCCTTCTTCATCTCTAAAATGAGGGCTTTGGATTATTGGCCACCAAGATTTCTTGTAGTCCTCAAGCTGTGTATGATCCCTGTCAAAAATGGCAATAAGATGTTGTGTGTTTGTGTCATTTTTAAAGGGGGAAGAATCAATAGCCGTGATGTTTGGATTTATAACTCAAAGCTTAACATTTGGATCAGAGTTGCTTCTCTCAATAAGGGCAGATGGCGTCACAAAATGGCGGTCCTCCTTGGTAAGGTAAGAGCTAGAGCAGTTTATTTGGTGAATATTTGCTGACTGGCACCAAAATAATGACCCCTGCTAACTATTCAGTCATGGTTCTGTTGATTACATTTCAAGAAAGACTTTATAAAAAAGTCAGGGCAGACCCAGCAAAGGGCAGTTCTAGGAAATAAGGTGGTCAGTAGTAGACCAAAGGTTAGAATGTGAAGGCTGGCAAAATAGAGGCATTGGTAGAATTCTGTATGTGGAAATGAGTTTCAGCTTAAACTCAGACAGCTAGAGCATATTTCCCTAGAACTTGAGTCTTGGAGAGCTTTTGAGGACAAAGTAGAACCACAGAATGCCTTAAAAGTCTTTAGGTCTGGCCCATCCCTCTTTGACTGAGACACATGGGCCAAGGCCTAAGTAGAATAGAGCTCTATAGGAAAGAACAACAACAAGAAAGGAAGGGTGCGGGGCGGCTAGGTGGCGTAGTGGATAAAGCACCAGCCTTGGAGTCAGGAGTCCCTGGGTTCAAATCTTGTCTCAGACACTTAATAATTACCTAGTTGTGTGGCCTTGGGCAAGCCACTTAACCCCATTTGCCTTGCAAAAACCTAAAAAAATAAAAAATAAAAAGGAAGGGTGACCATGGACAACACCAAACTGACACCAGATTTGCCCCTAGACTCTGGGAGACCTCACGCATTTGGAAGTCAGCTTTCAGAAGGGTAACAGGAAAACACCCACCCAACTGGTGTGACCTCCAGAGACAAGGCTGACCAGACCCATGGACTGTTATTTTTTTTTTTTCTTGCATGGTTATTAGGCTTTATACATGGATGCTTGTTTTCAGATGTTACCCCATTTTCTTTCACAAGATTCCTGGGAAACAAATATTGCTAGAGGGGAAACTTTGGTTTAAGAGAGCATCATGTGAGAGCAGACACTTGGTGAACCTCTAGGGTCCGTCTCAGTTCTGTGAATTGAAAAATGGTGGAAAGAAACTCACCAGTGAGTCCATCAACATTGTGTGTACGTATCAGATGCTGCTGAGCGCTGGGAATACAGATACAAGTAGAGACAGTCCCTGCCCTCCAGGAGCTTCCAATCTGATGGGGAACAATCTCACATGAAAGGCCTGACAGGAGTGGGAGAAAAGGAAAGTAACCATGGAAAATGAAACCTGACTGAGCTGAAAGGAAGTGACCAAAGGAAGGGCAGAGTCCCTCCAGTGCTTGGATTCTGGAGACTGCAGAACAAAGGGCTGGGCCTGGTAGAAAAAGCCTGGCAAGGCACGGATGAAGCAGGCACAGGGATCCTCGAGAAGCAGATGAGCTTCCTTGTTTCAATAAGTTCAAGAGGAAATTGCTCCAAACCTCCAGGGCAGTAGACTGGGAACCAGGGACATGGCTGGGCCTCTTCCCCAGAGTCTTTGACCTCTCCTCCATAGCTCCTGAAAAACATTTCTTCTCTATTGGTTAGAATGGCTTCATTATATCAGGCAAAGGTTGAGAACAGGGCTGTCCAACCTTACTTTTAAAAGTTTTTGTTGAAACAATAGACAAAATATTTTGATTTTCCAGTTTAGTGAGAGCTCTGCAGTAGCTTGGCTTCATTTACTAAATCCACAGGTGGCTATGTTTTGGACAGCCCTGGTTTAGAATCACAAGGTTGCTTAGAGTTGTTACACTTTTAGAATTACAGAAACAAAGGGATTCGAAGGGATTTGAAAGAATCTTGTTTGAAGGGTGAACCGTGTCAAAAATTTCAGCAGAATATAGCCAGTGAAAGCTGTTCTAGGTGCCACAGATCACCATGTCATGAAGTGACAAGCACCAGTGATCTTTGTGGGCTGGGTGATAGGGCTCAGACCTTCAGCTCCTAGCCCTGAACCCCTGGTTGGTTTTGGAATTGAGGATTGTGATCCAGAAGAATCTGTGCAGAGCAGCAGAGAAGCTGTCCCACCTCCTGTGATCGGAGGGCGGATTAGAACTGCCACTTTTCAAGGAGTGTAATAAGTCCCAGTTTGATCCAAGTTCTCCTGATTGGACCATTCGGAGCAGACTTGAGTACTTTGTGCTGGTCTAAAGTTTCCTAAAGTTCATATGGTCAGGAGCAGGTTGGCTAACTGGCCCAGAGGGTGAGTGAATCATTTGGTCCACTCACAAGATGGAAGCACTCATTGATATTCATGCTAAGGAGTCTTCCTTTCTTCCTAACTAACTTCCATTGGGGGTCACTTTGTGAGGAACTAAAATACGCCTCAAGAAAAAGCATGGGGGTGGCTAGGTGGTGCAGTGGATAGAGCACCAGCCCTGGAGTCAGGAGTACCAAATTCAAATCCTGCCTCAGACGCTTAATAATTACCTAAGTTGTGTGGTCTTGGGCAAGCCACTTAACCCCATTTTCCTTGCAAAAAAAAAAAAACCTAAAAAAAGAAAAGAAAAAGCATGACAAGGCATTTTACCTTGGGATGGATTAAGTAGAGAAAGATAGTAGTTTAGCCTAAAGAAAAGGAAGAATCCGTAGAGAGAAAGGGAGCTATGTGTACAAGCAAAAGGAGATGATGGTATGTCAGACAGACTACTTAGTCAAGAGACCTTGTTTCTGGGTTGGCTCTACCACTGACTTGTCGAGTGGTTTTGGAAAAATCTTCGAATCTGTCTCTTTTCTTTATCCCTCTTAGGTTGCATTTTTATTTTGCTGCCCCTCTCCCCGTCACCCCTCCACCCCCATTAAAATCTTTCAGACTGATCTCCCAGTTCTGCTTATTCATTAAGTTCTTTGCGGGTGCTCTTAGGCACTGAAATATCAAGATAAATACCATACGGACCCTGCTGTAAGGAATGTACAATAGAATCGATGGCCTGCATGCTACCTGGGATTGGGTGGCCCTGGCCCACAGCCCCTCTAGTGATTATCATAAACCAAAGGACCAGCTTTCTCTCTCCCCTCATCCATTGCCTTGAGGTCTGAATAGTTGTTCTTGATGACAATTAGTCAGAGATGATCATGTTACACCTCAAGTGTTGTGTTTTCTGGTTCTTTTATGTTTATTCAGAACATTGTACAAAAGCCGTGATAAACTCAGGAGATCTGGAGACCAAAAAGGGGCAAGGTAGAGTTCCTGCCCCAAGGAGCTCAGAGTCTGCTTGGGGACCCAGATGTTTCTAGAAATAAGTCGACAGACCTGTGTTTCAGGAAGAAGATACTAACCAATTGGGAAATCAGGGAGGACTTCTAGATAAAGTGGTAGTTGAGCTGAGCCTTGTAGGGGAGAGAAGGGTCTTTGTAGGGTGAAAAGATAGGCAGGGAACAAATGTCAGGGGCAGCCTGGGTAAAAGAGAGAGTTGAACAGAGACTGCATGAAGGAGGAGGAGGATGGAAACTACAGTTGAAAGATGCCAGATCATGAAGGCCTGAAATGCCAGTGTGGGCTGGGGTGGGGGGAGGGCAGACAGTGGGGAGGAGGGAGGGTCAACTTTATTTCAGAAATGCTAGTTTTTTTAATCAAGAATTTAGCAAGTGTTTACTGTGTACTGGATACTGCATGGTTCAGAGGGACTAAAAAAAGTATTCGAGTGTCAGGGCAGTAATAGCCATATGTTTGCATATCAGAACATCTTAAAATAACATGATATGACTTCTAATTTAAATATTTGAGCCAAACTTTCTGTAGTCATTGGCCTATATCATCATTCAGAGCTTTCTGAGGGAAAAATTGTTTCCATTATATGCACTAATTGGAATAGAAACTTTAGGGTGAACTTGCTATCAGACAAATGGAGGTAATGTCTATGTCTTGTAAAATATAGGTCTATGTTGTTGGAGGCTATGATGGTCAAAACAGACTCAGCAGTGTTGAGTGTTATGATTCATTTTCCAATCGTTGGACTGAAGTGGCTCCCCTCAAAGAAGCTGTGAGCTCTCCAGCAGTGGCCAGCTGTGTCGGCAAGTTGTTTGTGATTGGTGGAGGGCCTGACGACAACACTTGCTCAGATAAGGTAAGCATGCCTCTGTGCTTTTCTTGACTAAAACTTCTTAATCAGTGGGAGCAGTACATCAATTGGTAATTGATTAATTGATACAAAGGGCTTATCAACTAAATTCTTAACAGGAATGGTTTTTAATATTGCCTAGTGCTCTGTTAGTGTACTCCTTTCTAAAATGAGCTGTTAATTAGGTTGATGCCTGATGGCTCCATGGTTTCATCTCCCTTCCCCTCTTTCTTGTGCTGTCCCCTCTTAGCCATGTTCTCCCTGAAATTCTTCACAGAGTAGTCACCCCAACAGAGTGGGGAGACACGTCATACAATTGCTAGTTACAATTTGGTTTAACTTTTTGGAGTGGGACTGGGCAAAAATCCTTCTTTACAATGTTACTAGAGTTTTTGCCAAGAGCTCACAAAGTATATTTTCAATAAACATGTTGACTGTTTAACTCAGCTGTGTGGTTGGCAGCCAAGGGAACAAATGACCTGAAGAGTTAATACTCGGAGGAATTTTAGAGGGGTCAGAAGAGATCAAAAGAAATTTGGAGGAGTAACCAGAGACCTTTGCAAAGTACATGTTGAGCAAGAGCTCAGTGAGATTTGTGGGAAATGTCATTTTTAGAAAAAAAAAATGGTTAGTTGAATATAGTCTATCCAGTCCACCCAATGTCATTCATTTAGATAATCATCCGAGATGGACAGAAGTGCTGCCTGCCTTTAGCACTCTCTGAAAAAGCAGGGTATCTCTGAGCAGTGGCAGGTTCAAGAGGAGGCGAGTGTCTTATTACAGTCACTGAAGAAAACTCGTTTTGAAAGGTTTTCAAATGGTAGTTTTAGGAAAAGTTATTCCTTCCAGGATAGTTGGCAAGTCTTTCATTATTCACACACACACACACACACACACACACACTGAGTAAATGTACAACAGTGAATCGATTCTGAACAACTCTGGCAAACCTTTGGCACTATCCTGAGACACCATGTATGTGCAGGATGTCCCAGAAATCTTGATTATACTTCTAAGTAAGTTCTGACATGTGATTTCAACTAGACAAATATTACCTTGTTCAAATGTGTTAAATTGTCTGACTCTATGGAGCATTTTTTTTAATTACAAGCTAAGAATTCATTTTTGTGGGGATTTTGGGGGAAAGCTTTTTTTTTTTAAGCCAGGGCTCAGACTCCTAATTAAATGTGTTTCCCTACACTCCCAGGTTCAGTCTTATGACCCTGAAACCAACTCTTGGTTACTTCGTGCCACAATCCCCATTGCCAAGAGATGCATAACAGCTGTGTCCTTAAATAACTTGATCTATGTGGCTGGCGGACTCACCAAGACCATCTACTGTTATGACCCCGTTGAAGATTATTGGATGCATGTACAGAACACATTCAGCCGTCAGGTAATTGTTAGTACAGTAGAATACATCATTGACTGCCCACTTCAGGGCAGGACCTCCTCCAGGTGGGTTCACTGGAATTCCTCCACAAGACTGGCTGGAGAAGTGGACGTGTTTCCCCTCTCTCCTCATCTAGAGGTGCCAAATGCCCTCCTTTAGTCCTTGGTCCAGTCCCTTTCTGCCCTGCAGCTGCTCTGGTGCCCCCTTGGGGTGATGGCCAGAGCCATGTCTTTAATGCATAAAAACAAAAGTGTCAGATGGCCAGTGGAAGCCATTTACCCCTTCACTGTCCAAGAATGATGCTCTATCCATGCCCACTTCTTCCTCTTTGAACTAAAGTATCTTCCCTTTTGGTTTAGTTCCTTTTCTTCTGACCACAAACAGGTTCCTGATTTTAAAAACAAAAACAGCAACAAAAGCCTTCACTCTACATTCTGCTGCTCCCTGGTAGTACCATTGTACTTCCTTTCACTGCCAGATTCCCTTGTAATGCCTCCGATTTCTTGCTTAACCCTTTCCTAAAACTCATTCTTCCCCCAAACTTCTGACCTTCTGATAATATCCTGGTATGCCTCTTTCCTCTTATTGTTTGATCTGTGCCTCCTTTGCTGGTTCCTGTTCCCTTGTCTTGATGCCTGAATGTGTATGTTCTTCCAATTCTTTCCTCAGACATCTGCTCTCACATGGTGCCTTTTTGGGGTGTTTTTGTGAAAAAGAGAAGGGGATTGTAGTTGGTATGCCAGGGGAACTGTAGAGGTCCCCTATGTCTTAATCAGGAATTTCCGGTCACCCTTGAACCATTTTTGAAGCAGAATGGAGGGGGAAGAAGGGAGACCAGAATGGAGAGAGGCTTCAAACTCTGTCCCTGCCCTATGAGGAACAGCTGAATGAACCAGAAGGGTTGCCCCTGAAGGAGAAAAATGTGAGGGGACGTCATAACAGAGGTGGAGTTCCAGAAAGTACCAAGTTAGGAAAAATCTTGCAATAGAAATCTCAGAACTTAAGGGAGAAATGGCTCAGGACAGCAATGCTGAAAAATTGCATCAGTGATCTGTTAAAAACAAAGGTAGGAATTAAAAAAGAAAAGACAAAAACACTATCTCTGTTAAATGGTTGAAGGAATTCACATATCCTATAATAGAAAGTCACTCCTCCTTGACCTTGGGTGGATAACTGAGCTTGGCTGAAGGGGAACAGATGATCTGGACTAACCTTTCTCCCTCTTAGCTGCTTCTGCACCAAAAGTTATACCAAAAATCTGCTATTTAACCTTGTAGAAGTGGGCGTCAGAGTGGGTGGTGTCTTGGTTATTGTCAAATGGGACAGTTCTATGAGTTATCTCGATTTTTCTTTAAGATGTGCAGAAGCAAACTCAGAATTTGAATTGTGCCCACAATATTCTCTAATAGATGAGTTGTATTGAAAAAAATTCAAGTTTTCAGATATTTTCTAGCCAAATTGATGAAAATTGAAGAACCATCATGGGAGGAGGTACAGGACTGTGAGGCACTAAAGTGAAGAAAAGCGGTATGTTAATTTAAGAAATGCCTTTCTAATGTCCTTCAATGGAGCATCTGCCTGGCGCGGGGGGGGGGGGGGTGTCATGAGATCTTGGGAATTATTCTGGCGAAAGTTGAATGAGCTTTTGTCTGAGGCATATGCAGTGTGGTCTATGAACAATGAGTTGGAAAGGGCCTTGGAGAACACTTCATGTGACTTAGCATCCATAGATGAAATATTAACCATCATTATTACTCTTATCAAAAACAACTAATCTGGAAAGTAAGTTGAGGAGAGCTCATTTACAAAACATTAGACTTCCTACCAACTCTGTGCCACCCCCTTAACCCAGAAAACTTGGATATCCTATCTTAAGAAATCATAAACTAAAGCTTCTCAAATCTGTTAGATCCAGAGGGCAAAGTGAAAGTAGAATCCACCATTTCTATCCTGAAAGAAAGCCTTTTGACTGATGAGTGTCATAGCCAAAATCCAGAGCTTCCATATCAAAGGCAAATGCTGTGAGCTGTCAGAAGAAACCAGTGCATCAGATCCAGACAGGATCACACAAGCCTTAGCAGCAGGCACTATCTCGGAAAGAAAATTTTGGAATGCAGCGTCCCAAAGGTTACGTCTTACAACCAAGAATAATTTAGCCTGTAAGACTCAGAATCATCTTAAAGGGAGAAAAATGGATCTTTAATGAAATAGTTAAGCATTTCTGATCAAAATTTTGAACTGAGGGGCGGCTAGGTGGCACAGTGGATAGAGCACTGGCCTTGGAGTCAGGAGTACCTGAGTTCAAATCCGGCCTCAGACACTTAATAATTACCTAGCTGTGTGGCCTTGGGTAAGCCACTTAACCCTATTGCCTTGCAAAAACTAAAAAAAAATTTTTTTTGAACTGTGCTTAGGAAACTTGAAATGCAAACATCAGAGTCAAGACAATTATGTGGATGCTTTTATCCCCTCCTTTGGCCAGCACACTTCATTTTTATGTAAACATTTCTCTTATGGCTTCCTTTCTATAATCTCTCTTGCTCAGTTTTTAACTGGTAATATGCTCCTTGCCTCTGCTCCTCATTCCCCTTTTGGTGTACTCACAACTTTATTTTTTCAGAGACTCTGGTAGTTTGTGACTCACAGACAATACAGTATCTTAGGAAAGAAAATTTGTGTTAAATAATATATAAAATAGGGGCGGCTAGGTGGCACAGTGGATAAAGCACCAGCCTTGGAGTCAGGAGTACCTGGGTTCAAATCTAGTCTCAGACACTTAATAATTACCTAGCTGTGTGGCCTTGGGCAAGCCACTTAACCCATCTGCCTTGCAAAAACCTAAAAAAATAAAAAATAAAAAAATATATAAAATATAATATTTTGGTTTTTTTAAATGACCTTTATTTTGTGGAGAAATTTAGGTTAATCAAAATCACTACTCAGTTTCCCAAAAGCAATTTAGCTTATTTCTACTATTTCACCGAAACCTAGGTCATCATTCATGCAGTGTCTATCCAGGATATGTGTATTTAGGGATTCTGCAGTTGCTCCAAGTATCCCAGAGCCTGGGCAATAGACATTTTCTGTTAGGGTTTTTCTAGTGTGGTAGTTTCATTTGCAGGCTCTACCATTGTTTGAGCCTTCACTTGGGATGCTCCTGGGCTGTTGGATATGCCCTCCTGAGCTGCCAAGAGGAGTTCTGAGACAGATGCTTTTGTAAAACTTGAAGGCTTGGTAAAAATGTCAGTGGCTTTGATTCTGGAGTGGCATTAGTCTCTGAGGGATCTAAATCTCACTTCCAAGCATAATGGAGTAGAGGGGAAGTTTTGTGGTGAGCAGCGTGGAGTGTGTAATGTCTAGTTCTGCCAGGGCCAAGGCAGACAGGCAGAATTTTAAAGAGCTTTTAGTAAAGCATTCATTAAACTTCTCTTTGGGGTTACTGGGTAGCTTAGGACACCAGGCCCTGAGCTTGGTGTCAAATAGGATCTCAGACACTTAATAGCTGTGTAGTCCTGAGCAAGTCATTTTCCCTGAGTAAAACTTCTTCAGTGCCTTTGCTGCAAGAGCTCATAGATGATATTAAAATGCTTTAAGAAAAAAAGACACAAAAGAAGAGCCTTTCAGGTTAAAAGGACCTGGCATTCTCTGGTCCCTAGGGATCATGAAGAGTCAGACATGACTGAACAGGCACCAAAGCATCTCATTGGGTGGGTTCCTTTGGCAGCCGCTTTACTGGACCTTCTCCACCTCGTGCCCTCCAACCAGAGCCGTCCTCTTCTCTTCTTCCTCTCTCTACTTGACTTGCTCTTCTGGAAGAGGAGAGCTGCATCCCACCAGATGGATAAAAGGAGGGATTGTGTCAGGCATCCACCACCAAGCCTCACGCACTCCCTTCTCTCATCTTTTTCCCTTAACATAACAAAGGAACTCCCTTCTGGCATCCTGCTTCAGCATCTTTCAGGCTTGACTCCTCTGGGTCCCCTTCCTGCAGGCCTGTATCTGTTCCTAAACACTTACCCTGACTTCTACTTTTCTCTAGGGCTTGCCTGATAAACTTCCTTACAGCCAGGTTGGCTCTTTTCTAACTCATCAGAAGAATTTCTGTTTTTGTCTTCAGAACAAGATTTTTTGGCAGTACTTTCCCTGAAAAGTAGTCGTCCATTTGGTCCTTACTTATGTTTTCTCTTAATTCTTTGAAATTTCTTCTTCTGCTACCTAGGCTTAATAACAGATTTTCTCAAGGATTCTTCTTCTCTCATCATGTAATGATCACTTGCTCCTATAGTTCTTGTTTCTTCTTCAATAACAAGTTTCTCCTTTTTGTTTAGAATCTTGCGCTTCTTTTACTTGGATTTTTCATTAACCTTGTTTACTTTTCATTTTTGTGGATAGATCTGAGGTTGCTAGGGGTTTTTGCTTGCTCCTTCATTGAATGTTGTCTCCTAAGATTTAAAGATCCTTCTCTTTCTTGCTATGCTTGACTTGGCCAAGCGAGAGACAAGCCTTGCCTCCTTGTTTTAGTTTAAAGCCCTCTTGGTGAGATGTGAAAGATGAGGTAAAAATCTGCTTTTAGTGATTTCTGGCAAGTGGATCCTGTCTCTTGGCATGAGCCTGTTTAGGCAGCCAGCAAAAATGCATCAAAACAGCTACTATGTGTAAGCCCTGGGCTCCAGGAGCTCCTGGTCCTGAGGTCAAACAAGCTCTGTGGAGGAAAAAGAGGAAACTGAGTGGAGGGATGGGGAAGGCTTCCTGGAGGAGCTGGAGCACCCCAGCCTGAGGGATCAACCAAGGTGTAAGGAGCCTGGGAATGTAAGAGGGGACTGGCCAGTGAAGGACTTTGAGTGCCGGGCAGAAGATATTTTGTATTTGTATTTGTTCCAGGGGGGCCACAGGGAGCCACAGTAAGTTATTGAGCAGGGCTAACTTGGTCAGGCTTGTGTTTTAGAGAAATCACTTTGATGACTGCCTGGAAGATAAATCTAAACTTTTATTTTCCTAAAACCTCTTGACCATCTGTTTCCTTCTCAGATTTGTCGTTCTCCTCTGGACCCCTCCCTACTGTCAGTCTGTAGTAGTGACGAGACTCTCTCTTTGCCACCCTCCTTAATGCTGTCTCCATTTCTTCTGATACTATCTCCGTTTTTCCTTCCCATCTCATTCCAAGTCACTCATGGAGCTTGCTCACTGCCAGATCCATCCTTTACAGTTTTTACATGAAGTAACTTTGAGCTGTCTTACCCCTACCTTCTACTATTTCCTGTTTTAGGGGACTCAAGTGCAAGTCACTATTTTTTTCCCTATTAGATTTCAACTGATAAGCCTCACATTTTAGCTTGTGATGTCTTCAGTGCCCAATTCTGTTGTTCAGTGTATTAGCTATTCCTTCCGTCTATGTTTTTATGCAAATATTCAGTAGTAGGGGTCAATGATAGAGCCCAAAAGCAATGTCCAAAATTCTTATTAATATCCAATCTACTTCTCTTTCTTGTCCACTGAATTCCTTCCTTGCATGAGAACTTAACCAAATTCTGTTTGTATTACATCTGGATAAAATATTCTACTTATTATCAATCCCCAAATAGGCACCCAACTACTTAACTTGACTTTCTGCACCTGATGTGGTATCAGGACAGTCCTGGTTTGTTTCTTCCCTTCAGTCATTGTTATCTACATGTGTTTGGACACAAGTAATGTCACGTCTGTAAACTCAGTTCCCTTTTCTCTAAAATAGGAGCAATACTTTATATCCACCTCTGGGTGAGGAAAAGGAGAAGTTACATTATGCCTGCCTCAGTGATATTGTGGATCTCAAATAAGAAGGCACAACATTGCTTTTCAACCTTAAAACAATGGCATTTTTATAGTTATTACCATTTCTCTAAGGTTTTATCAAGTCATGTGCTTTCTTGGATTAGAGCCTCGAAGTCAAGGATTCACCCCTTCAAGGAAACCATTTTCTTCCCTCCTTTTCTCCCATTCTTCTTCCCTCCCTCTCCTTCCATTCTCACCACCACCACCACCCTTGTTTTAGGAAAAATAAACTCTAGGTGCTGGACACCTGCCTAACAAATTAACTTTTAACATACTAAATATATGTTAACTATATATTTGAACATGAACTGCATAAATTGAATGTTTCCTGTATTTTAAAATCTCAGTTTATTTGCTGAAGCACTGATTTTTATTTTTGTAGCCCTTTTTTAATTGAAAGCTTTCTTTTTGCATGACTCCATTTCCCAGTGCACTGTTCCCTTCCCCCCACTCTGAACCTGAGCCATCCCTAATAGAGCACAATTTGTAAAAAAAAGGAAAAGAGAATTCAAAAATCACAGGGTTTCAGAGAGCCTCAGGTCTGATGATGCACCCATGGACTCTTTTTGGGGCCCAGTGTGGCCCCAAAGGATACCACAGCTTTGGGTTTCAATCATTTGACTGTTGTGCAAATGAGTAGTCCCCAACACCTCGGGTTCTGATGACCAAAACATGATTTGAAAAGTCATTTAGCACAAGGCACACCCTGGCTAGCCCAGCCTCAGTATTTCAGTTAGAATTCTTTTATGGGGGACCAACCCTGCTCTCCACCCTGACTCTCACTTCCCGAAACCTTCACTATGATGTGGCCAAGCCCTGCTCCCTCCCACGTGCATTCCCCACCAGTTCTCCTGGCTCAGCCCCAATGCCATCAGCCCTCAAGCCTCCCCTTCCTCTAACCCAGATAAGTGGGACTCCACCTGGCCACCATGACCCTTTCTTCACCCCCTTATGTGGCACATGTTGTCAGGGAACAGTGGTTTGTCTTACGTTGAAAACAAATTTTTATTTGTATTCTACTCAATTGGTTCACAACAACACAATAATATTAGTAATAGACCAGAATTGGTAAACTACTTTAGTCTATAAGCTAATGTTAGCCATGCTTAAAGGAATGAAGAATTTTTTCCAACAGTGGAAGGCAGCAAGGGGGCGGTGCTTCTGTTTCACAGACTCTTTAAACTCTGTTTTAGGTACCAAAGATTTAATTATCTTCAAAAATATGGAGCTTGTAACATGAAAACCTTTTCTAACCTGTTATAGATAGATGGGAGGTGCTAATTTAATTAGTCGTATGGGACAAACTAGAATTCCTCATCAATTTTTCATGTTGCAGAGCTATAAACGGGAAGAATTGGAGTAAATCAAGGAAGAAGGAAGCACTTGAAACAGTTCTATTGGATTCTTGGCCTTTTCTTCTGAGGGGCCCAGACCACTCAGGTTTTACATTAGTAATCCTCAACATCTTTTAGGCCCACAGGAAGCACTTAGTAGTGCTGTTTAATTAGGAAATTACCACCAAGCAAGATGTCCAGTCAGGTAAAATTCCTTTGGGAAGAATATGAGATCTAGCTGTCAAGCTTCTTGTAGAAACATCCCTTCAGGGAGCCTGAGAGCAGGACTGGGGTTCATACACCAACTGGCCTCCCACCACCACTCTTGGACTGCCTTTGGGATGAGGAGCCATGAGCCTGCAGGTTTGGGGTCCCAGAGTGGCATGTGCCCATCTAGGGCCTTGGCTTGGCTTTCCCCATGTCCTGTATCCCAGCTGTTCCCACCAAATATGAATATGTACATGCAGGTGGGTGTGCACATATATATGACTCAGCATGTATAGCATGTTTACACACACACACACACAGAGTATTCTATGAAGAGGTCATTAGGTGATCCAGGGTCTAGAATTTCAGATCTCAGGAGGATTGGTATTCAGTTCCAACCTCAAACACTGCCTGGCTGGATGAGTTTCCTTCACTGGTTTCCTCAGCTGTAAAATGGGGATTCTAATAACGTTTCCTCCAGGGTTGTTGAGGATGCAGCACTAACATTCAAAGCCAGTGTTGACACACACACACACACACACACACACACACACACACACACAAACAGGTCCACATTCCACTGAAGACCCAAACACTGAGATGAGGAGACATGGTGAGAATGAAGGGCAAGGCTCTTCCTCCTCCCTTTCCTCTCTCGAAGTGTTTGTGTTGGGCTTCCTCACCTGCTACAGAGGCGTCTCTTCGTCCCCATCCATCCTAAGATTTTCTTTGATATTTTTCATACATCCATATCTAATGTATATGTGTAAACTGTGGATTATAATTGTGTTCTCTAAATCTCTACTAGAGAATTGTCATAAATTTTAATCATACAATTTTTGATCAGGTATTTAGTAATCTAGTTGCACAGTGACAGCTAAGGGGGGGTCTGAGTATACAGAGCCAGGCCTGAGTTCAAATCCAGCCTAATTCACTTACTGTGTGATCCTGGGCAGTCACTTCACTTCTTTTTCCACTCACTTTCCTCCTTGTAAAATGGGGTTAATCCAAGCTGCACCCACTTCTGGAGACAGTGATTGTCAAGGGTCTTGCAAACCTTTCATTGCTCTCCAAGTGCCAGCAGTTGATATGATTCAGGGCAGATTTCTGCTTCCACCTACCACTGAACTAATTATTCATTTTTTTTCTTCACATCTCTGGTTAAACAGGAAAACTGTGGCATGACTGTGTGTAATGGCAAAATCTATATCCTGGGTGGAAGACGAGAAAATGGGGATGCCACAGACACAATTCTCTGTTATGATCCTGCAACTAGCATCATCACCGGGGTAGCCGCCATGCCGCGGCCAGTGTCCTATCATGGCTGTGTGACTATTCACAGATACAATGAAAAATGCTTTAAACTGTAAAGCCAGGAAGCTATGGAGAAGCTGTTGCTGTTGCCGCCACTTCCACCACAGACTCAAGGTTTCTGGTTTTTGTTTTTTTTATGTGTTATATACATACAAAAGAGTTCTTGTGCCTCCCTGACTTGGGCCGGAGCCCATTTCCAAACTGTAAATAGAAAAATGTCCAAAGCCTCCCTAGTGGTTGGCGCTCTTTTTCTGACTCATAGTCCTAATGAGCTGATTTCGTGTTTCCTCTCTTATCCTAAGGGAGTCCTTCAGGGGGGTAGCTTTTACAGGTATTGGTCAGGCTGTGTAGACTGCGTCAGGCCTCGCTTGCCTCCCAACACAGCTTTGCACCATTGTGAATAGTGTCTTCATTCTAAGTCTGTATGGGCCTAATTGTGACATTCATTCTAGAGGAAAGCTCGCTGTGGTTTCCATGTTCAGCTTGACTACATTGGCTCACTCAATGTTTAAACTATTCTTTCAGAAAAATCTTCTGTTACAAGAAAGTAGATTTAGAGTGAAACGTTTTGTTAGTGGAATGTTTTCTCTCTTATGGATGGAAATTTGGTGATTGGTTCAGTTGGAGAAATACTGAGATGCACCACTGTGGCGATTGCGAACAAGTATTGCTCTTTTTTGAAGAATGATTTAGAAAGAGACTCTGAAAACCAGAAAATACAGGTGAATTCATTTGGAAAATATGAAATTGTTGAAAGAAAAATAGCACAGTGCCTCTTGTCAAGAAGAGGCATAGTAAGTGGTTCTTGGATTGGACTGACTGTTTCTAGTCCGGGGAGATGCCCTGGGGGCCAGAGCAGGCCTCATTTCCCTGAAGCAGACCCCCATGGTCAAGAAGCACTTTCATCTCACATATGGGTGCCTTCATTTGGTGAGGATCCAGCTGTTGGATGGGGGAGTCTGGGGAGCTCAGTGGGATTTCCTTAGCTATAGAGTATTGTTGCTCCTTCCATAGGGAAAACCCCTTTTCAGAGTTAAAATTCAGGGACCACCCATGACAGTGTAATAATAAATTTGCCAAAAAAAAAAAAAAGAATGAAGATCTTTCACCTTGATTTATAGTCGTTGTCATCTTTTGTTTGCCTTCTACACACCACCATTCAAAAATGTCAGCTTCTCAAAAATCCAGGTCCCTTTCTCCAGCACTACTTCATTAATCTCCCACTGGCTTTCACTGAAGGAGACGTGGTTACATTGCAATTTTGGGGCACATCTAAGGATCTCTGTTTCAAGTGATTCTTTTTTATTTCTTTGTCAATGTAACCTTTTCTCCACAAACTTGAAATGTTAGGGACTCATGTCATATTTGTGATGATACCACAGAGCTATTGTCAGAAAGCAGAATATATATATATATATATAAGACTGTCTCACTTGTCATTTGAGGAGATACAAACATTTGTTTTCCATGACTTACTCTTTCATTCTTAGCTAGAAACTGAATCCTCTGCCTCTTCTGGCTATACAAAGGAAACCCTGCAAATGTATTAGTCAGCACCACCCAAACAAAAAGACCCTTCCCTGGAAATTTCTGTAGGATGCTTCTCAAGTCACAAGGTGCTTTGACAAAGGCATCCAGGAACAGTGGTGAAAATTGTGAAACAGTCTCCCAGAGTTAAAACAGGAAACATTTAAACTGAAATTGGGACTTAAGTGTTGTACCCTCATATTATAGCAAAGAATTTCTGCTTGTACTTAACTGCTGTATAATTTCTTGTGTACATAATATTATTGAAGGTAGCAATACAGGGATTCATTTTCATTTCTATGTGTATTTGTAAATTGGTGCCCATCTGTAAATAAAGGCACTTGGTAACAGAAATATTTTTCTCCAGATAAAAGATTTTTGTGGTCTAGCCTCTTTGTTTTTTTATGTCTGACCTTTTTACTTGGATTTTGTTTCTATTCTGTATTCATTTTTAAACCTATCTGTGTGCTGACTCTAGTAATAAAAATGACCTGACATTCTAAGAGCCAAGATCTGCATCTTAACGAAGGAGGTTCTCACTCCTCCCAGGGGCTGATTTCTTTCTCCTTGATCAATGCCTGAATCTGTAACATCCAAGTCATTTTCCAAACTAGTAGCTCAAAGACCACCAAGAATTGGTAATTTTTTATTCCAGTGAATTTAGATGTACTTTTTGAGCTGATTTTTTGAATTGCCCCAGATTTGATGCCTGTTGGTGGTGACACCAGTGTCATACTGTTGCTCATGTGGACACTCACATATATGATCACACATGCAGAATCATTCTTAGCCATATGTCATGGTCAAAGAAAGGCATGAGAATGTTATGTGAATCCCAATTAAATAAAATTCAAGAGATTGCTTTTACCTCATATTGCAATTTTTTGTACTTGCCAGATGCAAATTTGAAATGCTCTTTCATGTGATGTAAGTGCATTTGGAAGGGAAGTGAAGACCATCTTTATAATAAAAAGCTTCTTCTGAGGTTTACATCTGCAAGATCAACAGTCAAAAGGGGGAATGCTCAGAGGGAGCAGGTGCTGTGTTCTGCATATTCAGTTGTGTTGCCAGGACGGAGGAAGGAATCCAGTGGATTAGTTTTCTGTATCAGTAGGAAAAGGATCTTTTAAAGGACAGGTTTTCTTCTCTGGACATTGTAGCAGCAGAGGCACTTTGGGGCTTTCTCTCACTAAAGAAAATCACTGGCTCTTGTGTAACTGCCTGGTACCACTGAAGAGTCCTTTTCCATTTTCAGGAACCCCCCCCCCCCTTGAATGATTATAGAATGGCAGCCTTTTGGACCTCCAGAAGTCTGAAAAAGTGTAAAAGTTCAGATATATCATGAGAATTTGGAGGGGTTTTTTTAAACTGTTTTTAAGAAAGAAAGATACTCGAGGAGGAAATGAATTTGTCCCCTTTTCTTCACCACTCTCAGAAATCTAGTTTTGGAGGCAGATTGGGAAAAGGGGCTTCCCTCAGAGCGGCTTAACATTCATTCTTTCCTCTTAAAAGGGAGAAAATGTTTTCTTAATTGGTGCATTCTATTTTACTAGCAAGCCATTGTTCACCCACTTACTCTACTGTCAAACACCTAGTGAAACTCAGGAAATGATGACAGAAGTTCTTTTACTTTTGGCCATCTCCATACCAGGTTTTTTATATTGTCTGAAATGACAATAGACAATTTTGCTGTGATGGCCCAAGCTGAAGACTGGGCCCGTGTTGTTTTGTCCTAACTCACGAGAAAGTAGGGGCTGAGTGGTGTGGGATGTGTGTGAAGAAGCATCTTGTGTGAGGCTCATCCGTGCAAGAGGAATCTTACCTCAAACAATTTTCTCAAAAGGGGAGATTATCTGCTGTCTGTCATCAGTCTAACTAGAACCTTAGATGTCTATTCAGAGCCACCTTAGGCCAACCTTGCTTTGAGCAAAGGCAAGAAGCCAGTTGCTATCTTTAGCATCACTCTTTGTCTGGTAGTCCTTAGTGATGCGTTAGTTTAGGAGTATTTTAAAAACCCAAGTTCCTGTTCACTGGCCTCATTAGTCTTTTAGTTGAGTAAATGAATTCAGTAGGTACTGTAATTAGCCTAGGGGCAGTTTGGCCCAAAGACAGCAGTTTGAACTATGTCACTTCAGAATGCTGGGGGCCAGAGACCACATGAGCCAGGAGAGTGGGGATCCATTAATTATTCCAGAAATCTAGAAGAGTGGATCTCTTTTTCATCATACTTTAGACAATATTTTTGAAGTGTAGGGTTTTTTTTTTTGGTATGAATGTTTTTCATTTGTGTGATTACCACAATATACCCTAGTGCTCAGGATGTTCAAGTGATAAATGATGAAAATGACAGTGACAAGTGTGTAGCAACTTCCTTTACATTCTGGTTCCAAAGAGACTGTAAGCCCCATGAGGGCAGGGACTTCTGTCAATCTCATGTCTCTGTGTCCCCAATGCCTAGCATGCAGCCTTAGACATAGTAGGCGCTTAATAAATGTCCGCTTGAATTGTATTTTCGTGTTTCAGAAAATTGTGCCTGAATTTGCTGGAGGTGCCTAATGTTTCTAATTTCGTTTTAAATGCTGTACTCCCAAGTTCTATAGTGATTGCTTTGGGTAAACAGCACATTTGTTTGCTGCAGTGCAAACATGATTCCCCACCTTTAAATTGCTGTGGTGAATATTAGGCCAAATGGGAGAAGATAGTAACACTGGCAGATGGGGATGATTTTCTTTTTTGGAGCTGCAGCCTAAGGCTTAGGCTTTATTTTTTTACCTTCATAATCCTCCAATAGCCATAATGTTCAAAAATATTCTTTGGCCACATCCTAGTTCCAGGTTCCTTCAGGTATATATTAAATAGTAGTTTTAACAATCGCTTGGCAGAATGTTATGAATGGTTTTGTTTCTTTTCTGTCTTCAGACCAAGGTGCTTATTATGACACTCAGCCTCCTAACCTGATGAACTTCATTTGAAATGCATAGTGGTTACCCTTGCATCCGCTAATTTTCTTTTTGCGATCCCGCTGTATGTTAGCACTACCCTCTGCTTAGGGTTTTCTTGTTGTCTTCCTTGGAAACTTACTTTTTGCCAACTTATTTACAGAAAATTAAAAGTTGTTGGCTAATACCTTTTTTTTTAGGAGTTAACTGGTAAAAAACAAGTTCTCCATTGGACACAAGCACAGCTTCACCGGGGTCCGGAGCAGTGATGGCCATCTTTATTGTTGTCAGTTCAGAGCTCCAGGTTGACTCCACTTTGAGAAAGATAACCTTGTATTCAGTGTCTTTAAGGTTCTGTTTTAGCCCATCAGTACTTGTGTTCTATTTAAATGTACTTGGAAAGTTTTCTTCAAATTCTAAAAGATGTCATGTACCTAATAAATTTTATCTTTTAATTTCTGTTTGCCTTGGGGTTTTTTTTCCCACCAGAAATACCTATAGAATAAACTGGATGCCAAGTCTGCTGGACTCTGAATTCTGGGATAGGTCAGGAAAAACAAAAATCAGTAATACAAATAAGTGATAGCTTGCACTAAACTGTCTTGCTGGAGTGCCTCTAACACCTAGATCCTTGAGGGGGGAGGGTAGTGATGTCACATCCTGTATCATTAATATAAGGTGGTGTGCCTCAGCGTTGTCATTGGCAGCCTGTGGCTGTGAAATAAGCCTTTGCCCTTGCCCTAACCTACATGTTACTTGACAGAGCAGAGATAAGAAGGCCTAGGGAGATAGAGGGTTTGGGGGATTACATCATTTGTTTATATCTGGAAAATATTCTGCTGGAAGAAAAATGGATATTTTAAACTTGGGAGCTTCAAATATTTTAGATGTTCTGGGTTAAATGATGGGTTGCATCCACAGTCATATAACCTGCCCTTCTAATCCCTGACACCTAAATGTCCCTGATGTGTATAACGGGAAACTGGAGGGAACTTGTTGCTTTGGAGAAGCTGACTTGCCTCCTTAGAGCCTCTATGAACTAAGCCTGAAAGGGATGGTGACCATGGGAAGAGTGGATCACAAGCTTAGTGGTCTCCCAGGAGATCATTTGGGGACCAGCCCAACCAGGCAGTGAGTGTCCCAGGAGGTTGGCTAATTATCTTAAAGACCCAGAAGAACAAGAATATTAACAATAGCTAGAATTCTTTTCGGGCTTTGTGTGTTATCTCATTTGATTCTCATAATATCCCTGTGAGGTAGATGCTAAAATATATCCTCTTTTTCCAGATGAAGAAGTAGAGGTTGAAAGAAACAGAATGACTTGTCCAGGGTCATGCAGCTAGCAGGTGTCTGGGGCAAGATTTGAACTCTGGTCATTCTGACTCCAAATCTAATCCTGTCCACCATACCCTATCCGTTAAGAAGAAAGGAAAGAAGCCAGCATTTATTAGAGGCTTACAAATCACTAGGCCCATGCTCAGTCTGCTGGCTGTAGAGGAAGTGGGCACCTGTATGAAGGAAATAAAGACTATGGCTTCAGCCATCCCAAGTTTGGCCTTAACTGTGTATCAAAAGAACTTATCTAGTGTTATATTTGGAAAGCAATTTGTTAAACATTAATGGGGGTTTTGGGTAATTCTCTACTGTTCTTCCTGACTTAGAAGAATTGATATACTTGACATGCTGCAAAATAAAATAAAATCCAAGAGGCAATGGCCTTTTGCCAGCAAGAGTCAACAACCCTAAATCATTGAGTTTAGGGCTAAAGGGAGCCAGGCAGAGGGAGCTGATCAAGGGGCCAACTGGGGTTCAGCTAACCTGAGGCAGAGGCAGACACCCTCCAAAATTAAAGCATGCTGCCTGATAGGAGTCCAGACTATTATGTGTGGATCTAAATGGTCTGGTCTGAGTACAAATAAATTCAAATTCAGCAGAAATTTGTGCAAAGCAAAGACTTTACTGAGAAAAATTAGAATGACAGTGCAACTGTCCTTGAGCAGAGGCAGTTCCATTGTTTCTCATCCCCTGGCAGCTCAAACCAAACAAGGATGAGATTTTGAATCCCGACTCTGATCCTTTCAGGAAAATGGTGGACCAGGCCTTTCCATCTAGCTTGCCATTCCCTCGGTGGCCCACCACACTTCACCATCCAACCTTCTGTCCATTTTTCAGCTGAACTGTTTTTTGTGTTACCTCCAAATGGAGAGCAGGGTTTGTGTTTTTCTTATTTTCCCTCCCTTCCCTTTCCTCACTTCCTTTTCCTTCCATCCTTGCCTTTCTCTTTCTTTTGCCTATCTCCTTTTTCTTTCTCTCTTCTACAGGTGTATTGTATGACAATAAATGCTTTTCTTTTACCCAGTGTAGCATAAGAGAATATGGGATTTGGAGTCAAGACCAGGTTTGAATTCCATTTCTGTTACTTCTTTGTGACTATTTCTACCTTAGGCCTCCATTTCCTCATTTGTAATCCAAGGAGTCACTTCTAACTAAATCCTATGAAACGTTGCTATACAAACCAGCTGATCTTGCTGAGTCATTGCATGCATCATTTTCTTGTTGGTGGAGAAGTCTATTTAACCAGTTGAAGACCAGAGGTCTTCTTGGCCAACAAGGAAAGGAACAGCATTGGGGCTAGCTTCACCAAACTGGTGAGTCAAGGGACCTGAATCTTTGGATCCGCCATTCAGGGCCCCTGGAGATGCTAGAGATGCTAGAGGTCAAATTCCAACTTTTCCATTCCTTCTTTTCCAACTTCACAGGAACCAACACCTTTCTATATGCATCTGTCTTTAACCGCAATCATCTATTTTTTTCTTCTGATAGACTCTTAATCTGCAGAATTTTCATTCTATTTGCAGTTGATATTCCAACGACATAAGTGGGGTGGGTGGGGGGCAACATGGTGCAGGACAAAGGTAGTCAACTCCAGATGCAGAGGCCCTCGCCTACAATTCTTCACTGTGTCTCAAAGCTGCTGAGGGGCTGAAGCTGTGGCCTGAGGACAGGGAGGTTCCTTCCAGCACTGGGTCTCCGAAGGTCTTTCCCTAAGCCGATGCATCTGAAGCTGCTGAGCCCTTGGGGAGGAGGAGGCGGCTCACAGGTGAGGCTGCTGGTACTGGGCCCTGGGACCTTCTCACAGGCGAGGCCGCTGGCACTGAGGGTCCTGGGACCTTGTCACAGGTGAGGCCGCTGGCACTGAGCCCTTGGACCTCACAGGTGAGGCCGCTGGTACTGAGGGTCCTGGGACCTCACAGGTGAGGCCGCTCTTACTGAGCCCTGGGACCTTGTCACAGGTGAGGCCACTGGTACTGAGGGTCCTGGGACCTCACAGGTGAGGCTGCTGGTACTGAGCCCTGGGACCTTGTCACAGGCGAGGCCGCTGGTACTGGGCCCTGGGACCTTGTCACAGGTGAGGCCGCTGGTACTGAGGGTCCTGGGACCTTCTCACAGGTGAGGCCGCTGGCACTGAGCCCTGGGACCTGTGAGGCCGCTGGTACTGAGGGTCCTGGGACCTTGTCACAGGTGAGGCCGCTGGCACTGAGCCCTGGGACCTTGTCACAGGTGAGGCCGCTGGTACTGGGCCCTGGGACCTTCTCACAGGCGAGGCCGCTGGTACTGAGGGTCCTGGGACCTTCTCACAGGTGAGGCCGCTGGTACTGAGGGTCCTGGGACCTTGTCACAGGTGAGGCCGCTGGTACTGGGCCCTGGGACCTTCTCACAGGTGAGGCCGCCGGTACTGAGGGTCCTGGGACCTTGTCACAGGTGAGGCCGCTGGTACTGGGTCCTGGGACCTTCTCACAGGTGAGGCCGCTGGCACTGGGTCCTGGGACCTTGTCACAGGTGAGGCCGCTGGCACTGAGGGTCCTGGGACCTTCTCACAGGTGAGGCCGCTGGTACTGAGGGTCCTGGGACCTTGTCACAGGTGAGGCCGCTGGTACTGAGGGTCCTGGGACCTCACAGGTGAGGCCGCTGGCACTGAGGGCCCTGGGACCTTGTCACAGGTGAGGCCGCTGGCACTGAGCCCTGGGACCTGTGAGGCCGCTGGTACTGAGGGTCCTGGGACCTTGTCACAGGTGAGGCCGCTGGTACTGGGCCCTGGGACCTTCTCACAGGTGAGGCCGCCGGTACTGAGGGTCCTGGGACCTTGTCACAGGCGAGGCCGCTGGTACTGGGCCCTGGGACCTTCTCACAGGTGAGGCCGCTGGTACTGAGGGTCCTGGGACCTTGTCACAGGTGAGGCCGCTGGCACTGGGTCCTGGGACCTTGTCACAGGTGAGGCCGCTGGCACTGGGTCCTGGGACCTTGTCACAGGTGAGGCCGCTGGCACTGAGGGTCCTGGGACCTTGTCACAGGTGAGGCCGCTGGTACTGAGGGTCCTGGGACCTTGTCACAGGTGAGGCCGCTGGTACTGAGGGTCCTGGGACCTCACAGGTGAGGCCGCTGGCACTGAGGGCCCTGGGACCTTGTCACAGGTGAGGCCGCTGGCACTGAGCCCTGGGACCTGTGAGGCCGCTGGTACTGAGGGTCCTGGGACCTTGTCACAGGTGAGGCCGCTGGTACTGGGCCCTGGGACCTTCTCACAGGTGAGGCCGCCGGTACTGAGGGTCCTGGGACCTTGTCACAGGCGAGGCCGCTGGCACTGAGGGTCCTGGGACCTTCTCACAGGTGAGGCCGCTGGCACTGAGCCCTGGGACCTTGTCACAGGTGAGGCCGCTGGCACTGAGCCCTTGGACCTCACAGGTGAGGCCGCCGGTACTGAGGGTCCTGGGACCTTGTCACCGACAGAACTAAGGAGACCCGAGTGTGGCAAGGAGGACGGGCAAGGGCTTAGGGCTGGAGACAGCGGGCCGGGCCTTGGCTTGCAGGGGCTTGGGCAGGAGGACCCTGAGGGGGGTGCGCCCCCAGGCCCGCCGGGCTCATGGGCCAGGCCAGGGGTGTTGGGAAGTTTTCCTCTGCAGCACAGTTTCTGTAGTTCCCAAGTTAGACTTTGGTTTGGCCCGAGGGCAGAGGCGCCGATGGGAGTGGGGTGCCCCCTTGTCAGCCCCCTGAAGGGATGGCAGCCTTGGGAGCAGCCGAGCGGCCCCGGGCCCGGCCCCGAGCCGCGCCAGCCCTCCTGGGCCCGGGCCCGCAGTCCGGGCCGGCTGAGCGCGCATACAGCCGGCGCTTAATAGCGGCACGCAGGCGCGGCCCCGCCTCCCCGGCCGGCCCCGCCCCCGCCGCCGCTCGCGCCTCCTCCGCCCGGCCCCGCCCCCGGGGGCGCCTCCGACGCCGCCGCCGAGCGCGCGCCCCTCCGCGTGCGTGACGTGCGAAGCGGGCCGGGCCGGGCCGGGCCGAGCAGCCCGTTTCCCGTCGGGCGCCGCGCCGAGCGGGGGCCTCGTGGCGGGGCGGGCCCGGGCCGCCTCCCCGCGCTGCCTCTGCCGGCTCCGGCCGCGGCCTTCCGGCCCCGGGCTCGTGGAGGGTGAGTGCCCCGAGCGGGGGGCGGCGGGGCCCGGGGGGCGGGGGGCGGGGGCGCCGGGGCCGGGACGCGCGCTCTGCGGCGGGCTCCGCGCGTGCGCGTGCGCGCGCCCCTGCCGCCGCGCCCGGGCGCGCCCCCGCGGGAGCCATTGTCCGGGCGGAGGGGCGGGCGCGCGGGGGGCGCGTGCGCGTGCGCGGCGGCGCCCCGCCCCGGGGGCGGGGCCGGGGGCGGGAGCCCCGGGATTTGTGTTGTTTGGGAGCGAGGCCTAGCTGGGCCGGGACCACCCCCCCCCCCCCGCCCCCAGGGAGGTAAGCCCCCCCGGGCCCCCCCCGCCGCGGGGCGCCCCCTCCGGACCCCGCGGGCGGGCCATGCTGAGGTCAGAGGTCAGAGGTCAGCCCCGCCCCTCCCGGGGGGCCTCTGCTGGGACTGTGTGTTTGGTGCGGACCCCTCCCATGCACACACATCACACACCACCTGTACACACACCACACATGCACAGAGTGCACACCGCCTGTACACACACCATACACTGCATACACACACCACACACGCACAGACTGCACACCACCTGCATACACACCACACATGCACAGAGTGCACACCACCTGTACACACACCATACACTGCATACACACACCACACATGCACAGAGTGCACACCGCCTGTACACACACCACACACTGCATACACACACCACACATGCACAGACTGCACACCACCTGCATACACACCACACATGCACAGAGTGCACACTGCCTGTATACACACCATACACTGCATACATACACCACATATGCACAGAGTGCACACCACCTGTACACACACCATACACTGCATACACACACCACACATGCACAGAGTGCACACCGTCTGTACACACACCATACACTGCCTACATACACCACACACGCACAGACTGCACACCGCCCGCACACACACCACACGCTGCGTATACACACCACACATGCACAGACTACACACCACCACACATGCACAGAGTGCACACCGCCTGTACACACACCATACACTGCCTACATACACCACACACGCACAGACTGCACACCACCTGCATACACACCACACGTGCACAGTGCACACTGCCTGTATACACACCATACACTGCATACATACACCACACATGCACAGAGTGCACACCGCCTGTACACACACCATACACTGCATACATACACCACACACGCACAGACTGCACACCACCTGCATACACACCACACATGCACAGAGTGCACACTGCCTGTACATATACCATACACTGCATACATACATCACATATGCACAGAGTGCACACCGCCTGTACACACACCATACACTGCATACATACACCACACGTGCACAGAGTGCACACCGCCTGTACACACACCATACACTGCATACATACACCACACACGCACAGACTGCACACCACCTGCATACACACCACACATGCACAGAGTGCACACTGCCTGTACACACACCATACATGCACAGAGTGCACACTGCCTGTACACACACCATACACTGCATACATACACCGCACATGCACAGAGTGCACACCGCCTGTACACACACCATACACTGCATACATACACCACACACGCACAGACTGCACACCACCTGCATACACACCACACATGCACAGAGTGCACACTGCCTGTACATATACCATACACTGCATACATACATCACATATGCACAGAGTGCACACCGCCTGTACACACACCATACACTGCCACCACACATGCACAGACTGCACACCACATACACACCACACATACACTGCATACACTGCATACATACACCACACGTGCACAGAGTGCACACCGCCTGTACACACACCATACACTGCATACATACACCACACACGCACAGACTGCACACCACCTGCATACACACCACACATGCACAGAGTGCACACTGCCTGTACACACACCATACATGCACAGAGTGCACACTGCCTGTACACACACCATACACTGCATACATACACCGCACATGCACAGAGTGCACACTGCCTGTACACACACCATACACTGCATACATACACCACACATGCACAGAGTACACACCGCCTGTATACACACACACCTGTGCCCACGGGTGGCTCATCCACCCAGCAGCTGCTCCACTAGCCCAGAGGAGGGCGGGCCGGGCCTGGGGTGGGGGAACACCTTGGTGACAGAGTTCCCTCTTCTGCCAGTCTGGGCACCGTCTAGCTTGTTCGGCTTCTCCAGAGCTCCCCAGCCGGCTTGGGTCAGAGATGAGCCTCCAACTCAGGCCTCCCCAGCTGGGCCCCCACCCTAGAGTCAGGAAGGCCTGAGTTCAAATCCCACTTCAGACACTTGGTACTTGCTAGCCGTGTGACCCTGATTGCCTCCCATCCTGGCCGACTCTGGTCATTCTGATTCACGTGTGGCCCCTGGACCTTGAGGCCTCCAAGGAGACTGGGGACTCTGCACGGCCCCTGTCCCCTCACACGCTTGCCATGGCATCGCCTCCCTGATGACACGGTCTTCTTGTAGAATGAAGGACAAACCTCCATGTCTGGACTAGGAGGCAACCCCTCCCTCCACCTGGGGTTCAGGCTGCCTTGCGTCGGCCCCCCTAAATCTCTGCAAATCTTTGATCTCTCCAGACTGTTAGTAACAGCCAACCTGTAGCACCAACAAGGCTTGTTTTCCTAGATGTGGTTATGTCTTGGTTAAGTTTCTGTAGAATTCTGCATTTTTTAATCATTCGATGAATTATTTTCTAGGTGCTCACTTTGAATAATCATGGGTGACTGTCCTAGAGGAGATTTAAAGACTCTGAAAGCTCATTTAACTGGAGAGTTTTTAACATGTATATGTGTGTATATGTATGTTTGTGAATATCTGTATACATTCATATATCATATGAAACCAATACAGAATATATATGTTGTAAAGAATGTACATTACATATCATCTTCATATTTAGATTCTGAAATGTTAAATATTAGAAAAGAGGTAACAGAACAATAGTGTTATGGTCAACAATTATTTATTTCAAAATTTAGATTTAGAAAATTTTCAAATAGATCTCCATATAATATAATCAGCTTTTCCCAATCCTGAGGAAACCTTCCTGTACCATCTCATAGAGCTGTAAATGATTTCTTCTTGAAAAAGTTGGATGTATCCGCTCTTTCGTTTGCCACCACTCACCCCAGCCTCAGTCTCTCGCAGGGATGCCCTTGCCTGCACGCTTTCTCAGAGCCCCCAGATTGCTTGCTTCTTGCCCACCAGCCCCATCCATTGCATCTTTGGTCTCCATCTGACTTCACCTTCCTGAGGTCTCTTGTCCACTCTCTGCTTCCAGAGGTTCCAGATATTGCAGACCCTTGGGTTCTCCTGCCCCCATTCCTTCTCTCCTCTTCCAGGTCCACCTATCCCCCAAAGGTGCTGTCCTGGGCCTTCCTCTCGGTCTCTGCTCCCTGGCAGTCTCATCTCCCACGAGCGCGATTCTTAGCTTGATGCCTACAGTCCCAGCTCAGGCCTGGCTGATATTCCACACCCCAGACCCCTCTCCTTAAGTTGCTCCGGGGGGACTTCTCCACCGTGACCTATTCATCGCCTCCTCTCTGCAGTGGGTTCTCCTGAGGGCACCCCCAGTCGCTGGCTCCCATTAGCACCCTCCCAGGATACGTGATAAGATCAAAGAAATCCTCCTAGGACTTCCAAGATTCAAAATAAGATGAGGTGTAAGGAGCAGGTCCCCTCCTTTTTTCCAGTAATTTCCTGGGACTATTGTAGTGATAGACTTTCTGGAACAAGATAAACAATTGCTTTCCTTCCATGATTCCAGTTTTTCCCCAGACAGTGTGACTAGCATCTCCCACAATTTATCCAGTAATATGTTTCCAGGGTGGTTTTCTAACTGGGAATTTCTTTTACTGGTTAGTGATTCTGGATGTTTTTTAGTTTATTTGAAAAATAGTTTGTGTCATCTGTGTACATTTCATGTAAATGCTTGGTATCACATTTTGATTAGAGATGTTTCGGTAGCGTTATTTTTGTTACTGCGAAAGCTTTACTTAGATGAGTAAGATTGTCTCTACCCCCCTGTGTGGTTATGAATTTTTTTCTGTCTACATTTGTAAACCACGTAAGCTTCCATTCTTTACTTTTTTCCTGTCATGTAACGTTTTACATTTAGATCACGTATAAGTGGATTATTTTAGCCTCTCTTTTTTAGGGAGTGGAGGAGGGCTGGCCTCAGCAATTCTTGTGGATCAGGTCCTTCTCTAGTAGTTGGCAATGTCAAATCTTTTGAACATTCTGTAGATTTCTATTTCCAAGTCATCTGCTGATGCTCTCTGTTTTTATCCAGTATAGTTTTGCTAACTGTTGCTTAATAGGGTATAAAATTTCAAAGCATTAAACCCTGTTTCTTCCTATTTTTTTATTCCTCCGGGTGAGTTTTATTATTTTGTCAAATGTTATACAAAGTTCATCTTTGGCAATTTGATTGACCTAACATTAAATCTTTAATTTTTATTGTGACTTTATGTTTTATATTTTGTGGCTCTGCTCTATGAGATGGTACAGGAAGGTTTCCTCAGGATTGGGAAAAGCTGATTATATTATATGGAGATCTATTTGAAAATTTTCTAAATCTAAATTTTGAAATAAATAATCATTGACCATAACACTATTATTCTGTTACCTCTTTTCTAATATTTAACATTTCAGAATCTAAATATGAAGATGATATGTAATGTACATTCTTTACAGATGAGCAGAGCCATAAAAATTGGATGTCTCTTTAATTATGGAAGTTGTCTTTTATTTTTGTTGAAACTTTTTTAGTTGTACTTCTGTGTCTTAAAGTTAAATCCTGGATATTTAATACATATGGTTACGTGTCCAAATGGAATCTTTCTGCCTATTTTTTCTTTCTTTTTTTTTCTTTTTTCTTTTTTAGGTTTTTGCAAGGCAAATAGGGTTAAGTGGCTTGCCCAAGATCATACAGCAAGGTAATTATTAAGTGTCTGAGGCTGGATTTGAACTCAGGTCCTCCCTACTCCAGGGGCCAGTGCTCTATTTTTTTTCTTTCTGTAGTTTGTTAGTAAGAATCAGAAATGCTGATGATTTTTGTGGGTTTATTTTGTACCCTTACATGTAGTCAAAGATGTCATCTCAATTTTTTTGTAGGGTTCACTAAACCATCTATGTTGTCTACATTTAGTGATCATTTTGCTCTCTTTGCTGTGCTTATTCATTCATTTCTTTGGACGACTTTGGTAAATATTTTTGGTCTTATACCTATTTGTGTATATGCATCTATTAGGAAGGAAACAATCATGTATTAAACACTTGCTACATGCTAGGACCCGTGTTAAGCATTTTACAAATATATTCTCACATTCTCATGTGGTGACTGATCCCTGCCTCCAGTATTGTTCCTGCCAGTAGCACTCATCCCTTATGCTGGCCAGGCGGGACCCAGGCAAGCCCTGCCATGCCTTAGCGGCTTTGAGGGTGAGCTCGACCTTGGGAATGGCCAGCCTCCCAGTAGGGAGATTTGTGCTGATACCGTCCTGGTCAGTAGGTGATGAATTCTTTGGCCTTAGCAACCTGGAAAGCCAAAATTTTAAAAATGTTCATGAGCATTTGCAGGCTTCTCTGCTTCCACATGGACAGTGACAGAGGAGTATAAAAATGAGGGGTGTGAGGAGGTATTAAGAACAACCCTTGGGGAGAAGGGGCTGACTCTGGGACACTTGTGTGACCGGGGCTTGTCAGGGTTTCTCCGCCGTGCAAACTTGAGGTCCCTTCCTGCTCTGCACCTGCAGTTACTGGGCATCCCCTTTGTGTTGGGCACAGAAACGGAGCAGCGGCTGCCTGCAAGGAGCTGACACTCAATCAGGGAGAAATAACATACCCATGTGAGTGCAAAATAAGAGACAAAGTGATTCTTTAGGGGAGAAAGGCCTCCTGAGCTCAACGTGGAAGGAAATGAGCGTTTCTGAGAGGTGAGCAAGGAGCGCAGTCTAGGTGTGCAAGCCCCCTAGGCCGGGGCACCGAGGGGAGAGACGTGCAAGGAACAGTAGCACCCCCATCGTGTCTGGAGAGCGGAGTGTGCAGCCGGGTTGTGGAGGGCAGGGACTATGGGCACCCCGGGTTTGTGGGACTGTCGATTTGCAGCTTGAGCCTGAACTGTTGTTGGTATGAGAGGTGGGAGTAGAGACAAGGGGAGAGCTGTCGGGGGTCGCCCGCTGACTGGATTGGGGCCTGGAAGGAGGGAAGAGTAAAGGATGCCTCCAAGGGGGCAGATGTGGGTGGCTGGGAGAGTGGTGCCTGCAGGGAGCAAAGCGTTCTGTGTTGTACGCATCGCACTCCTGTGTCACGGCCAGCAGGCCTTGCGTAAAGACATGAGGGCTGGGTGCGGCAATCTGGGCATCGTTTACCCAAGACAAGGGTGAACCCGTGGGAGAACTCCTGAGAAAGGGCCCAGGCAGAGCCCTGTGGTCAACAGCGTGTACAAAAGCACACTCGAGGATAGAGTGTGATAGAGGTAGAGAAAGCAGGCGTGTGTCTCTATACAGGGATACGGAGACGCACGTCGCCCAGCTCCCATCCAGAGGCTAGGCTGTGGAGGAAGAGCCTTTCAGGAAATGCAGAAGTGTCACACAAAGCCTGGGAGGAAAGATGAAAAGGAGCTAGTCACTGACCGTTCAGACCTGGCCCAGAGCTCCAGAAAGCGTAGGGTTGGGAGGTCACTGGGCTTGTAAATGAGAGATCACTGCTGACCTTGGAGAGAGCAGCTTCCATTCAGTGGTGGCCTTGGGAGCTGGTTTGAAAAGGGTTAACAGGTAAGTCAGAGGTGAAAAAGTGTGGCCGGCCGTGTAGATGGTGCTGTTCCTCATAGGCATATTGAGCTTGTCTCTCCATTATCCCTGGCTCTCAGTCCATGACCCCTGTACATAATGTGCATTTGAGGGAGCTGGTAACAAATTCTTCTAAATTTTTTTAAATTATTATTATTATTCACATTGGGTTTTGCTGTTTGTCTCTCAGTCTACTTTAGTTTGAGTGGAGGGAGGCTGAGGAGCTGGAAGTTCCCTGTCTTGTGATGGAATTGCCAGACATCTCCCAGAGACTTTTTAAATGTTAAAATTGCTACCAAAAAAAATGTTCTGCCTTTCTCACATTGTTGACTTGAAAAGGAAAGATAAAATGAGACTTAGTCATCGGAGAGTTTTGTGACTTGGAGTAGGCCCCAAGCTGTTTCTTCCAAGTTGAGGGTGTTCTTTTCCCTCCTGAAGCGCCTTAGAATCTGTAGGTGGCCCTCCCTCTAGCTAAGGCTAGCATCCAGGCAGCTCTGGATTTCAGGGTGGGACTTGGGAACCCACTTTATTTAAGTGGCTGGGAGATTTCTCAGGAATACTTAACCCGTTGGAAAATCCCAGAAAACTCGAAGGGATAGCTAACTTTTTAGTAAGTGATAAATGTAGTGTTTGAATTGGATTCAAGAGAATCAGCTTCACAAGCTCAAGTGGGAGACATGACTATGTAGACATTTTTTTCTAAGAAAGTCTAGGGCTTGTAAATGGCCTGAAAGTTCCACATGGGTCACTGGGTACTTTGTTACTTAAGGGTATGTCATTTCCTTGGTGGGGTACAACCACCAGACTTGGATAGGTCACCCACAGCTTTGAGAGGTGGGGTGTCCAGACCTGGGCCAGCGCTGTAACCTTGAGTTCAGTCCTGGGAGCCACAGTTTGAGAAGAGCATCGGTGAGAGCTTGCTGTATGAGGAAAAAACTGGATGCATTTTTAACCTACAAAAGGGAAGATACTACAGCTTTCCACTAGAGTTTGAAGGACTGTTGCATGAAAGAGGGATTAGGCTTCTCACTGTTTCTCTTCCAAGGGCCGTGGCCACAGATAAAAATGAGTGTCCAGTGGAGATGTAGGAGGCACCGTGCTAACTATGCAGGCCCCACTCTCCAGGAACGGATCCTATTAAGGGAAAGGATGGGCCTTGTGACTCCCAGATGGAGCCGGCAGGTTGGGGCCTTCCCTACCCTCAGGGAGAGACTGTCTTAGAAAAGCAGAAGTGCCTTGCTGGGGGTCAGCAGCCTGTGTCCACTCTACCAAGTACCAAGCAGTACAAGAACAATCTGAGAGGAGCCAGGCAAGGGAAGAAGCTGTGAGCGACCCTGGACCATTCACTTGTCTCTGCCTTGAATGCTCATGGGTAAGAGATAAACAATGCTGAGTTTGAGGAACTCTTGTTTGTCTGGAATAAGCTGAAAGGGGAATAATAAAAAATAAACCCATGGGCAGCTAGGTGGCGTAGTGGATAAAGCACTGGCCTTGGAGTCAGGAGTACCTGGGTTCAAATCCTGTCTCAGACACTTAATAATGACCTGGCTGTGTGGCCTTGGGCAAGCCACTTAACCCCATTTGCCTTGCAAAAAAATAAATAAACCCAGAAAGCTAGGTAAGATCCAAGTAATGGAGGCCCTGGAGCTATTTTAGTCCACAGCCAAAGAGGAACAGTGAAGATTTCTGAGTGGACTTTAGGAGGATTATGTTGGCAGCTCTGTGGAGAGGAGAGGCTCCAGATCTGGAGGCCAGTTAGGAGTGAGGGGCAGGTGTCTAGGTTATGAGGATCTGGACCAGGGTTGTGACCATGGGGATGGAGAAAAGGATGAATGGTGTGGACAACTGATTGGATTTTTGGCATGGGGGGGGTCAGTGAGGAAAGGGAAGAGACATGGATAATACAAAGGCTATGTGCTTGAGTGGTGTGCTCTTAATAGAAATAAGGGATTTTCTGGAGTAGAGAGGCACATTGAAAGGGAGAGGTGAACCCTGAATTTGAAATGCCTTCAGACATTCAGGAAGAGTGTCCAAGAGGCTGAGATTCAGGAGAAAGACTTTGGCTTAATAGATAGTTTAGGGAATCCTCTATGGAAATGATAACTTCCAGCTGGGAGCAGAGGAGAGATGATGGAGAGAGAACAGCCCAAGCTCGAGACCTGGAAGGACCCCCGTTCCAAGAGGCCTGGGTCTGGAAAATTATCTGGTGCATGAGATCCAGAATAGAATCGTTGTGGGGGGGAGGAAAGTGGAGAGGATCCTGAGTGGCCCTGAAAGGAAGGGAGAAGAATGTTGAAGGAGGGAGAGGTGGACCAAGCAAAGGCCTTTGGATCTGATCCGGTGGGTCAGCGATGGTGGAACCTTAGAGACAGCAAAGTCAGCCCAGGAGGAACCTGGTTGTTAGGTGAGAAGAGGCTGGGGGGCCTGCAGGAAGTGGAACAGGTGAGAGGAAGCAGAGAAAGAACTCATTATATTGAAAATCTAAGCTGAGAGGCTATTGTTGAGGTAGATCCATCAAGTGTAAAAACTACTGACCCAGGTTGGAAAACCATTTTTTTATATGGCTACTTCTAATGGCACGTTGATGATGAAGAAGGGCTGATGTCTTTGGCAGGTGCCACCGATGTGGTTCCAGTGACTGGAGTTGAGACCAGATCACAGAATGGCCAGAGAAGACTTGACTGCAGGCTGTTCTAAGAAGGGCCGGACAGGGCTCCCTGTGTCTCCAGGAGTTATTTCCCACTTTGGTGGCAGCAATGACTTGGGGAATATGCTGCTCGGGGCCAGAATTTTTCCCAGTTGCTTTTTAATCATCATGTTTTGCCTAGTGTAACTTTTTTTTTCAAATCTAATACAAGTGATTTTTTTGTTTGTTTGTTTGCAAGGCAGTGTGATTAAGTGGCTTGCCCAAGGCCACACAGCTAGGTCATTATTAAGTGTCTGAGGCTGGATTTGAACTCGGGTCCTCCTGACTCCAGGGCCGGTGCTCTATCCATTGCACCACCTAGCCACCCCTCATAAGTGATTTTATATACTTCATTCTAGACAGTTAATGTTGCTTGACCAATATTAGGAGTCTTTAAAAAGCAAAGAATTTCCCCTAAATGAGTCCCCCCCCCCCCCAAATAAAACAGCCTCTATAGAATTCTGAGCCTTGGCAGTTCGCTTCTGTTACCGATCATGCCTCCAGTTTCTAAGGACTTGCCAGTGATTGTTTACAGTAACTATCTTTGGGCCTAAGGGAGCCTTAGGCAACAGCAGCAAAATGACTTGATCATCTTGCCCAGCCCTGAGCCACTTGTGCCTCTTGGTTTTGTCTGTTCTCTTTCCATAGACAGGTCCAGGGCCCTTTCCTCCCCCAGGGGTCTCAAGCTTCTCTTCAGTTCATTTCCTCTTCCATTAGATTCTGCCGTGTCCATGCTGTCCTCCCCTTAGGATCCCATGGAATCTCCTCTGTTTGACCCCCAGGTGCCTTCCCATCCTGGCCCCTTCTCATCATGTGAAGTGGTTTGGGGAAGGTGACAAGCAGGTGGACATCTCCTTTGTGCCCAGACGCTCTGCATTGCTTTTCAAATCCCTTTGATGCCCTACCATCACCCTCTAAGGTGGGCACATAACTAAGAAGTGTTTGATGGTCCCTTCCTCCATCTAGAAGATGTTATCCTTGCTTTAAGAATGAAGAGACCCCCTCCCCCCAGATTTACTGTTACTTCCCATCAGGAAGTTGCCCATCATGGTTTTCTTGTACAAAAGACTGGATAGACAGTGCAGACAGTTCTTGCTTTAGGTAAATTTACATTATACAAATTTGACTTTACTCAAAGAATCCTGAAAGAAATCCACATTCCAAAAAGTGCCTGTTAACTTTACTGTTCTCTCTCTCTGCTCTCACCTCTCAGATCAGTATTTCTCAGCCTTCCATGTCCCCACCAAAATTAAAAAGAAATCCAAAAAATCCTCTCGGGGAAAGCAGAAGAGTCTTGCTGCAAATCCTTGTAGTCACTTCTTGGTTCCTGGACCCCATGTGACCTTGAGCCATGGGTCTGGACCCCTCTCCTGCTTCCTTCTCTCCCTTCCCCATCTCCTTCAACAAATTGAGAGTATGTAAAAACCACTTTACAACAGAGCAATCCTCTAAAGAGAGAACTGTCCACAGACAGGTAAGTGCATCTCGAGTCCTTTGTATCCATTAGTGACTGACTGACCCCTTTCACCCTGAAGTCTACAAGGGGGAACAGCCTCACTCAAGAATGTGGGAGAAGACAAGAGCTTGGGCCAGGTACCCAAAGGCCAAAAAGAGCTTAGGGAGGATTCTCCCAGCCATGCAGAGATGTGGTCTTTCAAGGACTGAGTGACCTAACACTTTTCCATCTTCTGAATGGGGGGCTTGTAGGACATTCAAGATGCCAGAGACACACACAGACACAGATTACAGTCTTGCAGAAGAATGAGGTGCGCCCATCAGCTGTCACACATATCAGCCCATTGTTGAGCATTTATTAAGCCCCACTTTTATGTGTCAGTCACCGTACTAAGCCCTGGGAATATAGAGAAAGGGAAAGACTGTGGGGCAGCTAGGTGGCACAGTGGATAGAGCATCAGCCCTGCAGGAGGACCTGAGTTCAAATCCGGCCTCAGACATATAATAATTACCTAGCTGTGTGACCTTGGACAACTCACTTAATCCCACTGCCTTGCAGACCCCCCTGGGTCTCCAAAAGAAAGAAAGAAAAGGAAAGACTGTCCTTGTTCTCCAGGAGCCCCCACCTGGTGGGAGAAAACATGAAGATAACTTCATATATAAAGCACAATCCTTACAGGATAAACTGGGAATAATCAAGAGAAAGTAGATGTTAGTACTGAGGAGACTGAGTATAAGACCACCAGGAGCTGGAGCCTGAAAGAAACCAAGGAAGTCGGGAGCCAGTAACGTGTCCGGAATCCGGAGACGCTGGGTGTTTTGTACGAAGAGCTGCACAAGCCACTGGATGGTGGAGTGAGGTGGTGCTGTGCCTGCCAGAGTACAGCAAGGGGCAGGATGAACTCACTGCTCAAACCACCTGGTCAAGAAAGACTCTCATGTCATCTAATTGTGTCCCCCATGGAAAGCCAGGCACCTTTTCAGGAGCCACCACAATGTAGTAAAGAATAGCAACAAATATTTATGAGAGGGCAGCTAGGTGGTGCAGTGGATACAGCACCAGCCCTGGAGTCAGGTGGACCTGTGTTCAAATCCTGCCTCAGACACAATAATTACTTAGCTGTGTGGCCTTGGGCAAATCACATAACCCTATTTCCTTGCAATGAGCCAGGTACTATGCTGAACACTTAATGAGTAATATTTCGTTTGATCTTTAGAATTGTTCTGGGAGGTGGACACTGCTATTATCCCCATTTACAGATGATTTGCCCAAGGTCACACAGCTAGGAAGTGTCTAGACTAGATTCGAACCCAGGTCTTCCTGACTTCAGGACTAGCACTCTATCCAATGCACCATCTAACTGCTGTACTATATTATGTTTCAGAATCTTTTTATTAGACTGAACATATCTCTGGCGATATTAATAGAAAGTGTGTCAAAAACTTTAGAACCGATTGTGCAGCATGGGAGACATTGGCACAGGACTGCCCAGCATGGTGTGCCCTCATCAGTGAGGGGCCTGTTCTCTATGAGGAAGGCAGAATGGAAGCAGCTCCAAACATGACATATAAGTTTAGCGTACCCACCCAGGTGTCTGTCTGGACTATTTGTGCCCAATTTGTGGCAGAGCACCCCAAGCTCATATTGGTCTGATCAGCCACAGTAGAACACTGTCATTTGTCTCAAACAAAATGATGTTGTTTGGTCTTCTTTGACAATGAAGGACGAGAACTATTTCTTATGAAATATTTCACATTTTCTTCTATTTTTTCCAGTCTTTTTTTAATTGACATTTATTTTTCCAATTGTGTGTTATGAAAATTTTTCAACCTTCAGCCATTTGCTGTTACAGTATAGTTTTCTTCCACCCTCCCTTCCCACCCTCCTCCCCTCAGTGACAAGCAGCCTAGTAAATATTGTACATGTAAATTTGTGTTTAGTGTGTTTACATATTATTCATTTTGTGTATGAGGAATTAGGACTAAGGGAAAAGAAGGGAAACTATGGGATAGGAAGAAAAAACATAAAGAGAAATTTTTAGAAAGTGAACGTAGTATTCATTCAGGGTTTTTGTTTTCTGTTTGGATATGGATGGCATTGTCCATAACAGGTCTCCAAGGGATGTCCTAGCTCTCTGAACTACTGAGAGCATCTGTACCCATCATAGATTTTTCAGTCTTTTCACTTTGTTTTATTTTTCTTGATGTTTTGTGAAGTCATTAGCATCTACTTGGCCAGTTCTGGGTTTTTTTGTTGTTGTTGTTGTTGTTGTATTCTTTTTTCAGTTCTGGTTTTTAAGGAGTAATTTATCTTCAGTGGGTTCACATATCCAGTTGAGTGCCATTGATTTTAAGGAGAGGTTTTCTTCTGTATTTTCATACCTCTTACCAAGCTGTTTTCGTAGCTTTCTTGCATTGCTCTCATTTATTTTCCCAATTTACCATTATTACTTGATTTTTTAAATAATACTTTTACTTTAAAAAAAATTCTTTAACTTTTCTAGGAATTCTTGTTGGCCTTGTTTCTAATTTACATTTGTCTACAACAATTTGCTTGTAAATACTTTCAGGTCATTGTCTTCTGTGATTGCTGAGCTTCCCTGTCACCATAGTAGCTTTTTATGGTGGTTGTTCTCTCTCTCTCTCCCAGCCTTCTTAACTTCAGATGTATTGTTAGTGTTTGGGAGTGGAGAAAGGGAAGGGTGAAATATCTGGCCTGAGATTTTTGTCTTATGTCATTGCTGTTTTTGCGACCCAGGGTGGACGTCTGTATGTTTTTAGTACTTCTAAAGTTTTGTGATACACTTTGTGATCCAATGGGAAGTCTGTTATTGCCCCTCCTGCCCTGTAAAATCTTACTTGGTTTGTGTCTCTGGGCTTATGGGTGCTTAGCTTTGTGTAGCTTGCCCCTGGTTAGCTTTCGGGAGGTTGGTCTGGCCCACAGTTGCTGGCTCCCCAGTTACCCCACTGAAGACTTAGATGCTGAGCTAAGGCTAGAACTTCGACTCCCTCCCCCTTCCATTCTTGGTTAATTTGGAAAAGAGAAGACTAGGGGTGGGAATTGAGAGGGTCTTCCCATATTGGTTTCTCCTTGACCCCAGCTCAGTGAGGAACACAGGCTTTATGTAAGGAAAATTTCCTAACAATTTGAACTCTTCCACAGTGAAAAGATTTACCTCAGGAAGCCAGGATTGCCCATTCTTCATTTTATATTTTTTGAAAGTTTGCTCCCTCCCAACCTTTTGAAGATCATATTCCAGACTTGTCGATCCTTTAATGTTGAAATTGCTAAGTCTTACCTATTCCAGACTGTGGCTCCTTGATATTTGATTAGTTTTCCTCTGACTGCTTGCAGTATTTTCTCCTTGAGCTGATAATTCTGGAATTTAGCTAAATATTTCCTGGGAGTTTTTATTTTGGAATCTCTTTCAGGAGGTGATCAGTTGATTCTTTCAAGGATTATTTTATCCTCTTGTTCTAGGATATTAGGGCAGTTTTCCTTGATAATTTACTGATATTGTCCAGGCTCTTTTTTATTGATCATGTCTCTCAGGTAGTCAGTTAGTCCAATAATTCTTGGATCTGTTTTTCCTATGAGGTTCTTTTCATTTTGTTTTTAAAATTTAAATAATTTATTTTTCTGACTACATGCTGCAGTGGTTTTCAGTGATCGTTTCTTGTGCAAGGCCATTTTTTCTTCCCCTTTCTCCTGATAGAAAGCAATCTAATATAGATTCTGCATGTTTAACTATCCTAAACATAGATCCATTTTTTTTAGGTTTTTGCAAAACAAATGGGGTTAAGTGGCTTGTCCAAGGCCACACAACTAGGTAATTATTAAGTGTCTGAGACCGGATTTGAACCCAGGTACTCCTGACTCCAGGGCCAGTGCTTTATCCACTGCGCCACCTAGCTGCCCCAATAGATCCATTTTTAATTATATTGTGAGAGAAGAATCAAATCTAGACTGAAGAAAAGAACATTGATGGGGGAAATGACAATGCATAAGACAAATTTTTTTAAAAACTGAAGCTAGTTAGCTTTGGTCTGCATTTATCCTTCACAGTTCCTTCTCTAGATATGGATTATTGTGTTGCTGAAATGATCCAGTCCATCATGCTGACCATCACCCCATGTTGCTCTTGGTGTGGACAGCATCCTCCTGGTTCTGCTCACTTCACTCTGTATCAATTATGGCAGTCTTTCCAGGCTATTCTGAATCCCTATCCTTCATGATTTCTTATAGAACAACAGTGTTCCATCACCTACATGTACCACAATTTGTTCAGCCATTCCCAAATTGATGGGTGTCCCCCCTCAATTTCCAATTCTTTATCACTCCAAAAAGAGCTGCTCCGAATATTTTTGCACAGGTAGGTTTTTTATCCTTTTTTTCATGATCTCTTTGAGACACAGACTACCTAGTTGTGGTATTGCCAGATCAAAGTTATATTGCCCTTTGAGCATAATTCCCAATGCTTTCAAAAAAAGGTTGGATCAATTCACCACTCCACCAGCAATACATTAGTATTACTTTAAATTTTCTTCTATTTTTCCAATCTTTTGATTTTGTTGGATGGATTCTTGAGGTCTTAGAGAGTCATTAGTTTCCACTTGCCCAATTCTGATTTTTTAAAAGAATAAATTTATATATTTATTTTTCCAACTACATGTAAAAAACAGTTTTGAACAGTCATTTTTTTTTGGTAAGGTTTTTGAGTTCTACATTTTTCTCCCTCCCCTTCCCTTTCCCCATTATTTTTCTCATTTAGCTTTTGTATCTCCTTTTCCATTTGGTCAGTTCTACTTTTAAGGGTGTTGTTTCTTCAGTCAGTTTTCAGTCAGTGCTTCCTTTTCCAAGCTATTGACACTTTTCAAAAATTCTCCCCCACCACCACCAATTTTTCTCCCCTCTTACTTGATTTTGAAAATCCTTTTGGAACTCTTCCAAGGGGATTTTTTTACACTTGAGACCAATTTATAATTCTCTGTGAGGCTTCCCATGTGGGCACTTTGCCACTGCTTTCCTCTTCTGGGATAGCATTTTGATCCTCCCTGGAGCTAGAGTAGCTTTCTATGGTTTGGGCTCTTTTTGTTTTTTTGCTCATTTTTGAAGTTGAACTCTGCTCTTGGAGCTCAGTCCCAAGCCTCTTGTGTTGGGGCGGGAGGACTGGTTGCTGGTTTTCTGCACTAGGGCTTCAGGCATTGAAGGCTTGCTTCCTGGGTCAGAGCAGTCTGGAGCCAGTCCGGCCTGGGGTGCCAGTGTCCTGCAGTATATGCCTTCCGTTGCTGATCTGTGACCTAGGAAAGAAGTGATGACAAATGAAATTGGAATAAGTTCTCTTTAAATCCTTTAATGCGGATCCATTGGTGGGCTAGTCTGGTTCCAGCAGCAATAATTGCAGCTCCAGTAGTCGATGTTAAAGTTGTGGTTAAGCTCGTAGTTAGATCTTGAGATCAAGCTGGCGTTCCACCTCGCCTCTGCCTGTCCCAGCCTCAGCCTCTTGGTGCTCCCTCGATGCCTTGAGCTAAATGTCGCACGGGGCCAAAATGTTTACTTTGAAAAAAATTAGTATTCAAAGCAGCCTGAGTCGGGATACCCCAGCTAAGAATAATGGAATAGGCCCCCCTCTATTTTGTTGGTTTTCAGAACTGGGGCTGTGATTCGGAGGGATGGCCGGTGGGGGAGGGGGGGCATTTGACTTGTGCCAGTAGAGATGAAATTCTTGGATAGGTGCAGGTTGGACACAGCAGAAGCATTCACCAAGAATGTTTTCATTTATCAAGGACTTTAGTCGGAGGATTGAAAATAATTAGATACTGTTGTAATTTCAACCATAAATGATACCAGATTGTCTCATTCTGTCACCATCTATCACATGCTTGTGCTTGCCCGCCTTTGATGGTGGCTGAGGTGCCTCACTGATATGGGAGGAAGAAAAAGCCAATTCAAAGACCCAGAGCAGCATCCAGACCATTAACAATGGTTCTGGAAGAGGCAAGTGAGAAGAATGTCTCTGCACAACATACCCCTCATTATAGCTAAAAGTATAATGTGCAAGTCATGCCACCATTAATTTGGGTGGTGTGGTTCTCTTCAAAATCAAAGGATAACTTATTATTTGCGACTAAGAGCCTCCCACTGACTTCCTAGAGTTGCCCCCCTATGCTGGACTGCGCTTCCTTTTTGCCCAAATGAGACCTTTTCTGAGGTCCCTCCAAGGTAATTTGAACTGAAAGGTTGTTCTACTTTGTCTTTTTGTGGACTCTGTGGCTCCAGAGTCTGTTTAGAGGCTTCGTTTAAAGTTATCTCAGAGGGAAACTAGAAAAAAAACGCAGGGAGCTTCCCCATTTCTCTCTGCCTTCTTGGCTTCTCTTCGGGGGGGGGGGCGTCTTCAGAGAACACTGGATGACCCTTTGTTAGCCACTTGGTACCTTCAGCTGAAGGCTCCTTCCCCAGGAAGGTATGCTGCGGCCTCTCCACTCTTCTTCCTAAAGCATTTCTGTCTGTGCCTATGTTAGTTGGTTTTGTGTGAATGTATCAGGCCCACCTTGTCTCCTTTGGGAGTGCAGAGTCCCTGGGGCAGGCTTCTCTCTCCCCCAGCATCCTCTACCTCCCCAGACAGAAAACTAGGGAAACTCGGGTTGGATTCATTGCATTCCATGGCCTTTTGTTTATAGGGCTACTCATTTAGTAGACAGATGCTCAGGACACAGGGTCCCTTCAGTTTTGCCTGAGGATTACAAAGTTGTCCATAATATCCTTTTTGTTAAGATGGCAAAATTCAAGGAGTGGACATCCTTGGTCTTAGAGACCCTGCTGTCCAGGTCTTTTCACCCACGGTTTACATCATAGACCCTTTTGACAGATCAGCAAAGCTGACCTTGTTCCAGATCAATGATGGAGGAAAAGGTGGGTGATCTAGATAGTGCAGGAGAGCTCAGAGAGAAGGCAGCATTCCTACCATGTTCTGGCCTCTGGCTCTGGCCACCCAGCTCCTGCCTTCAGCTCCTGTTCAGTTTTGAAGAATTGTTGTAACTTTTTATATTTCTATTTGTATATAATTTAATATTTTCTCTCCTACCATAGTTCCACAGAAATAGTTTTAAATGTATAAAATTCCTAAGATCACATAGGAAACCAATTATATAGAAATTATTCATTTTTTCACATTCTAATTGATATTTTATTTTTCCAATTCCATATTAGGAAAGTTTTTCAACCTTCATCCACTTGCATATTTCTAAGTTACACAATTTTCTTCCACTCTCCCTTCCCACTCCCCTCCCCTCAGTAGCAAACAGTCTAATAAAAGTTACATGTACATTTATGTTTAACATGTCTACAAATTAGTCATATTGTGTAGGAGGAATTAGGACTAAGGGAAAAGAAAGAAAACCATGAGATAGGAAGGAAAAACATCAGAGAAATTTTTAAAAAGTAAACATAAATCATTCAGATTCTGTACTTTGGTTTTTTCCCCCTCTGAGTGTGGATGGTATTGTCCTAGCTCTCTGAACTACTGAGAGGAGCTGCATCCATCGTAGTTGAGTAACATACAGTATTCTCTTGGTTCTGCTCCTCTCGCTCAGTATCCGATCCTGTAATTCATCCCATGCTTCTTTAGAGTCCGACCATTCATGGTTTCTTATATAATAATATTCCTTTGTACTCAGGTACCGTAACTTGTTCAACCATTCCCCAATGGATGGGCTTCCCCTTAATTTCCAATTCTTTGCCACTACAGAAGGGGCTGCTATGAATATTTTGAAACATGTGGGACTTTTCCCATTTTTTTTTTTTATGATTTCTTCTGGATATAGACCTAGAACAGGAATTGCTGGGTTAAAGGGTATGATCAATTTTCTTGCTCTTTGAGCATAGTTTCAGATTGCGCACCGGAATGGTTGGATCAGTTCACAACTCCACCAACAGTGCATCAACGTCCCAATCCTCCCACAACCTCATTTAAAAAAAATCTTTTGTCATCTTAGCCAATCTGATAGGTGTGAGGTGGTACCCCAAAGTTGTTTTAATTTGAATTTCTCTGATTAATAATGATTTGGAGCATTTTCCCATATGATTATGTATATCTTTAATTTCTTCATTTGAAAACTGCCTGTTCATATCCTTTGACCATTTATCAATTGGGGAATGACTTGTAACCTTATCAGTTTGATTCAATTCTCTATATATTTTAGAAATGAGACCTTTATCAGAAACCAGTTTTATAGAAATTGTTATCAAAATATTGGTAAAATTAATTTTATAGAATCAAGGTTAAACACCATTGATTTCTTCATCTTACTGATGAGGAAACTTGAGCCCCAAGAGGAGAAGGGATTTACTTGTTCATTATCACACAACTAGTTAGTGATAGACCTGGGCTCCGGATTCCTGTTGCTCTGTTTTAAAAACTCAGATTTCATTGATATCTTTTGTTGTTCCATGGCCTCGAGCTTTTCCTGTATCTGTTTCTGCTTCTGCATTTTTCCTGTTCCCCAGGGCTTAAAAGGATCCTTCCACTTTCAGCTCTGGGAGGCACTTAATACCGGACTTGCTTCAGTGTTTAGTGAAAAGCAGAGGGATTTTAGAAACACTCTCAAGGTGCCCCGGGATGCTTGCCCTCCACCCCCCCACTTCTGTTCTCTCCTTCTCCCCTTTCCTTCCTTCCTTTCCCCCAGCATTCCCCAGTTGTTGAGAAGAGCTCAGAAGAGACTCCAGCTGCTCCTCAAGTCTGATCTCATGAAAGATGGCTCCAGTTCCTGTTGATTCTGGGCCTTCTTGACCTATTTGGAGGCTGCTTTTCCTTGGCGGCTCTGAGTGCTAACTGAAAAAGCACCTGCTGGAGCCTTTGCCCCCTAGGAAGAGAAGAGACTGCTGTGGGTGTGGGGAGTGCCCTGGAAAGCCTGGCACTTACTGGAGACCCTTGTGGAGGGAAAGATCAATGGCAATTGTTGGGATCCTTGTGAAAGCCGGCTGGGCCTGTTTTGGAGGCCTCCTCTCAGGAATATTCTAAAGAGCAGTGTTTTCCTTCTCTCTCTGCATAGCTCAGAGCTGCTGCAGATCGTCATGTCTGGAATCAAACGAACACTCAAAGAAAATGACCCCGACTATGAGGACATTGCTGTGGCACCCCCAAACAAACGGCATCAAGCCTTGGAGGATTCAGGTAGAGCTCTCGGGGTCACTGAAGCTTCTCTGTCTAGTAGGAATTTCCACTGTCGTCCTCCCCTGATTAGAATTGGGTTTGGGGAGAGCTGCCCTGGACACCTCCCTAGAAGGAACTGGCCAGGGAATGCTTTGAGCTGGGTGTAATCGAAGAGGTCCATCTAGCCCTTGTTCTGCAGGGGAGGACATTGAGGCCCCCGGGCTAAGTGACAGTCAACATGATGGGGTGATGTGGGCAAGTAGGGTACAGGTGTGAGGAGTTGGGCCAGAGACTAAATCCGACAGGCCAGTGGAAACTTGGGCATCAGGGTAGCTGGTCTGCGCCTCAGGTAATTTTGGTCTTTCTCTTTCCCTTCCCTGATTTTTACTGAAGGAGGATTACCTTGTGCAAGGTTACACAGATAATTGAGAACAGCTGACTTAGAGTAGCGATCTGAACCAGAGTTTTGCATCATCCCAGCTTGCATGGTATCTGAAATGGTATTGCAAAATGTGCTGGCAGTATAGGAGTGGCCCCAGGGATGAGAGAAAGGTCATGGTGAGAGTGACCTCTTGTTGCTTTTGAAAGAGATCACTGACCAGGTGAACACCAGGCCTGTTGTCATTAATTATGACCTTGAGGTACAGGGGATGGTGCCATCCCTGGTGCTGCCTTAAATAAACTGAAGTTTTTAAATCTATATATTTAGAAGGAGAGAAAGGATTCTAAAATCACTCAGATTAATAAAATTATTGAACTGACAGAATGCTCACTATCTTTTAAATACAGGTTAAAAGCAATCCTACTTGCATTTTTAAAAAGAATATTTTGTGTGAAAGGAAAATCTGTCCAAGGTTGTTAGTCTGGACTGTGTGTCTTCCCCTGTCTGTCTCCAGTGGACTTCCCTTCTTGCCATCTTAGCCTTTTCTTCAGGTGATGGCCAAGAACCATTTTCTGCAGAGCTGCCTTCTTAACACTTTCTGAATTGGATTCAGGGAGTCTGAGAAACCCGAATTGTTTACGTGTTGTTCTGGTTTTGTTCTGGGGACAGCTCGAGATGCTGCGGTGCAGAAGATTGAAACGATCATTAAGGAGCAGTTTGCTGTGGAAATGAAAAACAAGGAGCATGAGATTGAAGTCATAGATCAGGTATAAAGCACAACGGCTTGTCACTGGGGTGGACTGGAAGCTTCATTGTCATATATTCCTGTTGCTCCTTTGAAAGAGATTAACATTTTACATTTATTTTTAGCGACTGATTGAGGCCCGGAGAATGATGGATAAACTTCGTGCTTGCATTGTGGCAAACTACTATGCTTCTGCTGGTCTTTTCAAAGCTTCTGAGGTAAACTCCCTTCCCCCACCCCACCCTACCTGGCCTTCCGGAAGTGCTTGGATTGCATGGTCACACTCCCTTGACCTGAGTGGAGCTCTGTCTTTCTCGCATCCCACGGTCAGCAAGGACTGATTGAGCCCTTACTTCTTGCCAGGCCACGGACCAAGTGCTGGGGAGACGCAGGAAAAGCTTCACTCAGTCTCCTTTCATTTCTTCATTCAACAGCTACTTGTCCTGTGCCTCATCTATGTAAATTGTCCTATGGAGACACAAAGTTAAGAACAGCCCTCTTTGAGAAGATTGTTTCTACAGAGGCCTCTTTTCACTTTAATCTTCTGACTTCATATAGTGTTTGTGCATTTGTACTTCATCCTGGTCTAGATGCCATCCTTTAAACGAAGGGGAGACTTACGCATCTAAAATGATCAGCTTCTCCCCTCCAGTTTCCTCTGGCAGGGGGCAGTCAACATGATGGAGTGATGTGGGGAAGTAGGGTACAGGTGTGAATAGTTGGGCCAGAGACGAAATCTGTCCTTTTCATTTCCCTCCTGGAAAACCTTAGTGGGATGTAAGAACAGTTTGCATCTAAAACAAATCTTTGCTTGATGGAGCTTAGACTGCTAGGGAATGACAATTTTGGTTTGGACAGCCTGGCCCTTTGGTAATTCTTAAGTTTATTTTTGACAAAAAAGCAGATAGAACAAGAATCTCTGGCTCCCACTTAGAGTTCTGGAAATTTTTATTTTGTGAAATAATTACACTCCCCTCATTTCTTTTTTTTTTTTTTTAACACTATTTATGGAGATTTTATTTTTATGGGTTTGTTGCCAAGGAAACAGGATTATGCTGAGAGAGAAGTGTTCCATCTAGATTGTCATTTTGATTATCTCGATGTCCTCACATTTGTATTGAGGAAAACCCCTGCCAGTATAAGAGTGGCCCCAGGGATGAGAGAAAGGTCATGGTGAGAGCGACCTATTGTTGTTTTTGAAAGAGATTATTGACCAGGGGAACACCAGGCCTGTTGTCATTCATTATGACCTTGAGGTACAGGGGATGATGCCATCCATCCCAGGTGCTGCCTTAAATTGAAGATTTAAAAATCTAATCAAGTTTTCTGTACATTGAGAGTATAATTTGATGCACAAATGGCTGGGAAGAATGCCTAACTTTCTGGCTTAAAGTCTCTTGGCTCCAGCTGACAACATGAAGGACAAGCCAGTAGTTAGAAATTTGTAAACAAAGATTTTGATGTATCTGTTGAACTCAAAATTGCAAGGATACATTCTGTTATTATTAATATTCCTATTTCCTCTCTCAGATTTTATTAAAATGGGTTAAAATTGTTCTTGTGTGTGTACTTTTTGCCAGTGCTACTGTTAGAAGATGTTAAAATGTACTTATTTCCTTGAACCTAATTAAAAGTATGTGGGGTGTGTTTGTTTTTGTTTTTGTTTTTGCTTTTGCTTTTGCAGGGTTCAAAGACCTGTGACAACATGGTTTTTAACCATCCTGCCATCAAGAAATTTTTGGAATCTCCATCAAGGTCTTCATCACCTGCTAATCAGAGATCAGAAACCCCATCTCTTAACTATTCAGAAAGTGATTCTTTATCTCAACACAATGACTTCTTGTCTGATAAAGACAATAGCAGCACCCTGGACTTGGAGGAGAGATTGTCCAACAGTGTGGATCCTCAGAGGCCTGGCAGAAATACGGGGCGGGTAAGGTTAAGACTCAGGGGTAGATTGGTGGGGGGACAAAAGAGTAGGGAACAGTGGATAAACTTGGCAGGCCTTTCCATGTTCCAGATTTCTAGGAATCAAATTATGCAAGATGTTGTTTCTTTTATTAGAGTTAGGCATTTTAGTTATTTAGAAGTACATAGAGTCCTCAATCTAAAGAAGGAAAGCCCTTCTGATCCAAAGACCTGAGCCTCGTGATGGTGCTTACTGGAGCCCAGGAGTGTGGGACTAGGACACGTGTCTGATCTAGGCAGAGGTGCTGTCCAAGAAGACATGATCTGGCACATATGATGGACCACTGCTGAAACCTTGCCCTTGTGCCAGCTTCAGCTGGCACTTGAGTGAAGTCGTATTAGGGATTTGTGAGGGCTGATTTTCTCAAAATAATTGAAAAAGACCCTTTTTGGTCATTATTCCCTTCCCTGCTCTAGATAGTTTGCAAAGTTGATTTTGTGTAAATGAACCCAGTGGATCCTCACAATCAGCTTGGGAGGTCAGGAGGGCGAGGTTTTATTTCTAGTTTGGTGACTTACCCAAGGTTGTTCATAAGTGTTCATAAATGGTAGTGATGTGATGGGAACCAGGCCTTTTGACTCCAATGTGCTTCCTGTTGTACCACTTGCCTCTATAAATAGTTTCTTTAAAAACAAATTAATTGTTGCCCTTTGCTTGTTATGATTTCTATGCTCTTGATCAGGCATTTTTTTTTCAAGATTTTTTTAAGGCAATGGGGGTTAAGTGGCTTGCCCAAGGCTGCACAGCTAGGTAATTATTAAGTGCCTGAGGTCAGATTTGAACTCAGGTACTCCCGACCCCAGGGCCGGTGCTCTGTCCATTGCGCCACCTAGCTGCCCCTTGATCAGGGATTCTTGATCTGAAATCCACAGACCCAAAAGAAATCCATGGATAGGTTTTAGGGGTCTATGGACTTAGATGGAGGAAAAAAATTGCATCTTGCTTCTCCCCCCAAGCTTTAATTTCATTTCATTGGAAACATTCTGAAAAGCGATTCCTAGATTTTACCTAACTTCCCCTTGGGGTTAACCCAAAAAAGGTTAAGAACCCCCTTTGAAGATTGAAATATTGTCAGTTCTCTTATTTGAGGAATAACATGACAATAGGTTTCAAATTTTCATGTATCTTAAGATTTCTTTTTAAAGAGTTTTGTAGAGAAATGAAACTAGAAGATCAAATAATCTTGATTAACTGACACATTTGGCCAGTGGGAAAGATCTCCTAGCAGGATAATGAGAGCAAGCAAATATTTTAAATTCAAAAAAAAGAAGACTGTTTTATCAAACCCAAGTATTCAGTGTATTTTTGGCTGCTCACTCATTTTAATGTGCTTTGCAATTCAGTTACTGAGCATTTTTCCAGATACAAGGTACTTGCTAGGCCCACTGTATACAAAGATTGATGCTAACTGTGCTACTTTAAAAAGAATTTTTTTTTGTTTGGAGAACAAAAGAATTTCTGTTCTAGTTAGTGGGAGAGTGTTTGCCCCCATACTCCCTTCTAGCTTGGAGAGCGAGGTTTTTGGAATGCACTATACAGATGTATTTCTTTACCCTTTCTGATGATGTTGGACGTCACTTAGTAGCTGCCGTTGTGAATTCTTTCAGGACTCTGGCAGTGGAGCTAGCTCCCGGAAAACAAACCAACAGAATTCTGATCTCACTTCAGAAGAAGTTTCAAGACTTTTTGTGAAGAAAACCATAGTAGTTGGCAATGTGTCAAAGTGAGTATGCTGCTGGATCCAGAAGCTTTTGTTTCCATCCCATTTTTAGACTTTGGTTTGCACTTCCTAAGGCTAGAGTAGAAATAATGCAGTCTGGATCCTAGAAGGATAGATTGGGAGAAACATTTTTATCAGTTGAAGTCCTCTTTATTTTACAAATGTGGAGACTGAAGTATAGAACCTGATTTATTCAAGCTTCCCAATTAGATAAGAACAAAATGGTGACTAGAATACTGCTCTCCTGACTCACAGGTGAAGACCTTAACTGAAAACATTTCTGTACAAGCCACAAGAAGCCTAGGGAATAACAAAGATTCCCCTCCTATCCATGAGGGACCAGTTGGCTGGATAGCCACAGGTTTCTCAACAATTTAAATACAGGATCAGGAACATCTTCCTATTTCCCTACACACTGTGTGTCTCCCCATGTTAACAACTCAGAGATTTTGTTTCAGAAATAATGAAAAATAAAAAGATGATCTGTCCCATTGAGATGTGAAGACGTGGGAGATGTGATGAGAAGAGTGATGTGCTTGCTCAAAAGATCAGTATTCTCTTATTGGCTAAGTGAATGATTGTAGACAAATCAGTCAAAACCCTCTGAACCTATTTCCTCATCTATTAAAATGGAACGAGTGTTTTTACTCTGGCTGAATTCCAAGGTTGCTGAGAAGAAAATGCTTTACTCTATAAATGGGGCAGGATGCCACGGATGATCATGGAATGGGTACTGGTTTGAGGATACACAGGAGAGTGGAAGGAGGGCTGGCTGTGTCTTTGATAGTCTGAATGGGAATCCTAGCTCTGCTGCCTGACAAGTCTCAAGACCTGCTGGACTTCAGTTTCCTCATCTGTAAAGGGAACTAATAAAACTGGGCAGTAACTATAGGTATTCTTCACCTTGTGATTCTATTATCTGTGGACTGGAGCCTTTGAGACATCCAATTCAGCCCCCTCCTGAGAGGTTCCTTGATTTCCCAGAGTCAGCACCACTATCTATTTGGACTTTGCTGAAAGACAGATTTCCAAATTGGGATTTCTACACTGACCTATCTCAGTCTAAACTTTGGCAAAAATTATAAGTAAGATCCAGCTATGCTAATCATGGTCCCACATCCGGTGGTCAGTCTGATCTTGAAGCTTCTATTCCCTGCTTGCATTGTACCCCTTTCTCATGTCTTCTCCCCTTGGAATCCCTGGAGTTCCTCAGAGCCTGCTCAGCAGATCTCTCTTGGACTTATACTATAGTCTTTGTATTTACTTCTCTGCCTCCCCCCAAAGGAGGTGTTTCTTTAGGACATGGACTGTTTTGCTGGAGTTTTTGTAACACCAGTGCATTCCCATCACAACCTTAGATGTTGCAGTCCTTCAGTAACTCTTTTTTTGAGTTTCATTAGATTTGTTAAAAAAGATTAAGAATCCGGCAACTAAAAATGTTAAAACAAAATAGGAATGTCCCTGTTTCATAGCTTGAACCCCTCAGATGTTAGGTATTTTTCATCTCTGGTCTTGTTTGGAGGACAGTGGATCAGACAAGATGCTCTGATATGCTTTAGACACTTCTTTCTTCACAGAACTTTTAAAAAACCCAGCTTAGTGACTTTGTATTTTGTTCATGAGAAGAGATGCTAATTTCTGGCACTATAAGGAATAGGCAAGTGAATACTTGATGAAATTCTCCCATGTTACTTCCTCATATTATTGTCATTACTCCAGATTCCATCTCTTCATAATGACTGTCTTGGTGAGATGATACTGCCCAGCCTGTTCAGCTAGTCTCTTCTTTAATGCATGTACTTGCTGTGACTCCATAGTGTGTGGGCCTAAATTTGGCTGGACTTTGGCCTCTGCTGCCCAGTCTGCCCCCTTGGGTAGATAAGGCCCAGGAGTATTTGGGGCAGCTCAGTGTGGAGCTCAGGTTTCCACCCTTAGAACGTGGGAGAAAGCATGTTTCTAGAACTGGTTGATTTCATGCTGTCCTGGGATTGTGCCCCCATTTCTGCCAAGTTCAGTGGGTTAGATAAGGTCACGTTTATAAAGGCTGAATTTGGAGTCTGGGGATCTTGGTTCAGATTCCACTTCTACCGTTTCTCTGTGGTCATGATCAAGGCCCCTAACCCTCAACGTCTTTATCTGTAGAAGGAGGGGAGGATGGATTTGATGGTATCCAAGATTCCTTTCTGATTTAAAGAAAAGTAAAGTGAAGTAAAAGATGACTGAGTTTCTTTAATTATGTGATTCAAAGAGGACTTTGTGTATTTGGGAAGCTCTTTCATGGGCCAGTACTGTTGACCTGGATGTCCAAGGAAGGGGCTGAATCCGGTTGATGGAGAGAACTCCAAACAGCCCCAGACAGAGTCTTCTCCAGTGACCTGAGGGAAATGAACTAAGGTGACCTTGCTGATGTGCCTTCTAGCTTTCAACTTGGGATCTGTGAAGTACCTCTTATCACCTGTATCACAGCTGATATTATACCTTAGCTCTTCTTAGGACTTGGATCTGGGCTGACGAGGCTCAAGAAGTAGCTCTCCCTTCTAATGGGCAGACAGTACGTCAGTCATGGGGCACTGGATTGGAGAAAGCCATCTAGATAGAAAGAGATTAGTGTCTTGGGGCATAAGGAAAGGCTTCTTTCAGAGGTAGCATTCCATTTGAGTCTTGTAAGAAGCCAGCTAGCCTGAGCCATGGCTGGAGCTTATGGAGGAGGACCAGCAGGGTTGTGGAATGGTAGAACGTGGTGGAGAAAGAAGTCTAAGAAAACCAAGTGAAAGGAAAAGTATGAAGACCAGACTGAAAAGCATTAAGTGCCAAGCAGCAGCCTGGACAGTTTGATCCTGGAGATGGTTTATTAGCAGAGTTTATTAAAAGTGGGGAGGGTGCACCTGGTTAGAATTAAGACTTTTAAGGAAAGTTCTTTTGATTTTCATTTGGAGGATGGATCAGTGCAAGGCATGACCCTAGGCAGGGTGATGAGTATTAGTCCACCTGGGGTCTTGAGCAAAGATGGTAGCTCTGTCCTTGGAGAGAAGAGGCTATGGAGTTAGAAAAAACAAGATTGGATAGCTGATTGAATATGTGGGCTGGGTGAAGCTGAGAAAAGAAGGGTAGCAACTGAGAGGGTGAACCAATTTATTCTATTTTTGTTTTTTATTTACTAAAAATACGTGCTGGCAATTTTTTCCCCTTAAATGTAACCTTTTTTCTGTTGACATCAAACTTTTCTCTGGAAAGAAGAAATTGAATGAATTTTGTTGTGTTTATTCTACTGTTGCAACTTTGAAAATTTTCGAACCACAGATTTTGCTCAAAACAGCTGAAAGTCATTTTGAGTGTGTTTTCTGAAACAACATAACAATGAATTCAATTTTGTTTTTCTCACCAGGTACATTCCCCCTGATAAGAGAGAAGAAAATGACCAGTCAACTCACAAATGGATGGTATATGTCCGAGGCTCCCGGAGAGAGCCCAGCATCAATCACTTTGTGAAGAAAGTTTGGTTCTTTCTCCATCCCAGTTATAAACCAAATGACCTCGTGGAAGTTCGGTAAGCACACTTAGGATGTTCATACAATAAACATTTATTAAGAATTTATGGTGGGCCAGGCCCTGGAGATATATATGAGAAAAAGAGAAGACCCAAAGGAAGCTGGGGCGGCAGGGGGGGGGGGGGGAGCAAGAGAATGATATGGAAACCAAGAAGAGCCCCTGGTGGCAGATGGAAGGTATCTTGTTATATATACTATATAAAGTATAAAATATATTAGGTATTAAGATTTCATAAGATTACAGAAGTAGAGGGAGATTTAAAACTCTTCTAACTCAACTACTTTTTACAGATGAAGAAACTGAAGCAGAAAAAGCTAGGGAATTTACCCATATTTGCAGTTTGTTAATGGTAGAGTGGGCCTAGAAGCTGGTGCCTGTTCTTGAAGTCTTTCTACTCTTATCATAATATCTTGAATTGGAAGAGAAATGTGGGAACCATAGTGTGTTATTCTGTAAGCGATTCCCTGGGATCTAGCTCTTGGCTAGATGAATGGCTTCAGTTCCCTATTTTTGCCAAACACTTTAGTAGAAGTGGCAGAGCTGTAACTTGGGCACTGTGATGTGGACTTACAGGGACCAGTATCTTGGGGGAGATGGGGTGAGGGGGTGGCTTTCTCCCTGGGGCAGTTCCCAGACCTGATATTCCCTTGCTCCTATAACTGACTATGTGCTGCACCCCAGGGCTGTGTGTTGGTGACTGTGAGCAGGGCCTGTAGGCTGATGTCACCTCACCTATTTGCTTACCTTTTTTGCAGGCTTCTGTAAAGAAAGCTTGAGTGGTTCCTAAGCTGTTAGTGCTAGAATTCTCACAAAACTGGTTTTGGTGATTGAAAAAGACAATTTGATTTTAGAAGAGAACTTTAAATGTTGGTTCTTTTTGTGTTAAGAAGTGGTCTGGCTCCATGTCTGAGATAACAACTGTTAAGCAGATGCTCTCTCCTATCTAGTCTGTGCTAAAAAAAAAAATGATTTGTGAAAATGGGAAAAAAATAATAGGAAGCAGTAACTGGATCAGCATTTTTCTGAATTTCCAGGGGTTGTAAAGTTTGTCTGTATTTCAGAATGTTAAGTTTGCATATTCTCAGTCAAAATAAGTTAACTCTTATTAGATCTTTTCAAAAAAAATGAAATGATATATATTTGTAATGGTTTTTATTTTTAACTTCTCCATGGGTGGGGGGGAGAAGGGAGAAGGAAAGTATTTGGAACTGAAAAAAAATTGAAATAAAGCTAAAAAAAATTGAAAATCCTAAAAAATTTTTTAAAAAAAATGAAATGAGGGACAGCTAGGTGGCACAGTGGATAGAGCACTGACCTTGGAGTCAGGAGTACCTGAGTTCAGATCTGGCCTCAGACTCTCAATAATTAGTTGTATGACCTTGGGCAAGTCACTTAACCTCACCACCTTGTAAAAAAACAAAAAATATGGAAATGGAAATTTTGGAAAGATAGTGCTGTGGCAAGTAAAACTTTGGTAACTAATAGTTTTAAGCTCTGTTTTAATTTAAAATATTTTATTTTATTTAGATTTTTCAAGGCAATGGGGTTAAGTGGCTTGCCCAAGGCCACACAGCTAGGTAATTATTAAGTGTCTGAGGTTGGATTTGAACCCAGGTACTCCTGACTCCAAGGCCGGTGCTCTATTCACTGCACCACCTAGCCACCCCTGTTTTAATTTAAAATAAACCACTGAAGTGGAAAGTTAGGTAAAGGAGAGAAGAAAGAAAATCAAGAAAACTAGAAGCATGTAGAGTAGCAGAGGCTTCCTCTAGGGCCTTGTTTCTGCTTCTGTTTTTTGGATCTCATATAATCAGGGGCTTTTAGGTTTTTGGTCATTTGACAGTTGTCAGTATCTTTTTCATCTGTTTTCTTTGTTTAAAAACATGATTCTGAGAAGGGGTCCCTAGACTTTGCCAGTCCACTGCCAGAGCAGTCCAGGTCCCAGAGTGGGTTTAGAAGCCTTGCTGTTGGGGAAGAGCATTGTTGACCCACTAAGCTCAGAATAGGAAAGGTAGCAAGAGAGGAAGAGAAGGTGAAGGCAGAAGCTAGACCTGAGTCTAAGGCTGAGCTGTCTTGAGGAATGCCAGTCACTCATCGTGGATTCCTGTGGCCAATGGGCACTGACTGCTCCAGCATCAGGTCTGCCTGAAGTCGATAGGACTTGCCAGACTCTAGCCCTCCCTCCAGAAGAATAGCTGTAGGAATCCTGGCTGGCAGTCACCTTGTTCTGAGGAGCACTTGGGCTTCGTTTTTTTCTGCTAACTGCAGTGATACCCACACCACTGGTGGACCTCACAGCCAAACACATGCACTCACATACTTCTCAGACAGTGGTGCTCATTTTTTCTCATACTTTCTCTATTTAATCTAATCCCCTTTTCTTTGGGGGGGGGGGTGTTGCAAGGTTAATGGGGTTAAGTGGCTTGCCCAAGGTCACACAGCTAGGTAATTATTAAATGTCTGAGGCTAGATTTGAACTCAGGTGCTCCTGACTCCAGGGCCAGTGCTCTATCTCCTGTGCCACTTAGCTGCTCCCATCCCCTTTTCTTGATGTATAACTTGGAATCACTCTCCCGAGCTCTGACAGTATGTGATGGAGTCTGACTAATAGGTGCTTTTGGCAGCTGTAAGAAAAGTTAACATTGATCCTGTGCTGGCTCAGAAGCACAAAACAGACAGAGGCCATGGGTTTTCCTTTCAGGTCTTTTCTCACTTGACAGAACTACCAGGTACCCCCTCTATAGCATTTTTGTTTGATGGTTTCTGATGAAACCCCTTCCTAAATCCATGCCTTTTCCCTCTTTCTTGTTGGTGCCATAATATACCAGGGTACATTGGCATTCTGGACTGATCTGGAGAACCTCTCAGATTGAGGCTACTTTCTTTAGCCTCAGTGAAGAACCAGTGAAACTGGGCTGGGACAGTTGGGGAGGGGGGAGGTGGTGATCTGCTCATGAGCCACTAACAGATCTCTGCTCTGGTTCTATTTGGCCCCTTGTCAGAGAATCTTCCTGAGAGGGAACTAATATGCTCACCTGAGCCTTTGTAGGCTGACACTAAAGTTCTCCTTAGGAGGCTCTTGAGTTTAGCCATTTGGCAAATCTTAGGCTTCTTTGTAAATAGTAAATCCTCTAGAGGACTTGGCCCCTTCTCTTCCCCCACCAGCCAATTGGCAAGGTTATTCTGAACTGAGCTTGCTTTGCTGGCCCTCTCCAGACTCTGAGGCATCAATTAGCTTTGCCTCACTGACCAGACCTTGCCCTGGCAGAAGCTCCGAGGCTAGGGGAAGGAAGCCCTGGGCCTGGGATCCAGACTAAGTGGTCCGGATCACCTTTGCCTGAAGTCAAAGGGGAATTTTGTCCTTGACCTTCTCAGCTCACAGAGATGCTGTGAGGATTGGTTTGGACCTGTGATTCTCTCAGCAAGAGGAATAGCTGGTGTGACACTGTCTTACACCTGTGCACATCAGTGATTAGTCTGTATCTTGGAATCTCAGAATGGCCATTCAGTGACTTGCTCAAGGTCACACAGAAGGGGCAAGGCTTCATTTGGCTCTTCCTAAATCTTTCTGCTACAGGCATGCTCCCTCCCGAAATGAGGTCACAGGTGGAAAAAATGTTTTGGAAGTGAAATTCTTCTATGAGGGTGTTGCCTTTATAGGCTTTCTGCCCAGCTGCTGGTTTATCCAGGCCCAGCCTTCATAGCGGGACTTGATGTGGAGCTATAAGTCAGCAGTCTGTTACTCTCCTGACCATTGTTATTTTTCAACTTTTATGGGAAATGTAGCAGCATCATTGGTGTGAGCCAGCTTTTTACTGTCAAATAAAGGTATCCATTAATATATCTGACCGAAAAGTCTGTGAAGAAAAACTTTTCTAAGTAATGTCAATTGATGCATCCTCTAGCTTCCTCTTCACTGACACCCCTGAAGGCAGCAGTAAGAGGGTGGTTATTTCTCCCATATAAACCCTACCCCTGGGTCCTGATCATTACCTTGATTTCTCCATAAAGGTCTACTGCATGCAGACAGTTGAGAAATGCAAGTCAGCTTCATTACAGAATTCCTAGGTCCAAACTCTTCCATTGAGGTTGAGTTCAAGTTGTATTGACTTTATAGCCCCACACCAAGCCAGGAGGAGCCCATGTCAGGGTTCTTTTTTAGCTGACGGGCCTTCCTCCACTTGGTTGAGCTGCACTGTTTTCGTGCCCTGGTTCCCAACTGACCCACTCCCTAGAGTCTCTATTGTCCTCCTAGGAGGAGTGAATTGGGTTGGGTTGGGTTTGGGGTGTTTTTTTAACTCCAAGTTTGCTTTTCTAGCTGCTCTTTGAAATCATGCTGACATTTAACCAACTCCTTCAATACCTTGACTGGTTTTTCCTGGCTAGAGATTTCCTTTTTTTTTCTCTGAACAACATAGCGCAGGACCTGTTCTTTTTGATGAAATATAGTGCGATTTTATTTTTCAGCAGTTCTTTTTTAGTCTTAATAGTGTTGAGGAGAGTAGTTTGCCCTAGTGGTAGGCACTGCCTTCTTACTTGTGCTCCACAGGCGACATCCTGGTATTTCTGAGACTGTGAAGGCTTTGAGGGTTCTATCCTTTGCTTATGGCCATGCTCACCAAAGCCCAGCTCTGCCCAGCTCTGCCCAGCTAGAACTCTAAATTTTGTTTCTTTGATACTAAATATTACCTCCCCACAGCTTGGGTAGGTTTTCTTCTTCCTTGGTCAGGACTTTACATTTTGTTTTAAAGACATTCTTCCCCTTATCTTGTCTTTCCTCTACTATTGCACCGTTGATATGGGCACTCCCTCCAGAGATGTAGATTCCAACTTTTTCCTCCCTGACCTTCCCTTATGACTTATCTCTGTCCTCCCATAAATCCATCAAGGGGAGGGTCCCACCCAAATGAGGGCTTTCTGTGGTTTTTCTTCCTTTCAGGTATAATCTCAGCAAAAAGCTATGCTGCTATCTATGAGGAACAATCAAACATAATACTGAGAATTTAGCACCATTGGGTGAATTTTGACCAGAGCAACCCATTAAACAGAGAAAAGTCCCAAAAGGTCCTTCATCCATCCTCATCCCCCAGTCCTTTCTTCTGCTGTAATGACTATGGCAAAATGATCAAGAAATTGCTGAGGGGGCAGCTGGGGGGACACAGTGGATGGACTGGAGTCAGGAGGACCTGAGTTCAAATTCAGCCTCAGACACTTAATAATTATCTACCTGTATGACCTTGGGCAAGTCACCTAACCCCCACTGCCTTGCTTTAAAAAAAGTTTCTGAGAATCACAATTTCTATTTTTTTAGACTACCTGTAAATATGAACTTAGGTACAGTATGCTATCTCTGTGATTTTTTTTTATGAGCAATGAGAAGATATTACTGGAATACTGAATCCTCCTGTTCAATTTTAAAAATGCTTAGATTTAATTTATAAGTCAGAAATATTTTAGGATGCTGTCTGATGAGGCTTCACTTCTCAGTTCACAAACACATTTTTTAGGGGAAAAGGCAGTTGATTGCTCTCAATATGGGACCCTTGTATCAAGACTTCATGATTTTGCTGATTATCTTCTTAAGTCTTTCAGACTTTTTTCTCTCTTCTTATGCTTTTCCACTTCAGATTTGTCAAGTGTCTTCTCTTAGTTTGATTTTTTTCCAGACTGGAGCAGATGCAAATAAATGGGGTTAGTTGGGCAGAACAGAATGTGCAATTTAGAGACCAAATGCAAATTTCATTTAACTTCATATTTTCTAAGTTAACTTTAGCAAAACTCAGCAATAATGAATTGACTTTAAGAGAAAATCCAGAGAATTCTCAATGGAAAATGTTTGTCAGTCTGCTTCATGAATTAAGTTCTCCTTTTTTTGAGAAAGAAAAGGATCTGGATGAAATCTCCATGTCTGTTTTCCTCTAGAGAGCCTCCTTTCCACCTGACCAGGAGAGGTTGGGGCGAGTTTCCAGTCAGAGTTCAAGTTCACTTTAAGGACAACCAGAACAAGCGGATAGATATCATCCATAACCTGAAGGTATTGTATGGGAATGGCATCATCCGGCATCATCCCCTAAATAGATGATGGGCCCCATCGGTACTCCCAGACCCATGCTCAATGACTAAGAAAATGGTCATGGTGGCAGGAGGTTGGTGGAAGGTTCTTGAGGACAAAGCTACATGCAGCTGAGCTCTGGAGGCAGAAAGGAAGATGCCTCAGTTATAACTGCCATGGTGGAGCCAGGGTAAGTGGGTCAAAAGAATTGGTGTGACTTCTCAAAAAACAGAACTATTGAAATAGTCTGTCTCCAGTAAAAAGCCTGTGAGTTATGTGACTTTGGGCAAGGCCACTTCAGTGATTTTTGTGCCCATGTTCATTCATAGTGAAAAATCTGTCCTAGTCCTTGGAGCTCAAAGGTCTCTTGTGAGGACTCTGAAAAGTGCATTTCTCTAAATGCAAAAAGGAGCATAATTTAAACCTTGTAAATGAGGACCTACCCCATGTGCCTTTTATAGGTTTTTGTCATGCACATTTTCCACTGAGTATTGTTTTTATAAATTTAGAATTAACTTATAAATGATTTTTTTTCTTCTTGGTTGTGGCCAGGATTGGTGCGGAACTCCTTCCTTCTCTACATCATTCACATCTGTCAGCCTTAGAGAATGCTGTCAAAGCCCCACTGAGGCATAACCCTCCTAAGTTAGACAACACTGTTATTTGTCTTGTTATTTTAAATTACTTTCATGAGGTCCTATTTTTTTTTAAGTTTATTTTAAATAAAGAAGCCCATGTTGACTTGGTGCTGTAAAAAAAATCAGTAGTGTCACATACACATATTCCAGTGGATGTATCTCCTCTTTGCCTGCCCCTTTTGTTGTGACTTTGTCGACTCCATAATGCTCAAGGCTTTCCTTGCTTTCTCCTGGCCTCACAGGTACTCTGGCTGTCCATACCTGTTATCCTTCACCCACATCACATAACTCTCCTTTCTTTTCTCCTTGTCATATACTAACTTGATGACTTCTCTTACTCCTGTTCATCTTTGCAATTCCTCATTGGTTTCATATTTCAATGTAATCTTACCCACCATGATCTGCTCTATCTCTCTGTGAGTGTTTTATCATTAAGTCATTTGTAATTCTTTAGAGGCTATTCTGTTCCCAGTTTTGCTGCCATATGGCAGCAAAGTTGGTAAAATGATGTGATTAAAAAAAGAGACTGATCTTTGCTTTCATGGGAAGCTGGTGTCATTACAGGAACTTTTCGTTTTGCTGAAGAAAGTCTAATCTGTTCTCATTTCTGCCTCTGGGCCCTGCTCACATACGGATCTGCAATTTTGTCTATACCATATACATAGACAGATGGACAAGTTCTTTAGGTTGTCTGTCCCAGTACATGTTGTAATCTGAATAATAAGCATTCTCCATCCTCTTGGTCTTTCCTGGGTGGATGGTCAGACCAAGCTTGGTTTAGTCATTTCAAATCTCCACTAGGAGGTTTTGGAATAACAAACAGAAAAGAAAATACTTGAAACTATTAGAAGAAACTCTTCTCTCTCAAGGCTCTCAAGAGGGCCTCATTCACTGAACCAATTGAGATTCCTCATCTCATATCATTCAGATGTCTTCTGCAATAGCCTTCTCTGTCACCCTTGTCTCACATGAAGAAGAGTCATCAAGAAAGGAAGAAAAAATTCACATGTGCAAGAAATATCCAACGCAGCTCTTTTTATGGTGGCAAAGAATTGTTGGGGAATGATTGAACAAGTTGTAATATATAAATAAGATGCAATATTATTGCTCTATAAAAAGTGATAAATAGGAAGATTTCAGAAAAACTGGACTTAGGTGAACTGATGCTGACTGGAGTGAGCAGGACCAGAATATTGTACACTTTAAAAGCAACATTGTGTGGGGAATCAAATATGATAGACTTAGCTCTTCTTAGCAATACATAGATCAAAGACAATTCTTTTTTTTAATTAAAGATTTTATTTATTTTGAGTTTTACAATTTTTCCCCAATCTTACTTCCCTCCCCCCCACCCCCACAGAAGGCAATTTGCCAGTCTTTACATTGTTTCCATGGTATGCATTGATCCAAATTGAGTGTGATGAGAGAGAAATCAGATCCTTAAAGAAGAAACATAAAGTATAAGAGATAATAAGATCAGACAGTAAGATAGTAGATTTTTTTCTAAATAAAAGAAAATAGTCCTGATCAAAGCCAATTCTAAAAGACCTGCGATGGAAAATGCCATCCACATCCAGGGAAAGAACTATGGACTCTGAATGCAAATCAAACCATACTATTTTCACTTAAAAATTTCTTTTTTGCTTTTTCCCTCTCATGGTTTTCCCCTTTTGTTCTGATTTTTCTTTCATTTTTCTTTGATATGGGAATATGTATAATAAATGTATATATGATCTCTATCAAATTACTTGGCTTCCTAGGGTGAGGGGAGAAAATTACCTTTACATATAACTGGAAAAATAAATAATTTTTTAAAAAACTTTAAATGAAAATGTATTCGTGGTCATTCCCATGGCCAGAGCAAACCTCTCTCCATGCATAAGTGATTCCGTTCTATCCTGTCTCCTCCAGCAAAGGGCCCTCTCTGTTCTCTCCCTTTTCTTTAATTTCTCCCAATATACTGACTTCTTCCCCACTCTCCACAAACATACCCAAAATTTCCCTGATGCTCAAAAAACCCTCCTATAATTTTTTCATCCCCTAGCTTTAATCCTTTTTTTGTGGACAGACCCCTTGAGAAAGTTGACTAATGTTTCTACTTCCTTTCTCCTTAACTTATGTAGTTCAGCTTCTGAATTTATGCAACTAAAACTACTCTCTTTTTAAAGTTCTGAAAGTTCTCATAATTACCAGTCTTGTTTTCTTTGTCATTTCTTACCCTGAATCTTGCTGCAGCCTTTGACATGGTTGATCACCTTCTCTTCTTTGAGCAGCTCTTCTCTCTTAGTCTCTCCCTCTTCTGTCTCCTTTGCTGGATCTTCACCCAGGTCACCTCTGCTGATATTGAATTTTCTCAGGACTCTTCCCTGAGCCTTCTTCTTTCCTCCACTCTCCTGTTGCTTGGTGATTTTTTTTCACGTTACTGATTCTCAGATCTCTTTATCCAACCCTTACCTCTCTCCTGACCCCCAAAATCACATCTTCAGTTGCCTGTTGAACATTTTAGATTGAACATCATAGACATTCTTCAGCTTTCAAGCCAGATTTGAACCCATTCTCTCTCTCCTTCCAGGTGTTCCCCTCTTATGAACATCCTTATTTCTTTTTTTTTAAATTTATTTGAATTTATTTATTTTTGAATTTTATAATTTTCCCCTAATCTCACTTCCCTCCCTCCATTGTTTCCATGATATACAGTGATCTAGGTTGAATGTGATGAGAGAGAAATCTTATCCTTAAGGGGAAAAAAAATATAAGGGATAGCAAAATTACATAATAAGTTACCTTTTCTTTTTTTTAATTAAAGATAATAGTCTTTGGTCTTTGTTCAAACTCCACAATGCTTTCTCTGGATATAGGTGGTATTCTCCATTGCAGAGAGCCCAAAATTATCCATGATTGTTGCACTGATGGAATGAGCAAGTCCATTAAGGTGAATCATCACCCCCATGTTGCTGTTAGGGTGTACGATGTTCTGCTGATTCGGCTCATCTCACTCAGTATTAGTTCTTGCAAATCCTTCCAGGCTTCTCTGAAATCCCATCCCTCCTGTTTCTAATAGAACAATAGTGTTCCATGGCATACATATACCACAGTTTGTTCAGCCATTCCCCAGTTGATGAACATTCACTCAATTTCCAATTCTTTACCACTACAAACAAAACTGCCAGGAATATTTTTGTACAAGTGATGTTTTTACCCTTTTTCATGATCTCTTCAGGGTATAGACCCAGTAGTGCTATTGCTGGATCAAAGGGTAGAACATCCTTATTTCTGCAGCAGGGATCAGGGCTTAGTAGGCAGCAGGAGCTTAATAAAAACTTGATCCATTGATTCTCTTAAAGTCAGAAACCATGTCTTTTATATCTTTCTGTTCCTTCACACTTCATAGGGCTCTGCCTTACAACAGCAGGTATTCATTAAATGCTTCTTGTTTTGTCTTGTGAGTGATTATGAGGGAATTGGAATGTCTAGAGCCCTTGAACTATTCTGCTATGGTGTAATAAGCTGGGCTGTTTAATATGAAAGATCAGGAGGAATGACAGTGCAGATTTGACCTCTCCAGTTCTCCCTTTCAGAAGGACCAGGGATCCTTCCAGCTACTTTTTAGTTGACTTTTCTCAAAGAAGCAATGACCTTGGATAGACAAGTAATTGTAGGAATGATCACTTTACCTATTGCCTGAGTGATGTCATTGTTGATATTGAACTATAGTAAGCACGCTTCATAGGTGCTTTACTAATTGTCCTCAATTTCTGTTGCCCTGCCCTTGAGCTTCAGTATTTAGTGGAAGTGACCACCCTGGGTTTTCAAAGACTGTGCTCAGAGGAGGCCTAGGAAAGTGGAGTAAGCCTCTCTGTAGATGCAGGGATGGATGATCCTTCTTCTGTTCATTCTTGGAAGCAAGGATCAAGAATTAATAGAAGCAGCATTACGTATGGGAGAAGGAACAAGGGGGGAGTTTGAAAGAAAGGTCACTGACTGAGCCCAAGGTAGCAAGGAACGGGCAGGGATTTGACTGACCTCTCAAAAATCTCCCTCCAAATGACTGAAGCAGCTAAATCCACAAGAGGAAGGGGTCAAACAAGACAACCTAGAAGGTCAGAAGAAAAGGTCTGTCTCATTGGGGTAAGATTAGAGCACAGACCAGGACAAGCAATGCCCAGGCAAGCCAGCAGTTGAATTGGCAGCAGTGGCTTTTAAAACTCTAGTCCTACATATGGTAAGGGGGTAAGACAGCTTGAAGGAAGGGGTCCCTTTGCTGGCACTGGGTGCTGGTCTCTCTTGCTTTGCCTCTATGCTGATCTGGGTGGTAGTACCAGAAATAGGCCAAACAATTATTGTTTATACTCACTCCACATGAGACTTGTTTGTTTTTGTTTTTGGCAAGGCAATGGGATTAAGTGATTTGCCCAAGGTCACACAGCTAGGTAACTATTAAGTATCTGAGGTTGGATTTGAACTCAGGTACTCCTGACTCCAGGGCCAGTGCTCTATCCACTGGGCAGCCTAGCCGCCCCTGAAACTTATTTTTAACTCTCTCTCTTCCTTTCTTTTTAGTTTGTGTTTTCTTTTATAACATGCCTAATATGGAAATACATTTTACATGACTGCATGTGTATAAGCTATATCAAATTGCTTGCTTTTTTTAAGGAAGGGGGAGAGGAATGAGGAAGGTAGAGAATTTGGAACTCAGAATTTTAAGAAACAAATGTTAAAAATTGTTGTTAAGTGTAATTGGGAAATAGTATTAAATAGAAAAACAAAACACTGGATGCAGAGCACCAGCTTAGACTGGTCCCATTGATTTAGGATTGCCACATGTGTGGGCTGCTGACAGCTACTGCCAACCTGACTAAGGTTCAGGAGGTTCAGCCCTCATGGACTATGGAAAAAAGAAATCTTTCAGCCACAGTAATTCATCAAGACTTACTTTGTCCAAAATCATAGATGGAGCCCCCCTCCCCAATAAATAAAAGTCTCAGGTCCTCGAATGATTAAGAAGATGCTTACTGAATGTCCCCACCATTTGCCATATTTCCCAACATTCTGAATAGGAAGGGAGCATTTTTACTGTATGTTTGGTGCTGGCAGATGTTTAACATCCCCCAGCTGCCACATAAGGAGACCTGCTCTCCAGAGGTGCCAGATGTTTTCTGAAGTGAATGGGTCCTTGAGCATTCACCATAATTGATTTGCGCTTTTTTGTCTCCCCACAGCTGGACAGAACTTACACTGGTCTGCAGACTCTGGGTGCTGAGACGGTATGTATGCTCTCTCCTAAAACAGAGTGATGAGTGGATTGAAAATCATATTCTTATGCTTCTTTTGCATTTGTGATATAATCCAGTGCTTTTCTAAAAAGCATTATTTGTTAAAGCAGTTACCATACAACTGAAGAAGGAAAACTGAATACAATTTTATTTAGGAAAAAAGGTTAAAGATGGTGCTAGTTTTTGAATTATGACTTTGTTGCTTTTCCCACCCTAACTCAAGCATACTACCTCCCTGGGCTACAGTTTGAGAATCTTGGGCTAGGTCTTTTCTGTCTCTTTATGCCAGTGCCTGTTTCCAGTCAATTAAGATGCCGTTGACCCAGGGGCAACTAGGTGGCACAGTGAATAGAGCACCAACCCTGGAGTCAGGACTTGGGTTCAATCTGACCTCAGACACTTAATACTCACTTAGCTATGTGACTTTGGGTAAGTCACTTTTAACCCCATTGCCTTGCAAAAATCCAAAATAAAAGAAGCTGCTATTGACTCATTTGTAATAGTGGATACTCTTTGAGACTATATGGTTTCCTTTATAACCAGTCATAAGTACTTGAGGTAGCTGATTGAGATTAAATGGAGGGTTCCAGTGTGATTATCATCTGGAATTTTTCTTTTGGTAAGGACTGTGTAACAATCAGACTTTTAACTGTTGTCCTATCACATAGTAATCAGTTGTACTTATCTAGCTCTGACAAGATTTCCTTTTCAGATCCAGTAGCTTGTAATGTAGTCATTGTTTGAACATTTGGGACTCTAGAAAAACTAAAATCCAATTCATGAACCTAGAAAGAATTCATTGAACAATAGGAACTTAAATGTCTCTTAATGCAGTTTTCTTATCTAAGGTGAAGTGTGCATTAAAAATGTTATAAAAATATGTGAAGCTATTCAGAAAAATCTTTTGGTGGGATGAAATATAATAAAAATTGCTGTTAGATGAAATCATTTTTTCTGTTTGAAGTTAGTGAATGAAGAGCATTGGGTCTACTTATGTAGTCTAGTATTTTCTGTAATGGTTTGTGGAGAACTTATAGCATTGCGATTTGTGTAACTTCATTTTGAGATTATGAAAAATGTTTAACTTTGTTGCAAACTTTAAAGCACTATGCAGATATTTGTTGTTTTTTTGTTTTTGCAAGGCAATGGGATGAAGTGACTTGCCCAAGGTCACACAGCTAGGTAATTACTAGGTGTCTGAGGTCGAATTTGAACTCAGGTCCTCCTGATTCCAGGGCCAGTGTTCTACTCACTGTGCCACCTAGTTGCCCCAGCTGTTAATTCATTACGGGTTCCATTAAGTAAATGTCCATACCCACAAGAGAAGGTCCAGGCTTTGCTGAGATTATAAATTCTTAACTTCTAGATGACTTTAGGTGGGATCATTTTTGAACCTCAGGTGCTGCTTTGTGATGGGAAGTTTCAATGAGAGGCCTCCCTATTTGCCTGTGGATGCAGGACTGGTGTACTCTCTTAAAAGTGGTTTGATGAGGGCCCCTTCCAGTCACGGACCTGTTATGACTCTGGTCCAGGGCACTACATTCTCCTGACCCTAGGGCCAGTGCTCCATCCACTGCACCAACTGGCTGCTCCCAGGGCACTACATTCTCAAGCAAGCCCCAGTGCCTTTCAGATGTTGGGAAGTGACTTGCGCACGGGTTTTCATGTCTTCTAGGTAGTGGATGTTGAGCTCCATCGGCATTCCCTTGGAGAAGATCACCTTTATCCTCAGTCCTCAGAGTCTGATGTCTCCGATGCCCCTTCATCTTTGCCTTTGCCCATCCCAGCCCCAGTGAAAGCTGCTTCTCCCAGAAAGCCTTTACATGAGACTGTGCCTGATGCTGCTATGGAGAAAGGTAATGGAATGTGTGGTCTTCTAAGTGTTGCTGCCTTCTCACTGATTTCTCCTTCTAGAGCATTTTCCCTAGTTTAGGCCCTTCACAGATTCATCTGCCAGACATGAGTCTAGTCTTGCCCTTGCTTGTTTCCCCCAATATACCAAACTCCTTGTTCTCCACATCTCATCTCTCTCTCCCTCTGTTCCCTTCCATGGATAACCCACTGTAGCCAAACTGAACGACATGGGAGGACTTACCCTTCTCTGCCTGGAGAAATAACCAATCCGTGAAATATTACTATAAGTATAGGTTTCTAATGGTCATGTTTTAACTGTCATTCCTGCTAGATTGGCATCTGTACAAGGTCTTATTCACCTGAATTTCTTCCAATGTCTAGCATATTTCACATATAACTTGTACCTAGAAGCTTTTCAATGGGCAGATGAATGTATCTTCATCAGCATGTTATCTAGGACACTCAAACTCTTGAGTGGTTGATGGGCAGCATTTCAGACAGGTGTCAGGAAGGCCTTCTTCTTACACACTTGGAGTTCCAGAGGCCTGATGGGCAAACTTAGAGCGCCCTGGGTGGAGATCAGGACAATGTAAGCATGCATACTCCTACCCTCAGAGTCATTTGAATGGCTCAGAGCTCTGCAGGGTAACCCCAGATCTGACTCCTAAGATGAAAAACTACTCTTTTCCCTCCTCCTTACCTTTTGCTGCCTGTTTCCATCCCAGTGGCAGTGTTCCCATGTTCAGTGGAGAGAGGTTCAGCTGAGTCCTTTGCAAGGTCTGACCCAATGAAGTCTCCCATTGTGGCTTCAGTTCTGCCAGTGTGGTCCAGGAGACTGACCCTCAGCACCACTCCATGTAGCCCAATAGGATGTCCTCCTTCATTATTGCCCAAAAGGGGAGAGAAGAACCTGCCATGTATCTTTCAAAAGTTTCTGTGCCCAGCTCCATATTGATGTGCTCTGCGCCAGGTCAAGTCTTGCCTCTCCTGCCAAACCAGAAGCTGTCCATGGGTTGGGCCACAGGGAGCAACTCTGGCTTCCAGTCATAGTGCACAGTGTTCCTACAGATGTCTTTTCTTAAGAACACTACACCTCCTACAGCCTTTGGTTTTAATTTAGGGTGGATTCTTTGACCTTTTTTGACCCTTTGTCTTTTTTCTACATTAGATTTTTTAAATGAGGGATTCAACAGATATGGTTAGAAGCTAAGCTCTTCGAATAGATTGTAATCAATCAAATAAGCAATTATTATACACAAATTAGCTACCAGGCCCTGTGCAACATTCAAAATGAGATTGTCTCTATTCCCATGGAACTCCTCATGGGCAGGGACTGAGTTCATTCTTTTTGTATCTCTGTTCACAGTGCCTTTCATGTTTCTTTTATAGACATTGACTGAAGTCTTTAAAGTGTGAATACACATTTTTGCTTTACATTAAGTTTCCTACAAGTTGAAGCAGTTTTTCCAACATAAATCAGAATAGAAGAGAATGAATTTGTGCTTATATGTGACTTGCAGTTAATTTGATTTCTTGTGTGTAAAATAGAACATGTAGAAAGCTCTAGTTAGCTCTTCTCTCCCTCAGAGTAATAACATTTCAAAAATGTTTTTCTTGACATCACTTTTCTCTACATCACTCATCTCACCTCCCCCACCCAAGAGTGAACCTTTTTTTAACTAAGAAAAAACAAGTAAAAATAAATAAAGTAACTGACAGTAGAGATAGTATTTTGTCTTTGCATTCCTTCATTTCCCTGTTATGAAGGGGATAGGTTTTGCTTTCTGTTCTCCAGGACATTTACTGATTTTTCTGGAGAGTAGTAAGGGGAAAAGATTGCTAATTTCATTTACTTTTAGTAAATCTTAAAGGGAAGACAAGATGGCAAGGCATTTGTGGTGGTTTATGTGACTCATCTTGTCCTTGGCTAGGTAGGGAGGCACTGTATTCTTACTTCATATTTTATCTGTTTCATTCAGGTTTCCAAGCGAAAACTGAAGCTGACAGACCTACTGCGTTTTACTCTTTGCCATCATCGGTGGAACGGACACCCACAAAATTGGTATCATCTCAGAGGGTAACCCTTGGTTCTCATGGTAATTCAGCATTCCAGCCAATAGCAGCCAGTTGCAAAATTGTGCCACAAGGTCAAGTTCCTAATCCTGAGTCTCCTGGAAAATCTTTTCAGCCGATCACTATGAGCTGCAAAATTGTCTCAGGTAGGCCAGAGTTCATGCTGTTGTTGACGATGATGTTGAGGGTGGGGTTGACAACAGCAACTTGCATTCATATTGCATTTTGTGGTTGATAGTGGTCTTTCCTCATAGCAACCCTCTAAGATAGATCTTATTAGCCCAGTTTTACAGAATGAGAAAACCAGGACTGAGAAAAATGGAGGTCAGTGCTGTGAAGTACAGGTAGGTCTTGAATCCAGGTCCTCTCCTTCAAATCCAGCGATCTTTTGGTTATACTGCTTTGCTTCTATCGATAGTGTCCTTCCCATTGGACAAGTTGTGGGAGAAGTTGTCTGAAGGTTGTTTTCTCTGTAGTTATCAAAATTATGGAGAGGAAAGAGTGATTTTTATTTTTGATACTCTACACATATCAAGACTAATTGGTTTAGTTGTCTCTGTTAATGAGGGCTTATTTTCCAGTTCATAGGTTATTCAGATGTTATTTCTTCCAAATTTGGCCATTTTGGTGTGAACTAGGCCCTCTGTTGAGATGTGAGTTGAAAACAAAGAGCTGAAATTCAGATTCTGTGATTTTGTTACCTTATAATGGCAAAATATAGAGCCAGGGGTGTCCAATATGTGAACTGCTGGCTGCAGTGTGATTTTATGTGGCCCCTTGTGGATTTACTAAATGCTTTAGTAAATAAACTGTAGAGCTCTCACTGAAATCGCAAATCAAAATAGATTGACTGTTGTTTCAATAAAAACTTTTAAAAGTAAGGATGGATAGCCCTGCTCTAGAGAGCCAAGTCTGCAAGCATTCAGTAAGCCCTACTATGAGCTAGGTACTGTGCTGCATCCTGGGATAGGAAGAGGCAGACACAGACACTGCCCTCAGGGAGTTCAGTCTAGTGGGGAAAGACCACATGCAAACCACTCTCTGCCAGGAAGATGTCTATAGAAAAAATTGGAGAGAATCTCAGAAGGAAGACACTGACATTGAAGAAGACTGGCAAAGGCACCTTGTGGAAAGCGGGATCTTAGTTGAGAAGAAGGAGAAAATTCCAGATCTTAGGGACAATCAGTGAAAATTCCTGGTGCACCCTTGTTAGGGAGAGCTGAGAGGCCAGCAAGGGAGGAAGTAAAAGACTGGAAAAGTAGGAAGGGAGGGGTGGGGTTATGTAAAAGGCAAACAAAGGATTTGGGATTGGATCACAGAGCCAATGACTTCTTCACAGTAACTTATTTCATTCACATAGTTCTGCCTGATAGTTTTTCATGGTGTGGTAATGACTCTGAATTCCCAGAAGCTCTGCCAGCAAAGTACCAACTTTACCAAGTTAGACTAGTCTGGAAGATTTCAAGGGTAGTCCTACAACAGGCAGCAGAAAGAAGTTCTCCTCCCCTTTAGCCCCAGCATTTTGAGTTGTCATGGCAACTCACTGTATAACCCTTCTGTTTCTTTTTATTTATTTATTTATTTGTTTATTCGTTTGTTTATTCATTCATTTATTTATTTATTTATTTATTTGGTTTTGGGGAGACAAATGGGGTTAAGTGGCTTGCCCAAGGCCACACAGCTAGGTAATTATTAAGTGTCTGAGGCCGGATTTGAACTCAGGTCCTCCTGACTCCAGGGCCGGTGCTCTATTCACTGTGCCACCTAGCTGCCCCTCTTTCTTGTCATTCTTACAATAACTTGGGGGTCTCCATCTTTTTTTCATGTGCTTGAACCTTGGCAGTCTGAAAAAAAAAGCCTGTGTTCCTTCTTATCATCATATTTTCTTAAATGTATGAAATAAAATACACAAGATTACCAAAGAAATATTATATTGAAATACAGTCATGAAAGTAATTGTTAAAAAACAAATTCACGGACCCTAGGTTAAGAACCTCCTCTGTAAATGAAACCAGAAGAAAGCTTATTAATACCTTGGAGAAGTAAATAATACAATTGGCCTGGTTCTTTTCAACATGTGTCCAAACACTAAAAGAAACATCATTTCATGAGACATTTGGTTCAGTTAGATTTCAATACTTACAAAAAGACCATCTCAAAAATAATCCAGCTTCTGTATCTGTTACAGAGAATAAAGAAGTACAGGACTTCTGAGAAGATCTAGCAAAGGTAGGATAGGGGAGGACAGCAAAGCTATCATGGAAAATAGGAACCAGAGACCAAAGACTTCCACAGGAGTCATGTGTTTAGATGCCTTGGGTACTTTTCTTCAAGAAAAGAATCACTGGGGGAATAGCGTCATAAAAGATGAGATTGATTATATTTTGGAGAAGGAAACAATTCCTTCCTAATTTCTGAGTCATTACTGAATCACACAGTGACCACAGACTTTTAGGAGCAAAGACTAAAAATGGACACAAAGATAGGAGAAAAGATATGGGATGTGTTTGAAATAACTCTGGCCTTATTCAAACAAGTTATTGTTGGAAACTAGGGAGAGTTAGAAGGTGGGACATAGACAAATGATTTTATACAGAAATTTAAACAATATTACAGAGTAATGAAAAAGAAAACTTCAAAACTCTTATAATGAGCCACCATCTAACCTATCCGCCAACTTAAGGAACATGGCAGTCAATGTTAACACCAGGGCTGAACATTGTTGAATATATAGAGTTTCAAATTTGTACAATCTCATGGGGAAATGCAATGGAGAATTATGAGCCTCAAAAAACAGAGAAGCTATGGAAAAAAATAGTTTAAAGAAAGATTTGTGAGAACCAACTATACAAAGTTAGCCAGCAGCCTTTAGGGGCAAATGGGAAAGATCAGCAAAACAGTTTACTGGACTTAAAGAAAAATCCTTCAAGAACATTAAACCCAAATTACTTGGGTCATTAGCATTCCAGTCTTAGATGTGCTTATAGGGGAAATAGAAGTGATACCATTAAAAAATAAAGGGGGGTTGGGGCAACTAGGTGGCACAGTGGATAAAGCACCAGCCCTGGAGTCAGGAGTACCTGGATTCAAATTCAGTCTCAGACACTTAATAATGACCTAGCTGTGTGGCCTTGGGCAAGCCACTTAACCCCATTGCCTTGCAAAAACCTAAAAAAAATAAAATAAAATAAAGTGGGGGGGACACAGTGGGGAGAGCACTGGCCCTGGAGTCAGGAGGACCTGATTTTACATCTGACTTCAGACACTCAAGAATTACCTAGCTATGGGACCCTGGGCAAGTCACTTAACCCCATTGTCTTACAAAATGATAGAAAGATAGAGAGATAGATAGATAGATAGATAGATAGATAGATAGATAGATAGATAGATAGATAGATAAGAGAGAGAAAGCAGCTGGTTTGAGCCAAGTGTACCTAGAGGAGACCCTAGGACTTCTGGTTAGAAGCATTCGAGGAGGCAGAGAACAGTGTTGTTGGGGATGAGATCTGGAGCAGAGCAGGAGCAGAAGAGTCCCATGAGGTCACCTCCTGCCAGGTGATGTTGTCACACTTAGTGTGTCAAGCCTAAGAGCTGACTCCTCCAGGGAATCTCTCCCAACTCTGCAGGATTGGATCTGAGCATCCTCACAGGGCCAGGGAAGTGGTTAAAGCGAGGCTCCTTTCAGATTAGCTGGTGCAACTGGATTGTCCATCAGAGATGATCTTCTGTTTTTCCTGTATTGATCTTGTTTCTCCACGTCTGCTTGTGTGCTCTCTCCCCCAGGAGACTGTGACCTCTCTGAGGTCAGGGACCAGCTCTTAGCACAGTGTTTGATTCTAGATCCTACCTAGCCTGGAAATGCTTGTGGAGTTGACCTGGACTCCAGGACAAATGGTCAGTGAGTTGGGGGGAGAATTCAGCATGTGGTAGCTGAGATGAATGAGGTTGGAGAGATCTCAGAGTTCCTTTAGGGTTTCCAAGTTCTCTCAGGGTTTCTTTTTGATACCAGTATTGTATTGGTGGTTGTGTGTGTCTTCAGTTCCAGAACACCTCTGTCTCCATAGAAAAAGGAGGGCAGAGGCGGAACCAGACTGAAGTGTGACGGGAAGAAAAGATGGGCTGCTCAGTGCAAGGAGCAGCAGTGGGTGGAGAGCCCCAGGCTGAATGGTGACCTCAGGATAGCAGGAGCAATTGTCGGAGAAATACCGGACTGATGGGCAGGCACGAGCAGGGTTACTAGGAAGGAAGGGCCCGGGGCATGGTGTCATTAGGAGTCCGTTGAAGCAGGAGGCCTTTCCGCTGTTGTGGTAGACAGTGCGAAGATTGAGAAAGGTCTCTTGAGTTTGTCTTAAAATGACTCAGGCTACGGGCCTGCAGCCTTGGGTTTCGCTAGAATTGGTAGCACTCACTTCCTGCTAGGGCTGGTCATCACCTTGGGCCCTCCAAGATCACATGTGCTGGACTGGAACCTGGATCTTTTTGGCTTTGAGACCAGCTCTACCCACCATTTCGTGTTGCCGCTTTGCTCTAAAAACTGGTGCTGAGCTGGAAATAGAGGTTAGAAGTTGAGAAAACAAGTCCAAGGAAATCCAGGGGCATTAGCATTATGTCAGTCAACACTAATGATCTGCTCTCCTGAAGAACAGTTGTGCGCTTTGCCAAACCCTTTGGCGCTGTTCCAGGTAGCAGTCAGCATGTTTGCAGCCCTTGGCTGGCTTGAGGAGAGAGCCACCTCTTTCCTGGTTCCTTGGAGTGAGACCTCTCAGACTCCCTAGGTTCCACTGACCTTTTCTAGCATTATAAAGGTCCTGAATCCCCTGCCAGTGTGGTCAGGGGAAGTGGGCCCTGGCGGTGAGGTGGAGAGGGAGGCGACTGGGTTCTGGCTGCCCACATGCGCAGCACAGGGTTGCTGCCAGGTTTTGGGGTCATCATTCCTTTCTTGGCAACCCTCTTCCTGTTCTTGGCCTCTCTTCCCCCTTGATTATTTTCTCTTTCATTAATCAAGGTTCCCCCATCTCTAGTCCGAAGCTATCTCCTTTACCTCAGACCCCATCTTCCCCTCCAGTTCACATGAAGCGTAAGATGGCCAGCTCTGTTGCATTCTTCCGGACACGCCTGGTCAGGGCCTTGGAGCCCGTGCTCCTGGTGCAGGTGGGGGGGGGGGGGTTGGCTTCTGGCACACTTGATTTCTGTATGCTTTACTTGTCCTGTTCACATGGAAATCCTGGCAGGAGCTGATCACTCCTAGTCTTGTGGGAAATAGGAAATGTTTTCTTCTGATAGAAATGAGGGTAGTAGGAGCAGCAGCTTCCCACCATAGGCCCCAGAGAGCTGCAGAAACCAGAGGAAAGACTTCAGAAAGCTAGTTTCAGGCATCTTGTGATGTTCTACAGGCTTTTCCTCCATCCTGGAAGATTCAGAGGGATTTTTTTTCTTCTACCTACTCATGAAACCCAACACCAATTTGGTCTCACCTGCTTTTTTACTTCAGAACTTGCAAATGCTTCTCTCTCAGGGCTCTGAAAACTGGGAGCATTTTTAGAATTCTAATGGAATTGAAGAAGTGGGTGCTATTAGGGCAGTGCTGCCTAGACCAGTGGGCAAAAGTCCTGCCAGTGTTCAAGGGAGAACAAAGGGAGAAACCACTGGAACCATAGTGATAATGATTGAAACCAAGCAAAGGACCCGCAATAGGCAAGGTGAGAAACCTTGTGGTGTGGTGGAGGTCCCCAAGTCAGGAAAGTCCAGATTCAAGTCCTGCCTCCAGCATGTTCTAGTAGGGTGGCTAAGAGAAGGCCTTGTGAGCTATAAATGAGACGATGTTCTTCAAGACAGGAAGTAGAGCAGGAAAATGGGCACAACAATACTTCCTAGCCTTCCGGGAGCTTCTAACTTGTTTGTAGGTCAGAGTCAGTGGTGTTTTTATTCCTCTTATTCCTTATTTGGCTCTTCATATTTAAATGAGTTTTCATTCATGACATCTTTACCTGAATTTCAGTAAGAGAGACTTTTCATACTTCTTGTTAGAAGTCAGGAGAATTGGGGGCGGCTAGGTGGCATAGTGGACAAAGCACTGGCCTTGGAGTCAGGAGTACCTAGGTTCAGATCTGGTCTCAGACACTTAATAATGACTTAGCTGTGTGGCCTTGGGCAAACCACTTAACCCCATTTGCCTTGCAAAAAAAAACCTTAAAAAAAAAAGAAGTCAGAAGAATGAAAACAAAATATGTGGCCCAGTGGAAAGAATGCAAAGGCAGGACGCTATCAACCACTCTGAATTCATATCAACCCCGGGGCACCCTGGAATCTAGCCTTAACCAACCTTACATGGCAGTATCCCAGTGAACACAACTGAAACTCTCCCAAAGTTTTCCAGCTCCCTGCATGAACAACCTTTCATATCTTGGTTTCTTATCCCTGCTTAGGGGGAGTTTGTGGCTTCTTCCTTAGGTTGACGCCACCTTCCCTGTCCCGGCATTGCAAGGGTACTGTGCTACGTGCAACCTCCTGCAGAGGCCAAGGAAAGCTCCGAGAATCTGGGATCCCACACAAATGGTTTCCCGGTTAGAGCACTGCCTCAGCAGGACCCTGCCCACAATGATAGCAAGTCAGAAGTCTGGTTGTCTTTCCATGGGCCTTGGGAGTGAGTCGGATGGGTGACTGCCATGAGTTCGTATTGCTCTGCCTATTAAGAGGAACAGAGGATGTGAGAGTGGCGTGAATTCCCAGTGACCTTGCCAACTGGTCAGAGTCTGCACTGTGGCATCCACTCCCAGAACACATTTAGGACCAAAACAGGTTTTAATACTTCAAGAATACATAGAAATCTTGAGACAAGGTAAAATAAAATCTCTGCTTGACTTATAGACATTCCAAGTCATTGTGACCATGTTAGTCACTTAGGTACTAAATGTCTGTTAATTTGGACTGGTTTTTTGAAGAGAGAATGGGGTAGGATCTCATAGCCATGTCACGCCCCCCCCCCAATGTTGTCTAAGGCTCAAAGCCAAGGCGTTTCATGGCTCTATTACTTAGGGAACATGGACCTTTTTCAGTCATAGAGAAGAGATTTATTTTTGAGAAATAATGTCCAAATTCACATAGACTTTTAAACTGAGAATGAGGGGATCCCTAAAGAGCAAAGAGGGAGCCCTTTTCCTCATTTTCCATCTTAATATATAATCCCTGACTTTTTCACTTTCCCTGCTTCATTGTGTCAGCCTGCCCAGGACTAAGTTGCTCTTGCTCCCCACTTTGTTCCCCACTCCTGCTGAAAGTCTCTATTTTCTTGGGGGGGCCTGCCTTACTATCTCTGGGATAGAAAACTGGAGATGTCCCAGTCCTTCATTTGTACATGAAACTGGAGTCCAAGAGAGATAGAATTCCTGGCTAAGGCCAGAGAGCTGTATCACTTCCCACTTGGGGTTGTACATTCTCACCATGCTGGTTGGGTAGAGTATCCTCGGAGTCTTGAGTGCAAGCCTGCCAAACTTAAAACCTCACTAAAACTTGGGGGACACTCTTGGCAGTCTCCAGTATCTGTAACGACCAATTTATAGCCTTAATAGTCTTAATTTTGGATGCTCTAGAACCTGCCATCTTATCGTTACTAGGGACTTGAATGTTCCCCTTAGCCCTCTTTCCCCTGAAGGTAGGATTTGGTGTAATCATTCAGCAATATTAGGACATGCCTGGATAGAAAAATGATTTTGTTTCTTTAGAAGAACTCCCTTTGGGAGACTATTCTGATTCCAAAGGCTCTATCTTAGTTGCCATCTTTTTTGGAACCCACATTTCATCCCCTTGACTCTTCTCAATGGTAGATCATCTTTATTTGAAATAGAATTTTATTTTAGGAAAAAAGTCATTGGGAGCCAAGAGTGCTGGATGAAGGTGGGGGCCAAGCTGCTGAGTCTCTCACCATATTTTGCTTATACTACTTGTAAGTCTCAAAAGGGACAGCTTCCAGGTGTACCCACAAAGTAATGAGCCTGACTTGAAGTGATGCTGAGAGCAATTCCATGTGTCTCCAACAGGCTTTGAGTGACAGCAGCAAATTGAGAAATGTCCCCCCAAAGGAAGGGAGTTGTCCTTTGTCCCTCAAGCCTATCTGCGGGACCTTTACAGGGTCTTGTTCACAGATATTTCATCATCATTTATTGAATTGCATTTTAATAGATTATCTTAAAAACCAGTGTTTGAGAGCCATCTCACTGTCCCTGTTCTGTTCTCAGATAAATGGCCGACTGTATGTTCACTTGTTTTCCTCTTCTTATTTCTTTATCTCCCTCTCCAAATCCAGATCCACACGATTTGGTGAAGGGAGCAGTTTGGGGAGCTGAAGTATTTTTTTTCCACAATAATTTGGAAATCTTTCTTTTTCAGCTTTGCTTGAATCATTAAAGTTAAAAATAAGGAATGAGACAGGGGGAGAGAAAATTTTGCAAGATCTCGTTTTATATACCTTGGCTTAAATGTGCCCTTTTCTTTCATAGGAAGCCCCACCAGCAAGTTGTCCAGTGCTTCTCAGACTGCCCAAGGAGCAGGGTCGCCCATTCCTAAGATCCATGGAAGTAGCTTCGTCACTTCTGCTGTCAAGGTAACACCTTTGTGTGATCGCTGGGTCGGGAGGGCAGGGCCAGTCCAATTTGGTTGTGGACTTTGTGTTGTCTGGCACACACAGACTGGTTTGGTCTGATAGGTGCTAGTGGATCACTTGAAAGCACCATCTTTTCAGTTCTGGGGGAATTTTATCAGTTAAATTCCTCAAGTTGGAAGGAACCTTAGAGATCATGTAGTCTACCCTGTTACCCAGACATAAGAATTTACCTTACAGTATCCTTGATAAAAGGGAGGATTGCTGCAATATGAAAAACTGGTTTTGGCATCTAAATCCTAGCACTGCCATTTATTCTCTGGGTGAGAATTTCCCCATGCCTCAATTTCTTCATCTGTAAAATGAGAGCATTTTTCAGCTCTAGATTGATCTTATCTTTGATCTTATCTGATATCCAGTCTCTGCTGAAGCCCTTCTGTTTTCAGGGAGCTTGGTCACTTGTGCAGATTTGCACACCTGCCCTGTTGTGGAAAAGCCTAGTTCGTTAGAAACTACTTGCCTTTGCTAGGCCAAAAATTTCCTTTCACCCATCTTTCCTATGGTATTCTGAAATTGCCACTATTGGCTTTGCTGCTCTGCCCCCAACTACAGGCAAAACCTGCCCAGGTCCTTCAGCATGCCTCCTTGGAACACGTTCCTGTTTGCCCATCTGAGCAGAAGGCTCTGCATGGGCTTGGCTCTTTCTTGGCACTGCAAGAGATGCTGTAAATTGTAGAGATTTCTAAGTATCTGGTTTTCACTGAAACGTTTGCTTGCTTGATCACTTCTTTGCATCCCCAACCCCCAAATAATGAAATTGTAGTATTTAAAAGCTAGGTTAGAGGTCATTTAGTCCAATCCTTCATTTTACAGGTGAGAAAGCCAAGAGCCTCCAAAGGGCAGTGACTTACCCAAGGTCATAATTAACTGAAAGATTTTAGGGCTGCCCATTTCTGCCCAAGAGCAAGAAACTCACAAGAAGTTCCATAAGCTTCTGGGCACTTGGTTCTTGGAGAGAGTTTTCTTTGTGTCTTTTAGAAAGTTATGGCCTTCCTTCTCTTAATTCTTTTATGATAGACTGTTCATAGTGAAAACCTGTTGAAGGATGTGTGGGAAAATGCTGTTCTAAAGCAAATTTTTGCAAATCTGATGCCAAAGTTTTCTAGATAGTCTTGCCATAAAAGAAACACTTATCCCTAGTTGGTATTCTTGGGTTTATCAAACACTAGGCCACTATTTTGATTACTAATGGGTCTTGCCTACCTTTTCTAATTTTTAACAATACTGAACAATGTTGATGCTTACTTCTTTATGATATAGTTAGAGAAATGATCATGTAATGCCTCCCCCAACCCCAACCCCCCCCCATTCCCCCCCTTCATTGCCTTTTATTTTGTCTGTTATTCTCCTTGAGATTCTTGATCTTTTGCTCCTCCAGATGAATTTTGTTATTGTTGGCTAGTCCCCTAAAGACACTCTTTGATAGTTCGGTAGGTTTGTACATTTATTTTGGTGTTTTAGACATTTTCAGTTTATTGTTACAGCTCAACTATGAATGATGAATATCTGTTCCATTTTTTGTCTTGGAATTTTTTGCATTTTGGTTGTGAATTGTAGGTTAACTTTCAAATAGTTTGTCATGCATTTTATATTTATTTTGAATTGAGATTTCATTTTGTGTCTCCTCCAGGTATTATTAGTAATACCAGATGCACAAAAGGTTATGATTGGTGGAATTATTTTATAACCTGCCATTTTCCTGAAATTAATTTTTATTGGGTCTGGCATTATCTATATAAACCATCTTATTATTTGCCAGCAAAGACTTTTTCTTTAATTTATTTTCTTGTTTTATTGCTATTTCTGAAATGAAATCAATTGATAGTAGCTGTAGCTCTTACTGGATAGGATTTTCATGTTCCTCTATTAGAAATAATGTTCTTAATTTTAGATTGATGCTGTTTATTATATTAAAAAAGCTTCCTTAATTCCTATGCTTTTTAATGCTTTTAAGATAAATGAATATTGCTTTCAAAGGATTATTTTCTGTTTTGTTTTGTTTTTGCATCAGTTGAAATAATCTTATATTATTTTTCTTATATTTACAGACTTTCTAATAAAAGTGCCTAACACAAAGAAAGTGTTTAAATGTTTTATTGAACCTTTCTAGCTCTCATGATAGAAATCTATCATTTATTAAGTTTTTAAAATAGGTCACTTATATGTTTTATTTTATTCAAGATTTTTGCTTCTTCCTTAGTGAAGTTAGCTAGTAATTTTCTTTTTATGTCTGTTACATATTTGTAATGGATTTTGTTTTTCTTTGTTTGGGTGGAGGGTGATGATGACAAAGAAAATCTTCTCTGATTAAAACCAATAAAAAATTTAAAAAATAAAAAAATAAGAGGAGGTTCAATTCTGCAGGAGGCGAGGTATGGAGGCACATGTGCTTATGAAAAATGACTGCTGTAAAAAAACTATACAGTAAAAGACTATTCAGCTTCTGGAAGTTGTATTTGTATTCATTGAATAATTGTCTTAGTCTTCAAAAAAAATTAATACTGCTTAATAAAATATTTGCCAAGTCTGTAGTTTCCAAACCAAGCAGTGAATGATGATTATTATTAATATGTTGATATAACATTGAATCCCCTGTTTACTTTTGATTCCTAAAGTCATATTGAATCTCAGCTCCTGCTGAGACTGAGAAAATCTTCTGGGGGGCTTATCTTTAAATTGAACTCAGATTTCCAGGGTGATAGGTAACCTCAGTAACTCAGTGAGGGTTATTGTTTTTTTTGGATGTCTAATTCTTTGACATTTGTGATTGCCTACCCAGCAGGAGGACTCATTGTTTGCATCCATGCCTCCTCTCTGCCCCATTGGGAGCCACTCAAAGGTGCAGAGTCCTAAACCTGTCGCCGGAGGTCTTGGAGCCTTCACTAAGGTGAGTGTTTGTTATCGCTGCCCACAATCAGCTAGCTGAATGTTAGTTAGGTGATGGCGATCTTTCATTGGCATTCCCATTACAACTTGTCCCTTTTCACACAGCTCCTTGGGAAGTGAGATGAAGCCTCAGGATTCTGGGCTTTAGTTCTGTCTGGAGTGTTCTGAGGGTCAGCACCTTCCCTCTTCCTGTGTTATGTCTCTGATTGGTAAAGAAGGAAAATGGGGGCACTCCGGTGCTGATCCCTTTCTGCCTGAACAAGGAGGCCCGGCTATAATGTACCCACTGTTGGGTGAAAAGAAACCCACTTGGGGACGGCTTTAGTGCCCTGGTCTTCCAGCAGACTTGTGGACATCACAGTTTCCCATCCTGGGCATCCTCCTGGCCTTGCTCTACTTGACAGCATCCTTAGGTGATCCTTAGAATGTCTAATCCCTCTCAGACATGAAGAATAGATGAAGGGATTTTGTTGGCACAGTCACAGAGTCAGTGCTTTTTTCCTATACCCTTTTGTCCAACATGAACTTTATCCAGATGACTTGTTGCCTGTTCTTGCAGACCACATTTCACTAATTTGTTGATCCGAGCAGACAGAACGTCTCTAGATGGGGCACTTTATTTAGTGTCATTGTTTCTATTACAAGGTGATCATCAAGCAGGAGCCTGGAGAAGCCCCCCACATGCCCACCTCAGGAGCTACCACCCAGCCGCCTCTTCCCCAGTATGTGACTGTGAAAGGGGGTCACATGATAGCGGTATCCCCCCAGAAACAAGTCATGGCTGCAGGAGATGGGACTGCTCAGTCACCAAAGGTATAAGTCCTCCAGAATTTGTTAAAAGAAGAGCTTGGACAGACGTTGCATTGAATGAACTAACAGGAAGCCCCCTGGACTGGACATTGCCAAGCCTGACTGCCACAGTGTGACTTGGGACAAGTCAGTGAGTCTCCCTGAGCCCACATGGCACATTTGTATGGCCCAAAGACAGGGCTTCCACTGCCTCCCTGGGACCAGTCAGCACTGTATCTATCAGACCCTATGTTTGTTAGCAGCTGACAACTGATAGGAAGATTGAGGTCACTCAAGACAGTCAGGAGAACCTTGAGCCAGAGTCCTGACCATCAAATACTTGTTCAGTCTGAGGTCAGGCTCAAAAGTCGTCTCTCCTGGGGGCCCTGAAGGCAGAAGGAAAAAATGTCACTTCCTTGGTCACCAAACCAAGGGTCTTCCCTGAGCCTGGACTTTGCTATTCAGATGAAGATGGGGACTCACCAGGCTCCTTTTTCATTTAAACCTCTTCTGGTATTTGAGAACTCACAGTTATTTTGGTGATTTGCTCCCTGTGTAGATTTTAGGAGCAATGTATGTATAGCTTTAAAAAAAAAAAGAGGAGGAGAAGGAGGAAATAACAACTCAAACACATGAGAAATCCATCTTATCCTTCCTCCTTTAAAGGAAATTAAGTTCCTTAAAGCTTATCGTTCTTCATTCCCACTCCAAGTGCTTCCTTGAGAGCATCTAAGCTTAGATTGTTCCAGTTACTTGCCAGCTGTTCCAGTGTAGGCACTATATGTGCTTTAGAGAATTATTTGAAAATACATCTTTTTAACAACATTATTTTTTAATTTGAGGGATCCGATTCAGGGACTAATAGAAATGAAGGAGGGGATGAAACCTTTTAATATATGACTGGGGCAGGAAGAAAACATAGGTCCAGACAAAAATTATGTTTTCTTTGATGAGAAGCCAAATGATGCAAGAGTGAGTATGCTGCCATTCAGAAATGGATTTGGGTCTTTTTCCTTAATATCCATTCATATTTCATATGCTAGGCGAGGGAAGAAATAAAAGCTCACTATAAAACAGAGGTAAAAATATGGCAAGATTTCACTTTTTCTCTGACCTGTCCCATAGACATTTATCTGAATTAATATGTTCATTTTGTTGTCTTTGACATTTTTTAGTGAATCCTAATTTTACATGAATGTTGATTAAAGTTACAAATATTATCCCTGTCGAGCTAATAATGTTTCAAATGTGGGAAATCTCTCCTCTGCTAGTCACCAAGCAGCGAGGTGGCTGTCATATGTGCAGGCCTGTGCACAGTCCTGGGGATGCCTACAAGAAATGAAACAGGCTGAAAGTTGAACCCGTTCTCCCTGAAAGCAGTCTGCAAAGCTGGTCACACCTGGCTAGCTTCGTGGACGGGAAGACAGTCCCATGTGGTCTGTGTGGCTTACATCCTCTTAACTTTTTCTGGGATGAGATTGTGTTGTTGCTCTCCAGAACTTGGGACCAGCCAAGAGCAGTTTTATGGTGAAGCCCACTGGTTGACATGTCACCTACCTCCTATCCTGAAACCCCAAGCCAAGACTGTGGGTCACCAGTCGTCACCCACCCCAGAGCAACTGTCTGGCTGCCTCAGATCCCTGTGTCCTGTGGCAGGGCCCTGGGCTTATGATTTTTCTGTGGGAGCAGACCTTCGGAGAGGACCAGGAGAGGGAGACACATAACGTCTGCTTTGTTTTGCGCAGGTGGTTGGTGTGCCAGTCGGGTCTGCTTTGCAGTCCACAGTGAAGCAGGCCATGGCCATAAGTGGAGGCCAGATCCTGGTGGCTAAGGCCAGCTCTGCCGTGGCCAAGGCTGTCGGTCCAAAGCAAGTTGTCACCCAAGGAGTGGCCAAAGCGATTGTGAGCGGAGGTGGAGGAACCATTGTTGCTCAGCCTGTGCAGACCTTAACCAAGGCCCAGGTCACTTCCACTGGGGCCCCAAAAAGTGGATCCCAGGGCTCAGGTAATGATGTCATTGTGGGGAAGGTCAGCCATGTCCTGGCTTCTAATCAGCTTGTAAAATTCAGCATACCATCTAGTGCAGTCATCAGGGCTATGAGATCCTGACACTCTGACAGTGTTGAAGGCCTGTTAAAAGGCATTCAGTTTATCTGGTCCAGTAAGGATTTTTGGAGTATCCTACAAAAAGAGTCAAGGTTTACTTCAGGTTTTTAAAAAATGACATCTTGCAGGACTACTCAAAATAATACTTAACAATCTGAAGCATAATTATCAGTGGTTCTAACACCTCTCTCAAGTGTCATTCCAAACTCAGGTTCCTCTTAGATCAAAGAAGGGGGACTGCCCCGATGCTTTGTCATGCTCAGCCAGGGCAGGGGGCTCAGGACCAGCTCCACTCAGGGACCCCTTTGAAGGCTGCCAGACCACATCTTCCAGCTCCTCTTTGCAGTGGCAGCAGGTGCCTTGTTTTCCATCACTCTTCAGAAGGACTCCCTCGGATACAGCCCCTGCCAAGGGCCTCCCCTACTGAACAGGGGTCTCCTGACATGGTTACCTCCAAGCCCCAGCAGCTGCCACCCTTTGTAGAAGCGCCACCTCCTCTGCTGCCCTGGAGCCAGCCCCATCATGGTCTTCAGCCAAACAGGGGACATGCTGATGTCAGGGGGAGATGGAACTGTCCCTGCTGCCCCTGCTCCCACACCCTTGGCCAGAGAAAGCTGGAGAGGCGGCAACAGCCTGGGGCCCTGATCTGCCTCCCAGATGCCTTCTCTGAACCTTGTAGCTCATAGAAACCTGTCCTTCTGAAGGTGGCCCCAGGTCCTGCCCAGAGGATTTCCTCTTTGATCCTGGAGGCAGCAGGGAGCCAATGGAGTTGTTTGAATACAAAGATGGCATGGTTAAATTTGTACTTGGGAAAATCGGTGTAACACTGTGTGGAGGATGGACTAGAATGGGGAGAGTCTTGAGGCAGGGGTGAATGGCTCATTGTGGAGTCTGGCCAAAACCCTCTTGTCATCTGGCTTTCACTGCTCAACTCCTCTTCATCCTTCCTGGGCCTTCCATCCCCTCCCTGTACTTACTTTGCCAGCCCGTTCAGGCGTCCCTTGGCTCCCTACAGAATCTCAGGTCTTTATTTATCCAGTTCAGTGTTACAGCTCTTCCATGACCAACCCCTCACCCTGAATTACTCCCATTCCTCATCCCATGGAACGCCTCCAGAGGAAAGAAGTCGCCTGGCCCCAAGTCTGGGTCTGCTGCCAACCAAGGGGATGCCATCCCAGATGGGCTTTGATGTTGGGCAGAGGTCCTTTCACCCTTCCCTCTTCAGTGTTCTTCCCCAGCCATGTTCACCACCCCCCTCCCATTCCCTAAAGGACTTTTCATTAGAAGCCTTGGTGTCATCCACCCCCCCTCCTTTTCTCCAGCACTGGTCCCTTGTTTTCAGTCTTTCTTTGCTGCCTGCAGACACCCAGATTTCCCACATCCTGGCCCTGCTGAGTCCCTCATCCGATACCCTGCACCTCCTTCAACCAGTCGCCTCCCCTTGTTTGTCTTCCACTCATTCTGAAGCCTCAGCAGTCTGGCTTCTGCCCCCACTTGATGGAAGCTGTTCTTTCCAAGGTCACCAGCGATTTATTGTTAGATCTAGGGGATTGCTCTCAGTTTTCAAGTGTTTGACCCTGTCACCCACTGCTCCTTCCTTCCAGATTCTTTCTCTCTCTCTCTCTCTCTCTCTCTCTCTCTCTCTCTCTCTCTCTCTCTCTCTCTCTCTCCCTCTCCCTCTCCCTCTCCCTCTCCCTCCCTCCCTCCCTCCCTTGTTTTTTTTTTTTTTTGTGGAGCGGGGGTAGCACTGCTCTCTTATAGTCCTTTCTACTCATATCAAGACTTCTTTCTCCATCTTTTTTCCTCCCTTTCCTGACCCTTAGGGGTGCACCTCAAGGTTGTATTTGGCCCTTTCCTACCTTCAGCTCCCATGTATTCAATTATCATTCCAGATGTACAAGTCAGCCCCCATTTCCCTCCCAAGCTACAGTCTTATACCTCAGACCGTCCTCTCAGTGGCTCACGTCCATTAGAGTTCATTGCTTTTCTCCCTAAAACCACCCTCCTTTACCTATTTCTGTCAGGGATTTTTCTAGTCCCCCAGGTTTATAAACTTGGGGTCATCTTCCCTAATCCAGTGAGCTCAGCATCCCTCTCCTTTCTTTCTCGCGTCTCCTGCCCTTCCCCCATCTCACCTGAACTATTGAAACCACCTCCTAGTTGGTTCCCTTGCACCTGAACCTCTGATCTAGGATTTCTTTGCCCTTTATATGTCTGCCCCCCTCCCAGCAACCTAATAAAATCTCAGTTACATTTTTAAATCCATAAGATAAAATACCTGGGATTATAAAGGAAACTGAAACATGAAAATGAAGGTGTAATTTTTTTTTCCTTCCAGGTTCAAAGACCACATGAAATTCATTCAGGGTCCCAAGTTAAGAACTTCTCCCTGAATCTACCCTTTGATTAGCCTAAGGCACAAATCTGAGTTTGATATTCTTCCTCAGAAAGCTCCAGGAGCTCCTCTCTTGGGAAGGAAGACCCTTCAATAAATTACTCCCCAACCCTCTCTGTGTTTCAGCTCATTGGGCCCTTGGGGATCTGGGCCCTTGACCATCACTCCCCCCTTTAATATTCAGCTGACTCCTGGGCCTAGAAGACTTTACCTCAGCTCTGCCTCTTGGCTCTCTGGCTCCCTCCCTATCTTCACAGTCTTTCTTGGACAGTTGCATGTGGCCTCCCCTCCCAAGCCCTGTGCATTTATTTTGGATACAGCCTGGATTTGTGTGATTGAATGCTTTGATACCTCTGGTAGAATGTCGTTTTGTTTTACTGAGGTTTCTGTTTTCAAATGTTTCATCACCACTTGCCTTTCTCTCTCATTCTAGTAATGGCCACATTGCAGCTGCCTGCCACCAATTTGGCCAACTTGGCAAATTTGCCTCCTGGCACCAAACTGTACCTTACCACAAACAGCAAGAACCCTTCTGGAAAAGGCAAACTTTTGCTGATCCCTCAAGGAGCCATCCTGCGAGCCACAAACAATGCCAGTGAGTCTGTTTTTGAATCATTTTATTGTTGGGGGTCCTGGACATCTGGGATCTGTAGAGTGAATGGGGCAGACTAAAGGGCAGGTAGGTAGCAGTTATTAGCTGCTGTTGGGGACTTCTTCATACTGGAGGGGTGGCAGCCTCATTTTACGTTGGGTAAGAAACAATCTGCATCCAGTAGAAAATCCATTTCCATGGAAGTAGCTTGGGAGAAGCATGGGGGGAACCTCCTTGGACATCCTTTCAGCAGGTCTCACCTTGACTGCTTTTTTCTTTCCAATTTTTGTCTTCTGGTACCAGAAAAATGTAACCATTTTAAATAATATTTTTATGTCACTAAGAACAAAGGGATAAATTCAGATACTTTGGGTGTATTCCAATGGCAGGGATTGGGGCCTGAGAGGAATCATTAATTTCAGGTGACTCTGGGAAGGAAAGGATAATTCCCTCTCTCTCCCTCCTTAGAATTATGTTCCCTCTTTCTCTCCTTAGAATCATGTTCATCAGGAGTCAGTCCCTCTTGCCATAATGGTATAATCCTGGCATCTAAGATAAGCCTTAGAGTTGTCCATGTACCATGACTCCCATTATCCCCAATCCTGTACCCTCTGTCACTTTTTCAGCCTCTTTGCTCATTCCAATCCTGTTCTTAAATTAATTGCATAATGACAAAAAAAGAACATTTCCATGTACTCAGAACAACATAAAAAATGAATTCAACATAAAAGCGTGAGCTTCCATTTCATATTGTTTATTTTTTCTCATGTATATGTATAAGTAAAAACCATACTTTGATATTTCTCTTTATCAGTTCTTTCTCTGGAGGTAGATAGGTCCTTCATAGGTTCTTTGTTTTTATAATTTATGAGTTTTTATACTACTCAGAATGACTTAGTCATTCAGAATTGTTCTTAGATATTAACGTTGCTATTATTGTGCAGATCATGCTCTTGACTCTGCTCATTTCACTCTTCATTATTTCACCCTGATCATCATTTCTTATTGCAGAGTGGTATTCCATCACAATCACATACCACAACTTGTTTAGCCATTCCCCAGTGTGATGGGCATCCTCTCAATTTCCAGTTTTTTTGCTACCACAAAGATAACTGCCATAAGCATTTTAGAACATATAAGTTCTTTTCTTTTTTCTCTCATCACCTTGAGAAAGAGACCTCATGATGGTATTGCGAGTCCAAAGTGTATTCAATTTAATGCGTCTTTGGGAATGCTTCCAGATTGCTCTCCAAAATGGTTGGATCAGTTCACAGTTCCACCAACAATTAATAAATTTCCCAAATTGTTCACATCCCCTTCAACATTTTCGCTTTTCCCTTCTATTGTTTTAGCCAATCTGATAGCTGTAGGATGCTGTCTCAAAGTTGTATTGCTTTCCGTCTCTCTAATCAGTAATAATCTAGAGCATTTTTTCACATGCCTATATTAGTTTTGATTTTTTCATCAAAACACTGCCTGTTCATATCCTTCAACAATATTTTAGTTGAGGATGATTCATTTTTCTTACAAATTTGACAGTTCTTTATATAGTTGTGTATTGTATTCCACTGATATACCTTTTTATTCTTAACCCAATAACGGATAGCTCTGATAATTACTGTCTTATAATACAATTTTAAGATCTAGGACCACCAGTCCTCCTTTATAGTTTTTTCATTGGTTCCTAAATATGCTTGGCTTTTATTTCTTCCAAATGAACTTTTGTTATTATTTTTCCTAGTTCTTCCTGTCTTACTTAAGTCAGCCCCAAGTCTTCTATGTATGCTCATTTTTTAGGTTTTTACAAGACAATGAGGTTAAGTGGCTTGCCCAAGGCCACACAGCTAGGTCATTGTTAGGAGTTGAACTCAGGTTCTCCTGATTCCAGGGCTGGTGCTCTTTCAAACTGCTCAAGTAACAATGGCATTCTAAAGAGGACTAATAACATTTTCCCATAGAAGAAGTAAACAGTTTGACTTTTATTTAGTCCCTTATCATTGCTCTTTAGTGTTTATCTTCTATTTCTCCTAGATCTTATATATATAACCACTGAGTTCTGGTCATTTTGTTACAAATACCTGAAAGTCTTTCAGTTTATTAAATGTCCTTTTTATTTATTTATTTTGATTCAGTATTATCCTCATGGTTTGCTGGGTAAGTTATTCTTGATTGCAAACCCATTTCTTAAAATAAAAATAAATTTTAAAACCTTCAAAAAAAAAGCCCTTTGATGTAAAAGCTGCTAGATTTTGTGTCATTTGGACTATAGCTCCGCAATATTTAAATTGTGTTTTTCTTGATTGTACTATTTTTCTCCTTGACCTGGGAACTTTGAAACTTTTGAGTTTTCATCTTGGGTTCTTTTTCAGATGGTAATTGATAGATTTTTTTAGGTTTTTGCAAGGCAAACAGGGTTAAGTGGCTTGCCCAAGGCCACACAGCTAGGTAATTATTTAAGTATCTGAAACCAGATTTGAACTCAGGTACTCCTGACTTCAGGGCCCGTGTTCTATCCGCTACGCCACCTAGCTGCCCCCACTTGTTTTTCTAATGAGCTGTTTCACATCTTCTTTAATTTTTTTTTCATCCTTTTGATTTTGTTTTATTATTTCTTGGCATTTTATAACATCATTAGATTCCTTTTGTCCATTTTGCCCAAGGAGTTATTTTCTTCCTTAAGCTTTTATATTTCTTTTTCCATTGGGTTAACTTTTTTCCATAGTTTTCTTGATATTTTTGTTTTTAATTTTTCTAGTCTTTTTTATTGATATTTTTCCAATTATATGTTATGGAAGTTTTTCAGTATTCATCCACTTGAATGTTTATAAATTACACATTTTTCTGCCACAATGCTCTTCCCACCCTGCCTCCTTTCAGCAGTGAACAGTCTGGTAAAAGTTGAAGTAGAGGTAGCTTTTTAAATTTTACTGTTGTCTTCTGAGTATTTTCCAGATCTCTAGCACCATAATAACCATCCATGGTCAAGTTCTTTCTCCTTTGCTTACTCAGTTTTTTTCTAAGTGGCTTAGTATTCGAGTCAGGTTCTAGTCCCCTGGGGAGGGAGCAAGCCTCGGGCTTCAGGTTTTTCTTGTTTTCTATGCTTTGTGTGGGACCTGACTTTGGGTACCCCTGTGCCCCTGCCAGGACCCCCTCCACACTGCCACTGCAAATGCAGTTGCCTCTGATCCCTTGTGGTTACAACCGTGGTCTACTCCTCTCCACTGAAATTGAAACACTGGAGGACTCTGTCACAGTTTGTTGATTCCTCGGAGTCTGCCTAGAGGGGTTTGCACTTCCCCAAGGCCAAATCTTTCTGAGGTTTTCTCAAGTTAGGAGAACCTTTGCCTTACCCAGTCTTTAATTATTTTTGCCACTCTAAGTTCACTTTGAGGTGTTTTCTCTTGTTTGTTGGAGAAGTTTGGAGAACCCAGTGTTTCATGTCTTAAACTCCACCATCTTCCCAGAATCCTCTCCTAAATCTCTAAAGAAAAGGAATCCTCCTTTTTCCTAAGCTGTTCTTGAGAAATTGCCAGGGTCCTTGGGCAGTCTGAGAAACTTCTGTTATTGGGAGTAGAGAGAGAATGGGATACGGGTCAGAAAGTCTGTTACTGGGGGAAGAAACGGAGGCCAAAATTTGAGGGGTGCTGTTGGGAAGAGAGGCTGAAATTACTGTGAATACCTAAAAATTCTGAATTTAGAGGGAGGGAAAAATCAAAACAGGAAGGTCACATTCTCTGAATTTCATTAAAATCCAAGAGGGGTCTTTATGAATGACAGATGCCCCAGAATTTGGTGACCATTTATTTCTCTGAACAGTGAGAGGAAGGAGATCAGTCATATATCTTTATCTTTTTGGCTGGAAAATGCCAGTATCTAGTTTTCCCTCTCTGTTTCCCTCTCTGTCTGTGTCAAGGAACAAAGAACATTTCAGACCTATCTCCATTTTATTTCTATTCACTTCCTGATAGGTAGATAATGAAGAGATACTATCGCGAGAGCCACTCCTGGCTCTAGAAAGAGGTCATCAGTTGGAAAAAATCAAGTATACTTCAGAGGGAGAGGGAGAATCCAAGGGCTCGGAGGGACATTTGGTATGATGGCGCCTCTTTGTGTTCCAGACCTCCAGGGAGGAGCTTCTGCAGCTAGCAGCAGCGGTGGTGGTGGCAGCGGCACAGGAGCACAGGGTGCGACCCCCGGAGGAGTATCCCCACATTTGACCTACACATCCTACATCCTCAAGCAAACTCCACAGGTTTGGGTCCTTGCTCTTTGAAATTTCTTGGAAACTAAAAAAAAAATGGAAGGTTATTTAGGACCTGCCTTTGAGAATAGTTGACCTGCTCTAGAATGCTAACATCGGGAGCCAGGATTAACATCTCTGGATCAGTGGGACAACTGTCATTTGACCCATTAGATAGTCCAATGCCCATAGAAATGAACAGCATTAAAGGTCTGTTTTATGTACCATTGATAGAACTCTTCCCTTCATCACAACACATGGCCATATTCTCGACAGAGCATCCACTCATCTTGTCATTTGCTGTCCTATACATTTTTTAAAAAATCATTATAAACCTGCCATTACAAATCAGCATAAGGTCCTTCCAACTCAAGACCTATGAGACGATGGTACTCTCTGTAAATCGCCATCAAGGGGCAGCTAGGTGGCACAGTGGAAAGAGCACCGGCCCTGGAGTCAGGAGGACCTGAGTTCAAATCCTAACTCAGACACTTAATAATTACCTAGCTGTGTGGGCTTGGGCAAGCCACTTAACCCCCCATTGCCTTGCAAAAAAAAAAAGTTCCAGGTCATTAAAAAATTTATTTGTTTTTATTTTTTTTTTTTTTTTTAGGTTTTTGCAAGCTAGGTAATTATTAAGTGTCTGAAGTCAGATTTGAACTCAGGTACTCCTGACTTCATGGCCGGTGCTCTATCCACTGCACCACCTAGCCACCCCTAGGTCATTAAAAAATTTTTTTAAATTTATCAGATGTTTATTTCCATTCATTTTCTTTTCATTTAAAACTTTTTTGTGTAACAAGTGCTTCTACTTCTGTTTTTTTTTGTCCTTTAAATAATATCATAAAACTCTCCATATTTCTTTATATACTAAATAATTGTTGATCTATAGCATCACTAAGTTGCTATGCCATACTTGGTTTCACCATTTCCCTCTACTGGACAATTTTGATATTTCTAGTTTCTGATAAGATAGGATTATTTCATAATTTATATTGCCTACTGATTGCTAAGTTACTTTCTAAAAAGATCCTCCTAATTTGGACGTACCAGCAACGAACCAGGGATGCCTTGTTTGTCTACCTCTTTCTCTCCCTATCTTTCCATCACTTAGTTTTATTGCTCTTAATTTTTTGTTGCATTTTAATGAGTTGCAAGGTTATGTTTCTAAATTATTTTAATTTTCATATCAATATTATTAGTGAGATCAAATATCTTTTTAACTTATTTTTAAGAATTTGTTTCTTAGTTGAAAATTGCTCCAATTCCTTTGAGAACTGCAAGTTGGCATTGTGTTTTACTGCTGTGTATTTTAATTATCAATTTTTTTTTATCTTTTATAGCTTCCATAAATATTTCCCCAATCTGTTCTATCCTCTCATTTTCTTTGTTATACAGAAATTTTTATTTTAGTGTATTTGAGCACAACTATCTTCTTTAATTATTCAAATTTGTTGAAGAGGGAAAATTAAAAGATACATTTTTTTCTTTTCTTTTAACTTTTTTGAAATATCATTTGACTTTAATTTTTGGAATTAAATATGGGTCTGACTAAAAATAGATTTTTCATGGCACCCAATAGAAGTATTATTAACACTATGTTGGGGGCAGCTAGGTGGCACAGTGGATAGAGCACCGGCCCTGGAGTCAGGAGTATCTGAGTTCAAATCTGGCTTCAGACACAAATCCGGCTTCAGACACTTAATAATTACCTGTGTGGCCTTGGGCAAGCCACTTAACCCCATTGCCTTGCAAAAAAAACAAAAAACCCCCACTATATGGACCAGTCATATCAATTTTCTTGACACATGAATGTTTTAAGTAATTTTCCTAGAACAGTATAAATCCTCCCAAGTGCGGTGATACATTTTAGGTTCTAACAATCATAATTGCAGCTGTTACCGTTCTACTTTGAAGTTTTCATCCTACTATCTTTTTTTCTTTATGCATTTAAAAAATGTATTGTGTTAGTTGTTACAACATTGTATTTCAAGGAGATTGAATCCTATGCCTTCTAAATGGTGGGGAAGCCCTATTGCGTTTGCCAGCTGTGTGATGCCATCTGTGGCAAGGCCTCTGAAGCTGGAGAGACTACGAATAGCACATTGTGTATCTCAGATCAGAAGGTCAACCTTGTTGGTCATCATGAGGTGGCCACTGCATTTTTTTCATCCATAGCTAATTATGAGCCTTTGTGCTGGCTGGGAGCATCCTCCTCCACTGAGGACATCCCTGCATCCCATGAACTGTGGAAGTGGTAGATAGCCCTACACTAAATGCAAATAAGCATTTATATTGTTTCTGAAAGACCCTTAGTACAACATGCTTGTGGCCTTCCCCATAAGTATATAGCAAAATCATTATCGGATGAGTTAGATTGGAGTTCTTTGGGAGAATGTGGTTTGGAAGCGGAAGCGGCAAGCCCCCCCACTCATCCTCCATCCAGTTGTCTCTCTCAGAATCACCTGTGGTAATAATTTAGGTCCTGTTTGGCTAGTTCACTTGATGGATGCTTTCCCAATATTGTGAGTGGTATACTGGACTGGGAAGCTTTACAATTCAGTGCTGATGGCATTTCAAAATCCATAGAAAGCTCCATTTCCTACATTCTTTTTGTGACTTAGGGATGGGTACAAGTGATTCAGACCTTTTTGCTTTTCCTCATTTGTCTTCAGGGCACCTTTTTGGTTGGCCAGCCGTCCCCTCAGAGTTCTGGAAAGCAGCTGGCAACTGGGTCCGTGGTTCAGGGTAATTTGGGAGTCAATGCATCTACCCCACAAGGACAGCAGGCACTAAAAGTCATCTCTGGGCAAAAGACCTCTTTGTTCACCCAGGTAACATTCCTGCCTGCCCTTCCATCCCACCCCACCTCCTCACTTCTCTTCCTCTCTTTTGATTCTTTCCTCCCTCCTTCCGTGTCTCCCTTTCTCCCTTCTTTGTTTCCCAGTTTGACCTGATCCTTCCAAAGAAAAGTCCACCTTTCCTCCCATGAGACTACCATCTCACATGTCCTCTAAGCTCAATTTTATCCAACAGTAAATATTGACAAAGAACTATTTCCTCTTTCCAAGAAAATTCAGAGGGAAAAGAGTGCTTGACTGTGTTGAGGGATTTTTAGGTGTCTCCTGGAAGAACTGAGGCAGTTCCTTCTTCAGGTCAGAGATAGTGAATGCACACCCAGCAGGGGGCCTTTCTTCACACAGTCTCAGTTCGATTCAGCAAACTTGTATGTGGCACCTCCTATACATATTGAACAGAGAAAGACAAAACCAGTCTCCACGTCCCAAGAAGCTGCTTCATTGCAATGGTGGCAAGCCATCCATCAGATGTGTGTGGGAGACAGGAGAGTCCAGAAGGGCTTTGGGCAGGATGGGGCCTCTGAGCTGGGCTAGGAAGATATAGTGTGTCCTCTCCTACCAGTGAGTGGCATTGGCTCTGCCCAGGACTGGATCTCATTCAGCAGTGGTGTTAGGCCAGTTCTTTCGTTATGTCCCTGATTTATAAATAGGGAAATTGAGGTTCAGAGAAATCAGAGATTTGTCCACACTCCCTTGACTAGGAAGGGTCAGATAGGGGATTCAGTTGCTCCCCTCCCAACACCACCCTTGTGTTTGCTCTGCTTCCCTACTCCCCAGTATGATTTGTAGAGATCCTGCAGAGGGTGGGGGGTGCTTTCCAGCTGCTGCACAGGAACAGGGACAGAAGAGGAGCTGGTGTGTCCAGCAGGTCACTTCACCTGGAGTCAGAGGTAGAGGGGAGGGTGCTGTGGAGTGAGCTCGGCAGAGCATGGAGGCTCAGCCAGATTGTGGACCTTTGTCCGGGAGAGTCCCCCAAGAGTCTTCAAGTGCAAGAAATGCATTCTTAACAGTTCATGCTTTCATATGAAGTGATTTAGCAAAGGTTTGCTAAGTCTTCAATATGTCAAGAGGTCCCTGAAGCTATTCCATACCACTCCCCAACCACATAGCACAACATTCAACTGTTCTTTAGTAACAAAATGCTGGAAGCACATTCATGGTATCACTGTCTCATTCAGTTGTATTCGTCTCTGGATATCTTGCATTGAAAACATGTAAAAATAGTAGGAGAGTCAGTTTGGACTAGTGGATAGATGGCCTTTCTTGGAGTCCAGGAGGTCTGGGTTCAAGTCTGCATAGTTGGCTGGCTTTGTGATTGTGGGCAAGCCTTCCAATCAGATGGTTAGAACCCCAACCAGTTTTTTTAAGTCTGTAAGAGATGAATCATTTTGGTCACATCCATTACATAGTGAAAGAATTTTTATATTGGACCAAAAACCACTTTTTTGTTTTTTTGCAAGGTAAATGGGGTTAAGTGTCTTGCCCAAGGCCACACAGCTAGGTAATTATTAAGTGTCTGAGGCCAGATTTGAACCCAGGTACTCCTGACTCCAAGGCCGGTGCTTTATCCACTACGCCACCTAGCCACCCCCTTACGCCACCTAGCTGCCCCCTCAAAAACCACTTTTTAAGACAAATTAGGGGCAGCTACGTGGCACAGTGGATAGAGCACTGGCCCTGGAGTCAGGAGTACCTGAGTTCAAATCCGGCCTCAGACACTTAATAATTACCTAGCTGTGTGGCCTTGGGCAAGCCACTTAACCCCATTTGCCTTGCAAAAAAACCTCTAAAATATAAATAAATAAATAAAAATAAAACTAAGACAAATTAGCCTGGCGTCCTTAAAACCGCAGTTGATTTGTGCTTCCAAATTCCATTATCCAACTGCATTATTAACTGGATTTTGATATTTAACTTTGACTTCGCTGTAGAAGTTCACTAACCACCTAGTATATGTAATTGAGGCACCTGCTCACCATTGCATCATTATTATTTACACATAATTTCTTTTTACAGGCAAACCCTGGTGGGCAGGCATCTCTGATGAAAATGTCTGATGGCTCCTTAAAGTCTGTGCCTGTCACCACCCCACTGTCCAAGCCCGGGACCACTGTTTTGAGGGTTGCAGGAGGTGTGATCACGACTGCTTCCTCCTCAGCTGTCTCTCTCTCTGCCAATGGAGTTGTGCAGCAGGTAAGGAGCTACAAGGTGGTAAGGGAAATGATCATGGGACTTGGAGCGAAATTTTCAGGGGGTGTGACAACCATCCCCTCTACTGCCACAGCATATTCCTAAAGGTGGCCACCCTCCTGGGGTCACAGACCTATCTGACTCTGACTTCTATCATCATTCCTTCTTTGGATCCCTACCCTTACTTTGTTGATCTCTCCTTATTTTCAGTTGTTTGTTTATGTCCTAAGGATTGTAAGAGCAGAGGAGATGACATTATAGGAAGAAAGGCTACCTGTGTCCAGATAGCACATGTAACCACTACTGATTTATACTTGGGAGAATGAGCCCCCAGTTTCCTATCCAAGATAGCCTTTTGGGAAATGGCAGTTCACCTTAGTGCACTGGGGATGATTTTTATTTCTTCTTTGATGGCAAGAGTGAGGGGCCTTGTTCTGAACACGCAGAGAACCCAGAACATCAGACCTTAGAATGGAATTATGTATGCAGCATAGAAAAAAATGGAATTTTGTAGAAAGCAGGAGGGGAAAATAAAGTATACACATCAAAAGGGCAAGATAAGCTGGTCAGAACAGGAGCTGTGGCTTTGTTTTCCTACCTTGGTTTTGTGGTTGGTGTGGCAGGTAATGTCCTCCTCTTAGCATAATGGTGGCAAGAAGTCTAAGCTAGTTTCTTCCCATCACAATGTCAGCTTGAAATCTGAGGCAGAAATTCTCTTGCATATAAGAGGGATGACTTGAGTTTTATTCCTTTTGGGTTAAGTAGTATTTCCTCTTAATTATCCTAAATGTATATTTGTTAAGGAAAAACTCCCTTGTACTAATAGAGTGGGGTTTAGTACATGTTAGTTTGGTTTGTTTTAAGTTTTTCAAGGCAGTGGGGTTGAGTGGCTTGCCCAAGGCCACACAGCTAGGTAATTATTAAGTATCTGAGGCTGGATTTGAACTCAGGTCCTCCTGACTCCAGGACCGGAGCTCTATCCACTGCACCACCTAGCTGCTCCATATGTTTAGTTTGTTTTGAGGTGGAATTTCTTCCAAGGAGAAATTGGACACATTGATAGTAGTATTGGAGCCTTCAACCTATCACTCTTGTAAAAATCTGAGCATACTGTGCCTCAGTTGTCTATATGGTATGCGAGGTGGCCTGTCTCAAACTGTGAAGGAACCAGGAAAATGGTGCCAGACCTTCCAAGTATTCTTGGGCAAATTGACCAGAAAATGACTAAGACAAGAGCAACTAACTGAGCATGGCTTAGACAGAAGTTGTCCTGGAAATTCAATGGAACTGATGTATCTTAATCACAAAACCCTGAAATGTTTAGATCCCTCCTAGAACTTAAGAATCTATTGCTCCTTTGGCTACGAGAGCTTCCAAATACCTTCCTCTTCCTCCCAAATTCCCACAGAGCTGGCTGACTGTTGAGTCAGTGAGACACAGCCCATGAAACTTCTTTGCATTTGCATAGCTCTGAAACCTTTTCAAAGCAAACCATAATCTGTGGGTGATGTTTATTTGGGGGCTTTCTTTTTTCAGATCCAAGTCTGGGCTGTTATTACAAAATAATGCATGCCCCATCATTCAAAGGAAGTTAGCTTTGAGATTGATGACTTTGTTAACATGGCTAAGTCCGGATGTATAGTTCTAATTGTACTGCTTTGAGATTGGTGACTATTAGAAGAAACACCCCCTAACAGTATTTAATAATAAAGTGGTAAAGCAAGAGAGCAGGCAATGGGGCCCATTCCATCCAAGTAAAAATGCAGTATCTGTAGGGAAGGGTGAAAAAAGTTTTTATGGGAGGATGTTTATACGTCTTTCTACATCTGAAAATAACAAAATCCAGTAATGGACTTGAATTAAATTAGTTGAAGTGTGGGCTTAGTTTAAGAAATAGTGTCCATTTTCACACAGAACTCAAGTTTTAATACACATCAGAGAATCAGCACTGGAGAGAGAACTTATGAATGTCATCAATGTGGAGAAAAGTATTGACGGAGAATTCTAGTTTTGTTATGCATTTGAAAAAGTATACTGGATGGAAACCTTATGAATGTAATCAGTATGTGTGATATTTGCAGAGACAGGGTCTCATACTCCATATCAGTGATTCTACATTGTAGAGAAATCTCAGAAAGGTCTTTTAGACACAACTCCAGTCTTCCTCTTCATAAGAGGAACCACATTGGAAAGAAACTATTGAATGTAAGCTGAGTAGCAAAGCCTTTAAATCCTAAGTCCTCCATGATTTCTTACCTGAGAATTCCTTTTAGAAATTTTATCACTATAATAAATGAGGAAAGGCAAAAAAAAAAAAGAAATAATATCCAACCTGTCAAGGTGGTGAGCTCCGAAATTGGCAATCAAGAGCAGTGCTTAGACTTCACTGGGGAAAGTTTTGAAGTTGAGATGACTTTTATGATTTAGAAATTCATCTGTTCCCAGAACCAAGAGAACATTATACACATTAATAGCACTGAGAGATGATCAACCTTGATGGATACAGCTGCTCTCAGAAGTTCAGAGAGCTTGGACAACCCTATCAGACCAGCTATGGAGATGCTATCCCCATCCAGGGGAAGAAAAAAAACAAAAAAACAACACTCAGAAAAAAAAGAAGAAATTCATCTGTTCCCACATGAGAGTCTTAGTCTGGTGGTTTCTCTGCTAGTTATAGATAATGAAGTCTTAGGAAATAGGTTCAGTTGGGCCAAAGATAGTTCTCATTAGCAGAGCCTTGAGCTTCTCTCTTTTCTGTTGAGGACGGACCACAATCCCACTTGTGGATGCTCAGTCTTCTGCCCCTTGCCTCTCCACTATCTTCTATCCCAAGAGGAGTCTGAATGCCTCCCTAGTCGGTTTAATGCAGCTCATTGATACAGAAGTGGTGAGAGGACTAGTAAAATCTGTCTTCTCTGAGTGCTCAAAGTACTTTCCTGCAGAAAGAATGGGATGAGAAGGAGGTTCACAGTGATCAGGTTTACACTGAAAAATGGCATAGATTTAAAAGTGACTTAGATTCCCTTTAATCCCTGGGCTAAGGGACATATGGGATCAGAGATTGGACCTTTGATTTCATTACTGTAGGGAATTCCCAGGTGAATTGTCCTCCAGTAGTGCAAGTCAGGACCTTCCTGAAGTCATAGGTGAACTTAAAAAAATTCATGGACTTTCTCAGACATTATATTGTGAGGAGGGCAGGACCTGAACACAGGTCTTGTTGGTTTTGACTGGTGGTATTTTTCCTTTGGTCTTTTGTTTGTTTGTTTATTTTTTTATTTATTCTTATTTTTGTACAAATGGTGTTTTTTAATACATTACTAAGATATTCTTGTTTAAGAGTAAACATAATGCCCCCTGCCCCCCAAAAAATATAGACCCACATGGGCAATAAAGTAAAGGAAAGAGAAAAAATTAAAATAAAAAAAATAATAATAATAAATAGTAGGGGCAACCAGGTGGCACAGCAGACAGAGCGCTAGCCCTGGAGCCAGGAGTACCTGCGTCCAAATCTGGCCTCACACACCCAACAATCAGCCAGTTGTACGGCCCCAGGCAGGCCACCCAGCCCCATTTGCCCTGCAACCCCCCCCCCAAATAATAATGATAATAATAACAATAATAATAATGCTTCAGTCTGTGTTCCAACACCACCAGCTCTGTCACAGGTGGATCACATTCTTTATGATAAGTCCATCACAAAAGCACTCACACCTGGGGGCTCCTGCTTACCAGCTCCAGTTCCTCAATCTGGGCTGCTATGGCCAAGCTGTTCACTGAAGGCTGGGCTTCACGCACTCTCTCTGGCAGAGGTCCCCGCACTGATCCCCCAAGTTGTGCCCAGTACTCTCTGGGGTGTAGGTCAGGAAACTGTCCCCGCTGCCATGTGCCATGGCTCCCAGCATCCTGGGGCTGCCTCTGGGAGGCTGAAGTTTCTTCACTCTGGCCAGCCACCCCTCTAACCCCGTGGAGCAGAGCCTTTCCACTATTTTCCAGGTTACCTTGGGCCATAGAATTGCCTCACTGGATCCCTCTGTGGGTTCTGTCTCTCAAAAATTCAGTTAGAGTTCTTATCTTATAAGTTTGGAAATATCAGAGAAAGAGCACCTAAGAGAAGATCCTCTCTTGTTGTCATCTTGGCTCTGCCCCCGTCCTTTGTTCTTGAAGAAGACCATGACATCAGGGAGGTGATGCCATGACATGCACAGGAATTGGATTTGAGTGGGGGGGGGGGGGTTGTGCTAAGTCACCAGCCTCACTTCTGGAACCATCTGGGTCCAGTGGCCAGATAGGAATCAAGACAACTGGAGATGGCCCCAGATGTGAGGCAATCAGGGTTAAGTGACTTGCCCAAGGTATCAAGGGTCTGCAGCCTCTTTTGAACTCAAGTCTTCCTGACTCTGGCCAGTGCTGGTGTTCTATCCACTGCACCACCTGGCTGCTCCCATTTTGACAGGTAGCCTCCACAGCATATTCATAGTCTATTAAAAATAATTAAAAGATAGAAAGGTAGTGTTCTTTTTCTTTAACTTCTGTTTTTCTTGAGCAGTCAGAAGGAGCAGCTTCCAGCTCAGCATCAGTGGTGGGACCTGGTGGGAAAGCTTGTGGGCAACAGCCCCTGTGTGTGACTCCAGCCCAGGCAGGCCCTGCAGGAGCTAACAGAACTGGCACCTCAGCTGTCATCAGTGCCACATCTCTGATGTCCACCACCACCCCTGTCTCTGGCAAAACCGCAGTCTCAGGTAAGCAGCCCCTCCCTCTTGTTTTCTTTTCTTGCCTGTTATTCCAGGCCTTATGGATTCTACAGTCCTGCCACTCCCTCTTCTTGGATGGCTTGAGGGGACCTTTCCACTTGCCTCACCTTCTTCCCTTTGCTCTGTAGACGTTCTTCTCATTCTCAGTTCCCTTGAGGCTTCCTCTAATGGCTCCTGTCAGGGATCTTACTTAGATTAGTTTGTGATACACCCAGCTAGGTGGGACAACAGCTCTGCCTTCCTTTACTAGACTCCACAGTCCTCCAGCATCTCAGACTGTCTACTAACCTATCTGAGCCTCAGCTTCCTCCCCTAAGGGCTCCGAGGAACAAAGGAGATGATACTCTTGGTAAAGTGCTTTGCAAATCTTCACTGTTTCCAGAAATAGTTCTTAGTGACTATAACTACCTCAACCCTTAACTAATCCTAGATTGGCTCCATAGAATCATGGGGCAGAAGGTGACCTTAGAAGCCATTTGGTCCTTACATGCTCCCTCCCCACAATGATTTCAGAGAAACTTAGGTAGACTTAAGGGAACAGATGCACAGTGAGGTGAGCAAAGCTCTTCTTTCTTTTGGCAAGGCAGTGGGGTTAAGTGACTTGCCCAAGATCATATAGCTAGGTAATTATTAAACATCTGAAGCCGAATTTGAACTCAGGTCTTCTTGTCCTATCCACTGTGCCACCAAGCTGATGTTTTCATGGTTATTGTTATTATAGAAACTGAGAGCTTTGATCAGTGCAATAATGGGTAGAATTCCAGAGCTCCTCCAGAGAGAAGGGTGAAAGGCTCATGTCACAGAATGAGTTATCTGCTTTTTGGCTCTGAGTAATTTAACTTTCAAAATTTCAACATTAAAAGAGGGGAGAGTACATGGATTTAGAAAATAAAAGCTATATTGGAAAATAGTCAGGATCATGAAAGGAAAGAGGTCAAGGTTTTATAGTTGCTTCTTATCTGCATATCACAAACACTTGTTCAAGTCAGAGGACACCAGGTGTAATGAGCCCTGAATGGCACCCTAATAATTAATTTGATTAGATTCTGCATGATTTTTTTATTTTGGAATAGTCACCTACATACAGTCAGCTCATTGACTAGTTAAACCAGGTTATAAGAAAAGATAAAGATGAAGTGACATTTAAGGTTTATTTCACCTGACATGTTTAAACTATTTATTCCAAAAACTGGAATAGAGCAAAAATAGTGACTTATTTTTAGAGAAGTTTGAATAATGCAATATAGTTACCATAGTAAAAAAATAAAATTTTAAGTATCAGTCAGAAAATACTTCATTTTGGGCAGCTAGGTGGCACAGTGGATAAAGCACTGGCCCTGGAGTCAGGAGTACCTGGGTTCAAATCCAGTCTCAGACACTTGATAATTACCTAGCTGTGTGGCCTTGGGCAAGCCACTTAACCCCATTGCCTAGCAAAAACCTAAAAAAAAAATACTTTATTTCCTTGCCAAAGGTGATGCTTTTTTATAATACAAGCTCATTTTTTAAAAGATAAAATATTGAAAAGTATTTTGAGGAAAGAAATGAAGTCCTGATGAGGGTGATGTTTTTGTGAGGGGAGAAAAGATTGATGGCAGAAGGAACTGTATTAGTAGAGACAAGATTTGGCAGCTGGGATGATACTGAGAAAAGTAGAAATGTCCTCAGCCCGTAATAGGAAAATTTGGAAGATGGATTGCTTTGGAAGAAAGATAATGAATTCTGTTCTGGACAGGTTGAGTTTGAGGTGCCTATGAATATTCAAGTGGAGGTATCCAGTAGATACCCCATGATGATATGGGGAATGGAGAGCAGACAAAAAGATGGGCTTGGATATATACATATACATATACATATACATATACAGAGAGAGAGAGAGAGAGAGAGAGAGAGAGAGAGAGATGGCTAGCAGCATCAAAAGATGAAGAATTGGCAGGAAGGCCAAAGGGTCATTCAATTTGACCTAAGGTGATTTTGTAGAGGTTGGTTTCAGTTGAGTGATAAATCAGAAACCAGATTGTCATGGGTATAGAAGAGAGAAAATGGAGCCATAGAGTGTTCGTCCGAGAAGGAGGGGCAAAAAATAGAATAGTAGTGTGTAGGGGGCGTTGCTGTGGGGGGGTTTGAAGGGTAGAGAAGACAGTGCCTGCATGTAGGCAGCAAGAGGGGGAGCAGCCCTTGGACGAGGAGGAACTGGAAGGGACCCTCCTCAATTCTGCCTCTGAAGCCCTAGGATGTGGGGTATAGGACACACATGAGAAATGCTGGTTGGTTACTAGATTCAGCCCTCCATAGGCACCACCCCTCTTTGCTGGTTACCATGTCAAGTCCTCTCTGGTTGGTGCCCAGGGGGAATCTACCTTTCTAACAGCTTGCCCACGAGACACCGGCTCTCTTCTCCCAACCACCACACTCATTCAGGCCCTCGGGTGCAGATGGTGACAAGAGACTGAGTCCACCGGTCTCTGTCCAGGCCTCCCAGCCAGGCCATCTGACCTCCAGCACCAAGGGATGATCCCTTTTGCCTCAACAGTCAGAAAAGCTTTCGGAGCACAGCCTGGCCTGTCTCCAGTTGAGGCTGCAGGGATTGCTGCCCTCACATTCCCTGCTCAGTTCCTGAAGGCTTGTGCCATCCACGCTGCCTGTGTTCTGCGAGCATTGCCTTTTTTGTGTCTCCCAAGGGGTCCCACGCGTCATAGGGGTTGAAAAGACACTTGTTGGAGTGAATGAAAGAGCAGGATTCTAGAGGAGACTTCGAGGTGATGTGGTTGGTGTGTGTGAGGGTGGGCAGCCTGGGTTTGACCCACCTGCTGTCTCAAAGGCTGGTGTCCATTAGCATAGAGTAAGGTCTTGTTGAAGGCTGCAGATACAGAAAGAGACAAAGGCAGAGCTTACCCTCAAGGGGCTCCCAGTCTGATCCGGTAAGCTGTGTATGGCATAAAGAGGAAACCATGAACTGAACACCAGCAACAACAGCTAGCATCTTCATAACTCTCAGGGAGATGCTGTTGTTATCCTCATTCTTTACAGATGAGGAAACTGAGGCAAACTGCCCAGGAACATTGAGTTAGTATGGATCTGAGGCTGGGTTTGAGCTCAGTTCTTCTTAACCCCAGGCTGGATGTTCATCTCAGAGGGCTTAGGAAAGGCTTCCTATAGAAAGTGGGACTTCAAGAAATCAGGGAGGCCAGAATGTTCTAGACCTGGGGACCAAGCAGAGACAGAGGCAGCTCAGAGCCAAGAGATGGAGGGTCTTGTTTGTGAAAGAACCAGGAGTCAGACTGGAGCGGTGGACAGGGCCCAGGTGGTAAAGGACTTTGAAAGTTAACGGAGGATTTTGTGTTTGTTCCTGCGTAGTGAGCAGTGGGGGTGGTGGGTATGACATGATCAGATCTGTGCTTTAGGAAAATCATTTGTGGGGCTGAACAAGAGGGTAGGCTGGAGTAGGGAGAGATCCGAGGCAGGCCAACCCGCCGCACTAACAGTTATTGCAGTAGTTTAAATGTGTCCCCACCTGCAACTTCTCTACTTCTTCCAGGTCTGTTAAAAATCCATTCCAACCAGTCCAGTCCTCAGCAGGCTGTCCTAACCATCCCCAGCCAGCTCAAACCACTCAGCGTCAATGCTGCATCCGGAGGTATCCAGACCATCCTCATGCCCATGAATAAAGGTAAAGCCTCCAGAAGCTCGGGATATGAGGGCTGTTTGCTGGATCTTATTTGGGTAGAAGGGATCGGCTCTGCTTTCTATCATTCTATTGCAGAGTTAGCAATAGTGCATATTTCAGAGAATTCAGAGAACAAATGGGTAGGATTCCTGGCTCAAAATTGTATGGAAATTCTAGCCCAAGAGGGCTAGAGAAGAATTCAGAATGAAACCCAAAGCATTCCAGTGAAAAGGAGGAAATGGAGCTGTCTGGGAAAGTCCCAGCTAGGAAGGGCCACCTGGAGAGGTGGTAACAAGTTCCAGGTGCATAAAGAGGGGCACTTGTAGGATGTTAGGGAAGGACTTTTTGTTCAGGGAAGACTTGATTTTTAAATCCCTCCCAGCTCTGAGGTTCTGGGATTCTGCGTATTAACTGTTTCTGTGTGCTTTGTTAGTTTGGCAGAAAAATATAATTCTCAGGGTTTTTTGGTTTGTTTTCCATTTTAAAAAATGTGGATCTTCTTAAAATTTAGAATGAGACCCAGCAATGCTTTTTAAAGCCGGAACTACAAACAGGGAGTTCATCACTGATATCCCTAAGAAAAGAACTATTCAGTAATGAGCCTCCCCGTTTGCAGTTTTGACTCTAAAAAATTTAGGAAAGACTTTATGAAGTTTAAAGTCTTTACTCACAGGAAAGTTGAATTATCTCTTTGGTAATTCATCTAGCATCTTATCTCCAGGCCACATTACCCAGATAACAAACTTGGCACTGCTCATGAAAACTTGTTCAGAATCTCAGTAAAGTGAAAATAGCTTATTGATTTCTCTGCCATCCTAGAAAGTTTTCATCCTGCTTTAAGATAAAAATAATTCTGACTGACACCATAACATAGCAGCATGTCATGGCCTTCACAGAAGTTCTTATCATATTGATGAGCAGGCCCTGAGCAAGAAATGGAAAACTCAACTATGGAATAAGGGGTTGGAGTTGATGCCCTCTGAGATCCCTTTCTCTAGATCTGGGATCTTCTGCAAGCTGGGAGGGAAAGGATTTGAGAGAAATATGGACACTGTGGAGCCATTGGACCTGATGGATTGGACAGGGATGAGTCCCCGTCACCAGTCACATCAGTTCTGCTCCAAGGTTCACTCTACTGTTGAGCTGATTATTTCCCTGGGTTTGGGGGGATGATGTGACTTGTTTCAGGAGGAAGTACCCTTGAACTTATAGCCAGTATAGACAAAGAGGATGGCAGGTCCTAGCTCTTACTCGAAATCAAAGCCTGGAGGCTGGAGTCTTGAAGTTGGAGGGTTTTTTTTTTTTTTTATGTAAAAGCTTTGTGTTTCTAATGACATTTTTTATTATTTAACATAGAAATTCTTTTCTTTCACCTTTTAGTAGTTCAGTCGTTGTCTGCCAACAAGACACCTGCCATGCCCTCTGTGGTTGCCCCCAGCTTGACTGCTGTCAGCTCCACTTCCACCATTGTTGCTAAAGGTAAAATTTTTATTTTCCTCATTAAAAAGAAGAGCAGAGAGATGCATTTCCATGCGGTACTTCACATGGCAAAGTATAGCATGCACTCATAATTCAGGATATGATGACGTGTCCAGAAGTGTGAGACTTCTTTTCCAAGAGAGATTTGCTATTTGTGGAGAGCATTGAAGATCACGAAGGACGAGAAACCTTTTGGTCAGTGGAAAGGGTTGGAGCAGCTCCTTCCAAGAAAGGCCAGGGTACCATCTAAGAGTCCACGAGTCAATCCTCCAGGAAAAGGAGGACTGTGGCAAGAGGAACTAACTGGAAGATCCTTTACTGACATGTCCATAGCTTCTCATTTACTGGTTTCTGTCCTTTTCCTTTCATGGGTAATAGGGCACTGTCGAAAGTTCTTAAGCTGGGGAGTGTCCTAGTGCTCTGATAGGATTCTGTTAGCAAAGTGTGCAGAATAGATGACAGGCGGAGAGGGTGGAAACAAGGTGCCCAGTCAAGGAAGGATATAGAGGGAGACCTGTCGAAACAGGACTGGGGAGGGGGGGGGCTGGACAGTACTGCTGGGAGTGACAGCAAGTGTGGCAAGGAGAGACATTGCCAGGCTCCAGTGGGTATCAGGGACATTACCTGGGAAATGCCCCGATGCTTGGCCTTTATTTCTTACCTTGATCATCACACAAAGGAGACCAAGAAAACTAGGGTGTAGGTGGGGGGAAGTAAGAACATGGGACAGGACAGTAGTTGAAGAAGAAGATAATTGATCCTTAAGTTTGTGTAGGGACTGGCTTCAGTCCCTTTCATTTCTCCCGGGAGGTTATTGTGGGGATGATTGGTTGGGAATTCTCTCAGCTGTCTTCCTGCCTGATGGTTCTCTGCTGGATGGCTGGCGTGGTGGTGGAAGGTGCTTGCCCAGACTGGGGGGCAGCTTGTCCCTGAAGTCCCCCCAAGTGTTTTTGCCTGAGATGGTGCTGCATATGGTCCTCAGCCACTTCTCCCTGACTGGTGTTGGTCCCTTTTGCAGTGAAGACGGAGCCAGAAACACCAGCAGCAAATGCTCCCCCTTTGGTCTCCCAGGAAGTACAGACAGAAGTGAAGACAGAAGAGAGCCCCGAACTGGGGAACTATGCAATCAAGTAATGCTTTCTCTTCTTTCTTTTGGGGGTTTTTTGGAAAGGCCTGCTCTGGGCATGGCAGTGACATCTTTGTAAAAGCACTTCCCCCCGAGCCAACAGCCCTTCAGACATACTGGGGGAAGGCCACTGACTCCATTTTACAGATGAGGAGACTAGCTCAAGTCCTATGGTTAGCCAGGCCTGGAACCCCCGAGCTCCTGGCTGTTGGGGTCTGCCCCTTCTCATTCATTCATCTTTTGGTTAAGATTCATTCCTGTGAACGAACCTGCTGAATTTATAGATTGACTTTTCTTTTATTTAGAATTTTATTTTCACCAGTTACATGTACAGTTATTAACATTTGTTTTTAAAACTTTGAATTACAGTTCTCCCTCTTCCTTCTTCCCCAACACTCCTCATTGGGAAGGGAAGTAATTCAGTACAAGTTATACCTGGGGAATTATGCAAAGCATTTCCATAATATTCATGTTGTGAAAGAAAACATAGGACCCTCCCCGCTAAAAACCCTCAAAAAATAAAGAAATATGCTTCAATCTATATTCAGATACTATCAGTTTTTTCTGTGGGCACAGATAGTATTTTTCATCATGTCTTTCAGCATTGTCTTGGCCGTTGTGTGGCATAGCTAGTGATTCCTTTTTTAACAGGAATATAATGCATAGCAGCTCTTTGCAACATATGATATTGGGCTGCAAAAAATAACCACCTCCTGAACACTTAGACATGATCGGGTGACCAGATATTTCCAGTAACCACCCCAAACTAACCAATATTGCAAGTACAGACTCCAAAGTATGCTTAAAATTTTAACCCACAACTGTACAGTCTTTTTATCACAGACAGAACAGTTGCTCATAATTATTCAGACCTAACATAGTCAAATAATAATTTATTAAGAATGGAGTTTCTTGGTTATATACATTTTAGTTTTTACATAAATGTCATGTGTTATTTTTCTCACACCTGTATTCCTTGCCCTCTTCCTCCCAGCATGCCATCTCATATTACCAAAAAATATATAATTTTTTTGAAGGAAAAAAAATTCTGTGAAATCGATCAGTACATGAAATATTCATGTTATGGCCAGTCTTTTTCAGTAGTAGAATCTTCCACCTTTTCAAAGGAAAAGAATATGAGCTTCTCAAAGGCTGGGATGGGTTTTTTTTTTCCTTTGTTATTCTTAGCACTCAGGACTGTGCCAGACACAAACTAAGTACTTGATAAATAGTTGTTGGGGCCAGTCTTATTTGCTGTAATTTTGCCCTTTTAAGTTGTTTTTGAGGAGATTTTCTCTCCATTTACACTAAGAATTTTATTTATTTAAGGCAATGGTATTAACTGACTTGCCCAAGGTCACACAGCTAGTAATTATTAAGCTTCTGAGGCTGGATTTGAACTCAGGTCTTCCTGTCTCCAGGGCCAGTGCTCTATTCACTGCACCACCTAGCTGCCCCAAGAATGATCTTTTACATACACTTGCCTATGCCAAGGACTCATAAACTCTGAATGACTTTTTCCAAGAAAAAATGTCTTCAAAGTATAGAGACTTTTAGTGGAAGAGTCAGAATCATGTGGGAGATATACCAGAATAATCATAGCAGCCCTTTCTATAGGGGCAAAGAACAGGAAATTGAGAGCATGGCCATCCATTGGGGAATGGCTGAACAAGCTATGGTACAGGAATGTTATGAGAGTGCTATTGTTCTAGAAGAAATCATGAGTGGGCAGACTTCAGAATAGCCTGGGAAGACTTAAATGAATTGATGCTAACTGAAGTGAGCAGAACCAGGAAATCATATTGTACACACTGACAGCAACATTATGAGATAATCAGCAGTGAAGGACTTAGCTCCTCTCAGCAAATGATCAAGTACAATTCTGAAAGACTTGTCATGGAAAATACCATCCTCATCCAGAGAAAAAATTAAGGAGTCTGACTGAATACAGAGCAAAGCCTACTATTTTATAACTTGTTTTATGGCATTTTTTTCTTTTTCTCATGATTTTTCCTCCCTTTAAATTCGGATTCTTTTACAACATGACCAGTATGGAGATATGTTAAATATGATTGTTCATGTAGAACCTATTCACTGTCATGGGGAGGGGGGAAGGAGGCTGAAAAATATGGAACTCAAAATCTCACAAAGATGAATGTTGAAAACTGTCTTTGAGTGTAATTGAAAAAATAAAATTGAATCCTCCCTCTAAAAAAAAACAAACCAAATCATGTAGGAATAGAATGAGGCTGGTATCAGTCTTCTCTGCCATCCTATCTCCTATTGGAATTATCCCTCAGGTGCTGTCAGTGAGCCTACAAAAGATGAGTTTATATCCTAAAAATGTTTTCCACTGTAAGAAGCAGTCATGTCCTGAACATTGGTCTGTGGAACATGAAATATTAAACAGGACTTGTGGGGGAACAGCCTAACCCAGAACCATTGTTATTGGAATGAGATGTTGAGGGGGAAAGACTATCATTGACAGAGCTCTAAAAGCATTTGGGCTTCCACTCAGGTGCCTAATAAGTAACTCTAGGACTTAATCCTGCTGTTTTGTTACCTCCTTAAATCCTAGTTAGGAACTGTGGAACATCCCTGAGCCTCAGCTTCCTTTTCTGTAGAATGGGTGCCAGAGAGTCAGAGCAGAGAATATCTGAAGTCAAGTGTCCTGGGGTCATCCTGAGGCCTCTACTTGGGTGTCACAGTCTGTTAAATATTTCTCCTTCCCAGATGTGAAACTACCACCCAAGTATTTGTTTCCACCTGTATTGATTCTGACCTTACTTCGTGTCTATCCACCTTCCCCGGGTATAGTGAGAATTCAGGGGGGCCACATGTGTAAGGTGCTTTGTAAAACACTGAGCACCACGTAATTGGAAGGCATTAGTTTAGAAACCCAACCACCCCAGGATAATGGGCATTCCTTCTTGTCTGATTTGTGCACCCAACATTCCTGAGGGGATGGAACCCTTCTATTTTAATAGCAACTAGTCTATACCAACTTTTGCCTGGAGGTAAAATTTTAAGGATGATCAAGTCATTGCTATTTCTTGGGTCCCAGCCACTTGACAAAGTACAGCAACCCCAAGAATATTACTTCCCTTTTGGTAAAGGATCTGACAAAGCTGTTTATCCCTTGTTTCTATAATTTACTGAGGGGGTGGGGAAGTCTTATAGACATGAGACTTTAAGTAGGATTTATTGGTTGTTTTTTTTTCTTAATCCCTTATAGCATAGAACATTTAGAAAATAGCCAACAACTTTTAACAGCAATAGTAAAGAAGATCCCATTAATCACTAAAAAGGGTAAGTAAATGATACTGGAAAAAATAAGTTGGGGTTTTTCCCTTTGGATTCTGTATTAAGCACAACTAATGTAATTTAAATGAACAGTCCTGGTGTTTTATTTTGCCTTTTTTTTTTTAATTTAGTCTGATAAAAGGGGTGTTTAGATAAAAGTGTTTAGAATGAATGGTTTCTTGTGTAGCTAGCCGGTTTTTATCATTTCCTTTGTCACTGATCTGGGAACTTGCATCAGCATTTATTGTTGCAGTCTGGTTTTGAAATTTAGCACTAGTATTGTTTTCTCCCTGTTGTCTAATCCTTGACCCTAAAGGTCATCAGGAGAAGACTAGAAGCAAAAGAAAAACATGGCATTAAGGGATTTGGGCTCATTTTTTGGAAAAATGTGAAATGTTTGATTTTAGTGTTCATTTTGTTGGTTACTTGTAAAAGCAGAATCCTATCTTTGTGATCCCTGGTGTTAGTCCCAAATGAGACAAATCCTTAAAATTATTTGGCCTAAATGGTGAGGCAGGCAACCCTAAGAGCTCCTCTGGTCAGCAGCAGGAATGGGCTAGGTCCAGATCATTCATTCAGCCAACACTTATGTAACCCATAGTCTCACCCAGCCAGACTTGATTCTGGAAGCTTACAGAGATGAACATGTGATATTAGGGCCAAGGACAGAGATCAATAAAGTGCCATTTAGAGTGTGGCAGACACATGATCACGTGGCTAAGTATCCTGATGTTGGATGAAGGAGAGTTTAGGCTTCTAGAGAGGTGACTTTAGAGATGGGTGTTGAAGGAGAGATGGATGGGAGAACATCACAATTGAAGAAAGGTAAGAGAATGGGCTGTATGTTTGGGGACAGTCCAGTTTGGTGGCAGGGCAGGGATGTGACAGGATGCAATAGAATGCTTAAAAGACAAGTAAGGGCTAGCTTGTGGTAGGGTTTAGAAGCTGGTTGAGGTGTTTGAGCTTCAGTCAGTGGGGAATGACAAACCATTGATAAGAGGGATGATCAGAGCAATGTATGATATAGATGAATCTGGCAACAGGTCTGGAGCGTGGTGGGCAGAGCTGGAAAGGAAACTGGGGAGCAGGGGTGACTGCCCCCTTCTTTCACGAAGGTGTGTCACTCTCTGGGTCTCTGGTCAAAGGCACACACCGACACCTCCATTCTGCTCAGATATCAGCTCTTGTTCTCTTTTTTTCCCCCACATCTGGAAGGACTCTTATTGAAGTAAGACCTTGAACCTGAATTCTGGGCCTGGCATTCTCAGATCACTCTGTAGACCCCTCCAGGTCCAAGCACAGAGGTCACTTGTATTCAGACTCTTTGTCTTTGCTTGTTCAAATCCCTTTATTTGAAGAAATTTCTTTCCTCAACTAAAGAGAAGTGAGTTCGATAGGGGGATTGGCAGCACCTGCCTCCTCCACTGCCTCATCTTAGCAGCCACATGCTTCCCAGGCCAAGCTGCTCATTGGGACATTGAAGAAAGTGGTTCCCAAGGACTCGGGATCTGGATCCCAACATCTCACATTTGACTTCATTCTTTTTTTTTTTCTTTAAAATTTTAATGTTGTTGTTATTGGGAAATAAAAAAGCACCAACACACAAGGAAGTTTCCATAGATGATGAACAGAAAAAGAATGTTCATGAACAATGACTCTCTTCTCCAGCTTATTTTTTAAAACATGATAAAATCTCCATGTTAGTTTCAGAACTGTCCTGCCTTTCTGCGGCCCGCTTTGAACACTTCTGTTCTCTTCTCTGCATTTTTTTCTTGACTATCAGGCGCTTCATTATTGTTTCCCTCAATTTTTGAATTCTAAACTTAAACAATGGCAAGAGCACTTCTGTCTTCAAATGCATTTTACACATAAAATTACACTTCTCAGGTCTATGCAGCCTACTTTTTTCTTTAATATTTTTTATTATTAAGCCTATGTATTATTACTAACATATGATTTTAAACTACAAATGGTGTCCACTCTAAATTCTTTGCACTTAGCTCATTTTTGCTATGTGCTGTTTTCCAAGCACATCCATTCCCAATGACAGTAATATCAATAACGTGCCTTGAATCTTAACCAAAACTTAATTCAGACTTTGCTGGCGGTATGCTTTCTAGGTGAAGATGCCAATTGTTTCTCTGCAAGTTCTGTGGAGCAGTATTATAGTTGGAACATTGGGAAACGGAGGGCAGCAGAGGTAATCCTGTCTTTATCTATCACCAGGGTGTAACTCAAAACCATTTGCAGAGGAAAAGGTAGCAACTCCTTCAAACTCTGGTTGCCAACCTGCTGGCCTAAACCTTGCCTCTTTGGAGCTAAGAATGATGTTCTTGACACCATACCTTGGTTAGAGTGCTTTATGAAATTTTATTTTTCCCTTATTCAAAAAGAATCACAATTGGAAAGGCCTTTTAGATGTTCACTCTCTAACATGGAATTAGGGAATCTAATTTCCCCATCCCAAAATGGCAGAAATATAGTTGCCATTTTAGAAATTTCATGTCTTCTGTTGTTTATGAATTAGAGAATATAAATTCCATCTTTTTTCCCCTAGTGGCAACGAGCAATGACAATGAGAAAAGTCTTACAAGAAATACTGGAGAAGAATCCCAGGTTTCACAATGTGACGCCCCTCAAAACCAAGCACATTGTCCATTGGTGTCGTTGCCATGGTTACACTCCACCAGACCCAGAGAGCTTGAGAAATGATGGTGATTCCATTGAGGATGTACTGACGCAGATAGACAGTGAGCCAGGTAAGAAGCTAGCGAAGGAAGGCTGTGTCGCTTCCATCCCAGAAGGAGTGAGGGATTCTTGAGGGAGTGCTCGCTTTCCAGGGCATTTGCCTCCATTTTGGACAGCTTTAATTGTTGAGAAGTCTTCCTGGATATCAAACCAACCTGTGTTGCAGCTTCCTCTCTGCATCTTTCACCCATATTTCTGAACTCTGCCCTTTGGAGCCTAGCAGAGCAGTGTTCATTCTCCCATGTGATTGCCATTCTAGTACTTAAAGAGGTTACACAGTTCTCTCTAAATCTTCTCTTCCAAGCTGACCATCCCTTTGACTGATCTTTGTAGCATGGTCTCTACTTCTCTTACTATCCTTACTACTTTCTTCTGGACTGCCTCCAAGCTTATCTTTGCCTATAGATGGTCCCAGAAGTGAACATTGTGTTCTCTTTGGACTTGACCAAAGCAGAGGACTGCAACAGCAATATTTCCTTCTTCCTTTGGCTTATTTCTTCTCTTGTAACTCTCCATCCTCAAGATGAATAAATATTTACTTTTTTAACTTGGATGTCAGGTGCAGTCTGATTTTCACAGAAACTGATTTTAACCTAGTTATGGAATTTTATATCTTGCTTAAATTTCATCTGATCCATCATTCTAGGACCTTCCTTGGATTCAGTTCTTTCATCCAGGTCACTGATGAAAATGTCGAACAGTTCAGAGCCAAGCACAGGTCCCTGGGGCATTCTATTTAAAGACCTTAACTAGGATGACATTCAACAATTCATGAGTACATTTGTAAGCCAGTCATCCAGTTAATTGCACATTCAGCTAACCCTACTAGCATCTAACCCTTATCTCTAGCTCCTTCACAGTGATAGTGTGGGGAGACTTTGTCTGAAAACTGGTGTACTTTGTACAACTTTAAAGTCTAATTACCCTTTCAGAAAAAGGAAATGAAGATAGTATAGCATGACCTATCTAAATATACTTCTGTGCCTTAATATATGATCTTTGTGAGTGAATTATTGTAGCCAAGACTATTGGACTCAAAGTAGACCTATATTGTCCTTACAAGCAGTCTATCGTCACATACTATTTCTATATGTATGGAAATGTGGATTTCTGTCATTTCATTCTCTGTGGTCTCCATCTCATTTTGATTCTATCGGAGCTATGTGGTCAACTATGAACTTCTACAGAGTAGCTTAATAGAACATATAGTAAACCCCTACGATGTGCTAGCACTGTACTAACTTAGCACTGGGGACATCAGTCAGCCCTTGCCCTTGAAAAGTTGACATTGACATTGTAGTGGGTAGGAGGACAACTGAGGAAGATGTGTGAGGAAGGACACACCAGAGACCAGCAACCTAGACTGGATACAGAGAAAATGACTAGAGGTGGAGTGAGAGGAGAGCTTCTATTCCCACAATTCCCATTGCCTTCTTATCATTTTCATTCAGCTGTAGCATCCTCACTCATTGTCAAACTCAACTCCCAAACTAACGCTTTGCTTGATTCCTTTCTTTCCTAGTCATCCTCGACTCTTCTTTTTCCCTCCATTTTCATGTCCAGTAACCAGTTCCTAACCAAGAAAGTGTCTTTCCTATGTCCCCTATCCTTTGTTCTCATTGTCATAGCCATCAAAGATTATGCATTCCTGGATTCCAAACCCATGACTTGTCTCTTGCCTCCATTTGGTTCATCTTGCATGTCACCATCAAGTGATTTTGCTCAAGTGTCACTTTCATCATTTTCCCTACTCAGAAGGCATCAGTGTCGGACCATGGACTGCAACAATGAGTCTGGACTGGCCTTCAGAGCCCACCACCACCTGTCTGTCCTCTATTTGGCCTGGATCTCTTGCTTCCCTACAAAAATGCTCCCAAACATTCTATCTTTTCCTTTGTTGTGTCTTTTTCTTACTGTTTCTTCTCTTTCCCCTTTCTTTCTGCCTTTGCCTCCAGGTGTGGTTTTATCCCTGCCTTTTCTCCAAAGCCTTTTTGAATCTCTTGAGTCCATAAAATCCTTTCCCTCCTTTCAGATTCTATGCCATTCGCTGTCGCTGCCATTTATCATTGCTTTTGCCACTTGCTCCCTGTCATGTCCTGCTTTATCTTTTTTTTAACATGTATCAGTCATCCTCTCATAATGATTATAAGCTTATTAAAGTTAGGGACCCTATCTCATACTTCTTTACAGCCTGCACAGTGTCTAACACAGAGTAAAAACTAAATCTATTGATTGATTTTTGCCTTGTCCAATGGAAAAACCTCTCTGAGCTGGCTGCCAGAAGACAGAACTTTGGATAAGTCATTCTATCTATCTGATCTTAATTTTCTTCTCTATATAATGAGAGGATTGGACTAAAGAATTAGATCTCCATGTACCTTTCCTAGTCTGTTGATTTTAAGACTTTCTATAAGTCAACCTATGAAAACAAATGGCATATGAACTTTTTGACCCCATTGTTGGCTACCCAGTTCAGAATTGTATAGAACACAATTGAGCAAAGATGGTAGCCTTGTAGTTCATAGAGGAGATTTAGCATTCATAGCATTAACTGAAAGCTAGAAGGAACCAGAGAGATCTTCTAGCTCAACTGGCCTTAGATCATGCTTCCTAAATTTCCTTGACTCTTGCCCCATTTTCTCAGCTCTTAGAGGATTGGGGATGAATATATCAAAGAAACTTTTATGTTATTGCTCCATTTTTAAGACTCCTGACTTCTCATTTAGAGTGTCCATCATCCTTTACCACCGCTGATGATCTCTGCCGAAAACTGGAAGACCTACAGCAGTGTCAGAAAAGAGAGCCAGAGAATGATGAGGAGGTGGACATTCTCAATGTCACTGAGCCCCTAAAAACAAACATCAAGAAGGAAAAGGAAGAGAAGCAAACGGGAGTGAAGTTCTATTTGGAAACGATGCCTGCGTCTGAGTTTGTCAGTGATACAGCACAAAAGGTAGAAGAAAGAATGAAGAAAGTGCCTTCCCTCCCTGGCATTGGAGGAGGAGATGCTCCCTATTACCTGGATCAGAGGGCATGAGGGCATTTCAGTAGATTGTCTGCTGCTTGTACAGTCTTCTTCTAGGCTGTACATGTTACCTTTATGTCCTGGTGGTGAAAAGCAGCTCCTGAGCATCTCCTCCTTGTGCTGATAGGGGCCCCTCCATCCGGAACAAATTTCTGAAAGGGGCGGGGAAGCACCAAGGTCAAAGACAAGGGTCGGAATTTACTCCCTCCTTGTGGCCATTGAGGTGCCACTGGTTTGAATTGCAGGGGTTCCAGAAGCCTCTCTCTGACATAAGGCATGTTCCTTCCAAGAAGGATACAAAACTGACCTTGGACAAGGAGAGAACCGTTAGTAAGCTCTTGGTGTGCCTGGTTCTGTGCTGGAGTGGAACTGTTCCTGCTCCCAAGGAGTTTCCATTCCAAAAGAGGAAAGACAGGTCCATGGCCAGCCCAGGGATGAGAACTGAGAACTAGGAAGTGAGCAGAAGACTCAGGTCTGAGTGAGATGAGCAGAGGCTAGATCCCAGGGAGGTGGCCTGACTTCACCTGGTCCTAGATTAAACTAGGGAAATGGGAAAATCCAAATGTTTTTCTGCATTAATTTTCCCATTGATTTAAGTGAAGTATCTTAAAGGATTCCCTCCACTCAGGTTTCTTTTGGAATGAGAACGTTGTTGACATGGAATGGATGAGATTTCTTCCTTCCCTCTCTCCTCAGATTGGAATCACCCTCCAACCTGTGGAACTTCACAAGAACACATATGCATCTGTTGTTGAAGACATGATTCTAAAGGTAAGGTGGTCAGATGGCCCTGAAAGAAGCATTCTGGTCCAATGTAGGAGGCAATGATGAAGCTCCCTGGGGGCAGGGCAAGGTGGAGCACTATGCTCTCACTCTCTGGTTCTGGATTTTCTAGTCTTTCTCAGTTTCCTCCAGGTGTACATGGCAGGGAGGAGGGTGTCTATGAGAGGAAGTCCCATCTTGTTGAAAGTATAACATTTGCATTGCTAGGGTTTTTTAGATAAAAGTAAATCATAGATTAACAAATATTGGGGCACCTCAAAAGTTGAGTGATGCTAATACCTAATAATGTTTTATTTTTAAAAATCTCTATCAAGTTCCATTTAAAATATTCTTTAAGAGGCCCTGACTAGGAATTTCGTTGTTTCCTTTATTAGCATTTACCTGGAGACTGTAAAGGAAATAGAAAAGACATTGTCATGAAACTAAGATTGGGACTATTGGGACTTAAAGCTTATCACAGATTTCTCAGCAGTCAGAGAGAGTTCATACCAGCTGTCACAGTAAGAGAAAAACAAAAAGACACTGGGATGAGGAGAGAAATGATACACAGGCTGACCTGACCCTGGATCAAGAATGCCTTTCTGTGGGTCTCTGTCTGACATGAACAACCCCGTCTTGCTCAAGGTGGTTATAAAGATAAGATGAAATAATCACTGTAAAGTGCTCCTGTGAATGCTAGTTCTTGTTCTGATGATCAAACCATAAGCAAAAGATTATCCAGAAGCTTGGGCCTGGCCTTGGAGTCTCACCTTGGTTGGTGAGCAGACTCCCAGCTGTTCAAACTGGGAATCCACTGCATTTCCTCAGCAGTCTCTTTTTCCTGAAACATCCCTCTTCCTCATGGACTCAGATTTTCTGACATACCTTGGTATAGACACCCTTGCATGGGCTTCCCCCTTTTTTCCCTTTTCTATGGACAGTCCTGTGTCATGAGTTCTTATTGTAGTTTCTTAATGGGCTTTCCCTATAACCCCCCCCCTTCTTCTGGCCCCTCAAGAAATCAAAGTTCAGCTGCCAGATGGCTGTACCTCCCAGATAGAGAATCTCTCCGTCCTTTTCCAGAAGCTGTCATCATTTGCAACAACTAGTCTTTGCACACCTGAGTCTTAACCATTGGCCTCCCTTCTAATGACAGTCTATGCAGAGCCTTGGACACCTTGCTTGATAGGCCAAGCATTCTAGATGCCTTAATTCATAGGAGAATCTCAGGTTTTCTTGCTTCTTACCCAGTCACTGTTCTTCTCTTAGAAGAGAAACATTTTGTTCCACTCATTTTACATAGATTTTTTTCCAAGAAAAATGCTAATTTGCCAAAAAAAAAATCATTCTGTTTCATCATTTTCAAGAATCCTGAAATTACTTCATTTTTGTTGAGCCAAAATTCAGACCTTTGGCAGCTTTTTGGAGGAGGGGCTGTAGCGGGGGGCCCTGCATTCCCCCAAGCGGCAGTCAGGATGACAAATAACTGAGTCTTTTGTTCCAGGCGACTGAGCAGCTAGTGAGTGACATCCTGAGGCAGGCTTTGGCTGTTGGGTACCAGACAGCTTCTCACAGCAGGTGAGACTTGTCATCTCTGTCAATGGTGTCAGTTATGGAAATCAGAGCAGCTGAATAGGACCTTAGAGTTCACTGGACTAGAACAGCCCTGCCCACTGGTATGAGGGGTTTCAGTTCTTAGTGGCCATATGAGGTGATGGGACATACGCAGCTTCAGGCAGTGCTTTCCCCCCCCATATGTGATTGGAGAAATGGCCACTTGGGATCCAGTCCCTCTTCCTACCCCTCTTTCAGAAGGGACAAGAGTATTTTGTCCCCTAGCCCTCAGTCATTGAGGACTAACACAGGCCAAGAGCCTCTTGCTCCCAAATGGGCAGCTTCAAGAGCTCTTTCCTCCTCCAGTGACTGTGTAGGACAGCTCTGCATGGAGAAGGCCCTGTCCTGCTCAGGATCCTAGTAGCACCAGCTGCTTTGTCTTTGTAGCCCCTTTATATGGAGGACACAAGCCTTCCAGGACTGCCTCCATTGAGGAATTCATTGATTTCAGTTCATGAGTTACTTGGGTCAGTTATTCCTCATAACATCCTTTCATTCATTTGGTACAGGACTCCCAGAGAAATCACAGTGATGAATATTCACCAGGCCATCTGCAATATTCCATTTCTTGATTTTCTCACTAACAAACATATGGGAGTATTAAGCAAGGAGCAATAAACTAAAGATGCTCCCAGAGAAGTAGGATGGTGTGAAGACTCAGCCAAGCATCTTACCTCAACTTGACTGCCCGGGTCCATGCTCTTCAGCAGTCATTATGTGAAATAGGGAGCGGATCAACAAATTCTTCCCATTTGAATTTAATCAGTAGAAGTGAAAACTCAAGAGTAAGGGAGACCCAGAGCTGGGATGGGTGAAAGTGTATCTGGTTATCTAGGATAGCCTTGATTTATTTTCACCTTACCCTCTGTGGGAACATTTCTGGGGAAGACCATTCACTAGGTCTGGTTGCACCCTCAGCACCACCAGTGGTCTCTAGGGTTGTCTTGAGAGAAGAATTGTCCTGGAAGTGGCAGGTGGACAACCATGGTGGAGGTGACAGTGGCAGTATTGACCTGTCCTGCGATGGAGAGGCAGCTGCTAGGCCAGGACCTCCCTAAGTGGTCGTTTGGATGTTGAGCTGAATGTGACTGGCTGTAGCAATCAGATCTGTAGGAAATCATGGACCCCTCCTGGAGAGAAATAGGGCTGGCTCCCCAAAGAATGAGCTGGCTGGGGAGACTTCTTTCCTTCTGGAGTGGAAGAATATTCTGTCGAAGATTCCAGAGCATGGAGTAAGATAGCTTACTGGGCAGTAAGAAATTGTAACATTCCAGTCATGCACTTACTTGGTTAGGAATTAGCAGCAGCCAAAAATCTGGGACCTGAAGAAGCGACTGAAGCAGCTTTGGGTCGTCACGTGTAAAGTTGACCAGCCAGCTCCCTTGCATGCAGCCTGGGTGCTCTCCTTTGCCATGTGCACCTCATTTATAAACATCCATCTACAGTGTGCTGTGGCTGTTACTGGGCTTGCTTTTAAAGGTTATTTATTTTTAGAATAAACTCCCAGTGAAGGTCAAAGGGAAAGGATTCCTTCATTGGATGGGAGACCAAAATAGACAGGACAGTCCCCTTCTGACCCCAGGAGTCTTTGATCTGGGGGCTCTCAGACTGTTCAGACAAATCTGTTGGGGAGCTCACTTCCCAGAAAAAAGAAGACAAAGACATCTCTGTGTGTGTTTATCCACTGGAGAAAGACAAAGAAAGTCGCTCAGCTGTGAGCAGAGGCATCAGATCACAGATGTTGAAAAGAGCAAAGCCCAAGAAGACAAGCAAACAAGGAAGAGCTTTTGTTTGGCAGCAGCTTGGCCCACTGCCGAGGACACGTGAAAGACTTCTGCTTCATGGGGTCTCATCCCCCAGTGCATCTGTGATGCTGAGCGGAGAGGTGCCCAACAACCAGCAACAGGAACTGGTCAGCTGAGGCCTGGAGGAAAGTACCCAGAGCCCTTAGCCTCGGAGGCTGATCCAGGCAGCCCTGTCCAGGGAAGGTGAGCCCAGGAGAAGAATTACATGATGGGCCCATTTGATCCTCACAGTCCTGCAGGAACAGGCGGCAATCCAGCAGTCTGGAAGAGAGGAGGAAGCTGTTTGCAGGGCATACTCAGAACACAAAATACAAACCATTTAACTTGCAGAGACTCAGAATATTTTAACAAGTTAATGAACCTCAAAAGCATTTGAGAATAGCAGGCATATATTTGGTTTCAAAAAGAAATTTTCTCTAGAATCTTTAAAATCCAAGATCTGGGGGGAAAGGATGTAGTTGGTCCATGGCTGACCCAAAGGGAAAACCAGTTCTTTCACTGTGAGTGGGAGAATATAATAACCTTTCAGCAAAGGAAATATTAAATGATTAAGAGATCTCCTTATGTGTTAAAATTTTCCCAGTGTACTTGTATGATAATGTGTAACATAACTGTGTAATATATATGGCAACAATAAAATTTTCTTTTAGTAGTTGTGAAGTACGATCCTTTTGGCCTTTTCTAAAGGGACAGACAGGTGTGAATAGCTTTACTCTTGTGGTTTTCCATTTTCCATCACAATAACCGGGTTGTTTTTTTTTTTAATGTAATTCTATTTAAGTTCCTAGCAAGAGAATCATGCCAGTGGCTGAACCACTAAAGTCCGCCTTTGAGGCATTTTGCAGGAGGATCTAGGAAGAAAAACAAACATGTGCCGGAAGCAAGCTTTTCCAACCTTTTTTTTAATGCCAAAAATAACGACCCAGTTTAAAAAAATCTGCCAAAATAAATTTGCCAGAGGGAAAAGTGTCTTCCCTTGAAAGTTTTAACTTTTGAGAAGTTTTGCTCACCAGAAATCTCAACTGGTGAAAGGATTTTGCTTTAATAAAAGTAAAAGGGTTTTTTTTTCCCCCTCTACAAATTTTCCATATTGTTAGAATTCAGCAGAGGAATCAAAGAGAAAAGATTCATTCCACAGAGACCTTATTGAGATTCCAGAGATTGGCCAGACCTCTTCTCTTCCCAAGAGAGGGTCCTCATGGTCTGCTTGGGAAGCCACAACATATAAACATAGGACACAGGGTTTGGGGACATTATTTTTTTAGGGTTTGGTTAAGCTGAATAAAACATTCCATATTATCAATATGAATTTGAATGTAGATGTGCCAACCACTCGGATACATAGGTCCTGTGTTTTCCGAGACAATTCTGCCTTTAAACAGAGATTGTGTTTTCAGAAAAACTTTGCAAAAGAAATATTCTCTCTCAGCTGTGTCCTGATCTTTGGTTTAAAAAATACAGTTATGACTGAAAGACTTATTAGTATATACTTGAAATAAACTTGTGTTCAAATGTGTGAGATGAGTACTTACAAATATACATATATATAAAAAATCACATAATGACAGATAAAAATCATTAAATCCATATATTCTAATTATACACACACACACAAACACACATGGTAGTTACCAGGAAGTGGAAAAGGAGCCTGTAGGATCATCATTCTAGAGCTAGATCTTCAGCCCACAGTGAGGGCCTTTAACATGCTATGCCTTATGCTAGGGACTGGAATTCCAAAGACCAAAATGAAATGGCCACTTCCATTGACGGACAAAGTGTAGGGATAGTAGAGAAACGGTGAAAAGAAGTTCCAAGCAAACAGATTTGGACTTGATGAAAGAAAAATTTCTATCAAAATGAAATAAGCTAAAAAAAATTTAAAAACAAAATGAGACAAGCTGTACTCCTTTCCTCTCCCTGGTGGACAGGAGGTGGGCAGGCTCTCCCATCGTTTGAAGTCATTAAGCAAGGGTTGGTAGACCCCTTGTTTTTCAGATATTTTGTAGAAGGATTTTTTGTGTGTCTGTGTGTGGTTTGGACTTGGTGGTGACAGAGGCCCTGAAATTCTGTGATATAACAGGTATACAACTAATTCAAGATCATTTGAATAGGAAGAGAGTACCAATAATAGCAAACATAATTTGGTGCCTTAAGGTTTGCATAGTTTCACATATATTCTTTTTTTTTAGGTTTTTTTGCAAGGCAGTGACCTTGCCAAGGTCACACAGCGAGGTCATTATTAAGTGTCTGAGGTCATATTTGAACTCAGGTCCTCCTGACTCCAGGGCCGTGCTTTATCCACTGCACCACCTAGCCGCCCCAAGTTTCAAGTTTCACATATATTCTTTTTTTTTTTTTAAGGTTTTTGCAAGGCAAACAGGGTTAAGTGGCTTGCCCAAGGCCACACAGCTAGGTCATTATTAAGTGTCTGAGACCGGATTTGAACCCAGGTACTCCTGACTCCAGGCCCGGTGCTGTATCCACTACGCCACCTAGCTGCCCCTTCACATATATTCTTAACTGATTCTCACACTTTGTATTATTTTTTTTCTTCCTTTTTTTCTTAAAGATTTTGAGTTTTACAATTTTCCCCCTCACACCTTGTATCATTAGCTCCATTTAACAGTTAGAGAAACTGAGGCTTAGAGATTTGTGATTTGCACATGGTTAAACAACTAATAAAGAAGACAGGAGAGGAAGATGGATGTCCCATTTCTTTGCAAAGTTAGAAATTCACATATTAGCTGGATTATTTGTGTGAAATATTGCAGAATATCAGACCTTTTCAAACTGTTGATTGAATTTGCTAGAGCTTTTTTTCCTCCTTTTAAAATTCTTATATGGGATGGCTTGCTGGGAGGGAAAAAAGACAAGAGAAGTGTAGGTGGTCTTAAAACATATCAATAAAAATCTCTTGATTTTGAAAAACGGTTGTCTGTTTTTGTTGGAGTACACAAAAGGAAACAACATGAAAAAATCCAGAAAGACAAGTCAGTTATAAACTCGACTACTTAAATACCAGACCAAGGTATTGATGTCTTAGAAGTAGTAATTTAATGAGGTCCTGATGGTTTTTGAACCAGAATGGCAGACAACGTGCTTTAGGAAAGTTATTTTGGAAGCCATTGAACTAGAGAAGGAAGGAAAACAAGCATTTATTTAGTGCTTACATAAACCGGCCAATGTGCCAAGTGCTTTACAAATATCACAGTTGATCCTCACAACTCTGGAAGGTAGTTGTTACTATTTACATTTTACTGTCAAGGAAACCGAGGCAGGTGTTAAAAGATTTGCCCAGAAACATACATATAGTATATGGGCCAGGTTTTAATTCAGGTCTGACTCAGGCCCCGTGCTTTATAGGTGGACCACCTAGCTGCCAATTAGGGTTTTTTTGGTTTTGTTTTTTGTTTTGTTTTTGTAAGGCAATGGGATTGAGTGACTTGCCCAAGGCCACACAGCTAGGTAATTATTAAGTGTCTGAGGCTGGACTGACTCCAGGGCCAGTGCTGTATCCACTGTACCACCTAGCTGCCCCTGCCAGTTAGGTTTTTACAGAAGTCTACATGAGGGGTAACAAAGCTAAACGAATGACAGTGTGAGTAGAAAGACACATGAAATGCTGAGAGAGAAGCACTAAAATTAGACCCTCAATTGGTTATGGGGCATGTGGGAAAGGAAGAAGTGAGAACAGCTCCAGGAATGGAATCTGGGTGATTGACCAGATATACAGTATCCTCAATAAAATAGCAAAATTTGGAGAAGAGTCAGGCTTGAAGTAGATGATGAGTTCTGATTTTTGGTCTTGTTTTAGAAGCCGGTAGAATATTCATGTGGAGGTGCCAGCAGACAATTGTCAGTTTGGGATCAGAGCTCAAGAGAGATGAAAGTTAATATGTGAGTTTGGGAGTCATTTGCATTGTGAAGATAAACTAAGGTAAATAAATAGTATTGGGAAAGATCATTAGAGGAGAAAGGCAAGAAGAGGACTCAAAGGTTGGTAGATACCTATGTCTGGGGTCGGGAAATGGATTATGATTTATCAAAGGAAACGGTATAACAGGTCAGGGAAGAGAAGAAGCTTAGGGACAAGAGCATGACTAATGGGAGGAGATGATTAGTAGAGTCAAAAGCTATGAAGAAGCCAAAGATGGGCATTGAAAAGGTAATCATTCAATTTTATCAATTAAAAATTCATTGATGATCTTTTAGATCAATAGAGTCGTAGGATGGAAGCATTTAAGAAGTGAGACAATGAAAAACCAAGTGAAGGCAATACATGGACTACTCTTTCTAGGCGTTCATGAAAAGCCAAAAGAGGATGAGAAAAAGACAAAAAAATGATCATTTCCTAAAATGGATTTCAAGTAAAGGGTTTAATGTATTCAAAGATAGAATAGACTGACTCGATAGACCATAGGTTCTTCCCCTTTAGAGGTCTTTACCATTTAGGTAGTTATGGTGGAGATTCCTTTGAATAATGAATGAACTGGGTGCCTGCTGAAGTCCCTACTCTCAAATTCTGTGATCAATGATGAGAAAAATCACATTTCTGAGGAGTGGAGAAGGGGCCGTGAGTAGATGAGAAGGCATTAAAGATGACACAGGAAATGATTGAAGGCAGAAACCTGAGCATCCTGGGAAGTCAAGCAAAGGTTTATAGATCTAGTTTGTTGGACTCCTCTTGTCTCCTGTGGTCTGCTGTCCTATCTTTTAATAAGATTTGTACCTCAAAAGAAACCAGTGTCCTTAGTATCCAAAGATCAGCATTGAGAGAAAATGAAGTGATGGAGTTTTCTTTTGAAATTTGGGGAATAAATAACACATCTGTGACTTGTTTCAGATTTAATATCATCCTTTAAATTAAAAATGTGGAGGAAGCAGCTAGGAGAACTGCTTATTTGGAGCTTCTGACTAACAAGAAAATCATTGCCAAAAGAGACAACTGAAGTCTTGGTAGCAAGTGACCACTGTCATATATTTCATGGTAGAGCAAAAGGGCAAAGCTGTGCATCATTTAGGCAGATTTCCAAGTGTTTAGTGATAGAAAAAGTAGTGTCTTATAGTCTAATATTTTGAATTGGAAAATATCCCAAGGGGGATAAGATTTTAAGAATGAAATTATTCCATTGAGAAAGGGAAAATGAAGGGGTGGCTGATGGTACAGTGGATTGAGTACCAACCCTGGAGTCAGGAGGATCTGAGTCCAAATTCAGCCTCAGACACTTAGCTGAATGACCTGGGGGCAAATCACTTAACCCCAATTAGCTTTAAAAGAGAGAGAGAGGCGGAGCCAAGATGGTGACAAGAAGGGTTCCAGTCTTAGGTGCTCTCTGATAAAATTCATCAGCTAAGGACTCTAACTAAACTTTGAGAGACATAACCCACAAAGGGACCCAGTGAGGCAGTTCTCCTACTCAAGGTAACCGGGAAAAGAGCAGAAAGGCTCTGCTCCCCAGGGTTGGAGAGGTGACCTGCCAGAGGGGTGGCCTGCCAGAGCCAAAGAACCTCAGCCTCCCGGAGGCAGCCCCAGGGCACTGGGGGTCTCAGCTCACAGCAACGGGGAAGTCTCCAGAGCTGCACCCCGAGGAGCACCAGGCACAAAGTGGGGGAACAGCGGGGGACCTCTGCCAGAGCGAGCACGTGGAGCCCAGCCCTCAGGGCACACAGCAAGCAGCATCTTCTTTCCCCAGCCCTGATCTAGGAAACAAAAGCAGGTGGAGTAAGCAGGAACCCCCAGAGCATGAGCCCATTGAGCTGAGGGAGGGGAGTGAAGAGAGACTGCCTAGCTCTGTCCTCTTGCCCCTGAAACAGGACTCTGGGGCTCTGACCACATTCAGATCCTGACCACAGTCTAGGCCCCCCCATAGAACAGCAGCCCCCCCCCCACATCAACCCCTTGGTAGAGGGGGGAGCTTATGGTCATTCACAGACCAGGAGGGAGGACAGAGCCTCACACACTGAGACCCTTGTGGGAGTGTCCCAAAAGCTCAGGAAGCACCCCCTAAAAACAGGCTTAGGCTGGGAAAATGAACAAGCAAAGAAACAAGAGGAAGACCATTGAGAAAAATTTTGCAAATAAGCCCAAGAAGGACCAAAATACTCAGTCTGAAGATGAGGAAGCACAAGCTCCTGCATCTAAAGACTCCAAGAAAAACAGAAATTGGGCTCAGGCTATGACAGAGCTCAAAAAAGACTTTGAAAATCAAATGAGGGAGTTGGAAGAAAAACTGGGAAAAGAAAGGAGAGAGATGCAGGAGAAACATGAAAATGAAGTCAGCAGCTTAGTAAAGGAAATCCAAAAAAATGCTGAAGAAAATAGCATGCTAAAAATCAGCTTAGGTCAAATGGATAAAACAGTTCAAAAAGTTATTGAGGAGAAGAATGCTTTAAAAAGCAAAATTGGCCAGATGGAAAAAGAGATAAGAAAACTCTGAGGAGAACAAATCCTTCAGATAAAGAATAGAATTCAGGGAGATCAATGAATTTACCAGAAATCAGGAATCAATACTTCAAAACCAAAAAGATGGAAAATTAGAAGAAAATGTGAAATATCTCATTGAAAAAACAACTGATATGGAAAAGTCAAAAAGAGATCAAGGGAAGGGATAGGTTTGCTGCTTGAGATGGTGATGAAGATGTTGGTGAGAAAGCCAAAGCACTCACCTCTTCAAATTCTCAGGTCTCTTCCAAGGAGTATGATCTTTGACCTGAGAAATACAGAACAAAAATGGCGAGCAGAGTAGAAACTTAAATGGAAATGAGAAAATGGAACCTTGATGCCCTCAGTGAAATGTAGCCCATTTGAGCTACATTTGGCAAGTGTAATTGCTGAGCCATTGGCAGTCTTTAAAACATCTTGAAGAAAGTGCAAGGAAGCAGCAGGACTAGAGAAAAATAAATGTCACTCAGTTTTGACCAAGAGAAAGAGTGAACTTGGTTTCCCTTTTTTGCTAAGTTTGCAGATCATTTTAAGGGGATGATTTGTAAATTCTTAGAAACAGGAGATAAACAGATTTTGTTAAACTAATATCATTTAATGAAGTGACTATGCAGGTGAGCCCAAAGAATGTAATAGATGGTGTCTATTTAAATTTCAGCAGTACATTTGGCAAACTTTCAGGCTTTGTTTCTGGATCAGATAGAAAATGACAAACTACATTAGATTAGTTTAATAACCTCCAGCTAGATATATGGTTAGCTAGACTTGAAAATGGTTGAATGGTTGGATCCAAAGCGTAGGATTCTAGATTTAGACCTGGTAAGGACCTCAGGGGCCTACCAATCCTACCCTCTCATTTTCCTCTTGAGAAAGATGAGCCCCAGGAAGGTTGTTAACTTGCCCCAGATCACAGAGGTAAATGTCAGGAGGCAAGATTTGAACCCAACCAAGTCCTCGGATTACAGACTCAGTTCTCTATTATACCACTCACATTAGTGGTTTGAGCTCAACTTGGAGAAAGCTTTTCAGTGAAATGCTCTTGGGGAAGAAAGCTGGTTGCTTGGCCTGTGCTTCATAATATTTTTATCATCGACTTAGATGAAAGCATAGATGGTATGGCAATTGGCACAAATCCAGGAGGGTTACGATTGGATTAGAATTTGTATCTAAAAAGACTCTGGCAGTCCAGAGTGATAGATTAGATCAAATAAAAAGTAATTTGGGAAGGATGAATGTAAAGTTGTTCATTTGAGTTTTAAAAGCTTCCCCCTAACAAAGATAGCATATGTGACTAGAGAGTTGTTCCTGGGGAAAAGATTTGGGAATTTTATCGAACTAAAAGCTCAGTTTGAGTCAAAAGTATACAGGGCAACCTCAAATGCTTCATTGAAAGGTAGAGTGTGGGGGCAGCTAGGTGGCGCAGTGGATAGAGCACCGACCCTGGAGTCAGGAGGATGGGAGTTCAAATCCAACCTCATACACTTACTAATGACCTAGCTGTGTGGCCTTGGGGAAGTCACTTAACCCCATTGCCTTGCAAAAAAACCTAAAAAAAGGTAGAGTGTGTAGTTACAAAATAATTATACTTTGTCCCAGTTTCGTCATATCTAGAATACTTTGTTAGATCTAGAATCACCACGTCTTAGGAGAGGCATCAACAAGTGTTGAGAGGATTCCGTGTCATATGATAAACAAGATGGAAGATTCTGCCTATTTCTCTGATGCTCTTGATATCTCAAACCTCTCCAAAACAAGATTAAGCAGCAATGATAAACTTCATCCATAACATTTATATGATTTATTTACACCCAGAATCCAAAAGAAAGTTCAAAAAACCACAAACTCTTGACATCTACACTGATGTCCCTCAGCACTTATCCCACATGCTGCACTAGCATCAAGTCTGCACTGACTCACAAGAAAACCCAATCCCACCCCCAGGCCTCTTCTCAGGTCGGTGGAAATCTCAGCTCCAGGCTGTGGAAGTCTGACAGGACATGGGATCCAGTGGGTCTGTGCAGCAGCCCAGACAACAAACTGGGCCACGGCAAACAGCATTCCCTCTCTGCCATCAGTGGTCTCTGCAGGAGAGCTTCCAGGAGCAAAGGGGAAGCTGAAGGACATGTACATGGGTTTAAAATAGAACCTTCTAAAAAACCTAAAAGAAAAAAAAAGAATAGAACCTTTTTCCTAGGACCTCAGAAACCCAAACTACAAAAATCAATCTAGAGCACCAAGGCTGCAGCTCTGAACTAGGAGAATCAAGCTAGAGAACAGGGAATGGAGCAGGGGGTGGGAGTGAGGGTGTCTGTGTCTGTGTCTGTGTCTGTCTTTGTATTCTGAGACACTTGGAGACTTCGCCCCCAAGAAAATCACTATTAGAGAAGATCAAGAAATTCAGAGACTCAGAAAATGAGTTAATAAAAGGGTGGGGTGGGTGGCAGATGGGGGAGACCTAAATCACCAAAGATCTTAAGAAAAAAGAAAGCCCACCCTAAGCAGGTAAGTCACCAAGAAAATCTTTAATAGCAGAAAGAAATATGACCTCCAGGTCCAGTAAGAGTTCAGGGATCTATTTATATTGTGATGCTGTGAAATAGGAAAATGTTCCAAGACTTAATGAAAAGCAAACTGTGAAGTTTGAGAACATGGAACTAGAGGGAGCTGTTTCTGAGTAGTTCAAGAGAAAAATGAGATATTTGAGAGCAGAATTTATGCTTCATATAGCAAAAATAATGGGCAGAACAGGAAAAAAAATGCAAAGGCAAGTCTCACCAAGTGAAACAAAAGAACCATCCCAAAAAAGAGAAGCAAAAACAGTTATATTAAAAGAAGATATGTGGGGTGGCTAGGTGGCACAGTGGAAAAAGCACCAGACCTGGAGTCAGGAGGACCCAAGTTCAAATTTGGCCTCTGACACTTAATGATGACCTAGCAGTGTGACCTTGGGCAAGTCACTTAACCCCAAACATTTAGAAAAATTAATAGAAATAAACAAGGAAACTGCATTATGTCCTGATCATAAAAATAGGAAGCAGAGAGACAGCCTAAAGTCTTCTAGAAGAATGACAGGACAAAAAAAAAAATCCATAATGCAAGAAATAATAGAAGACAACTCCCCAGAACTGAACATAGTTTAAAAAAAAATGACCAAAAGAATTTAAATATAATCTCCAGTTTAAGGGAGGAAAATCCAAGCCTATACCTTAAGACACAAAGTGTTCAATTATAACAACTTATCTCTAAATGAATACATTCTGCATGTGATCAGGAGAAAACCTTCAAATACAAAGGAAGAGAAAGACAAGATTGTTCCCTTCCAGAGTCACCAGAAAACATAGGAAGGAGTGGAACAATGGGTTCTAAAGACCAATGCAGCTCAAGATGCATTCAGGGAGAGTTATCCTGCAAATCTGAGCTCGATCATAAATGGAAAAAAATGAATGTTCAGTAACAGACTTCTTAGAAACATTTTTAGAAAGAAAATCGGACCTAAAGAAAACATTTGCTTCTCAAATACCTCAATTAAGAGAAATGCAAGAGAAGTGAAGAAAAGCAGCCAAAGACAGCAATAGTATTGGGGTGACAACAGAGACCAATAAACTTCTTTCTAAATGTACACAAGGAGTAAGGGTGAAGACAGAAATTTGATGAAAATAACAGAAAAGGAAGACCAAAGGACACCCACCTTACAGGTCAATTGATAGTGTTATTATTTCTTCAGAAATACATTATTACATGGGAGTGTACATGAAAGGGGGAGAGGAGCCAGGGAACAGAGCAATGTGTGATGTTCCCACTTCAAATCATGGACTAGCAATGAGGGGAAGGTGACCCTTGTGGTCTCAATAAGAGAAGAGCCTGCAGGAGATGGGGAGGAGAAGGGGGTACTGAAGAGAGGAAGAAAAGGAGACCTTGCTTTGGTGGTAGAAGGGGGAACCACTGAATTATCTTGTGACTAAAGAGAGATGTTCTGTGAAGCGAGGGTCCTTGCAATGGGAGTGGTCCAGGGTTTTGGTACTTGAAAAATCCAATCATACTACTCAGAAGGTGGAACTCTGGAAGGTAAGGAAAGCACCTGTACCTGGGGAAGCATAGAGGATATGAACCTATGGTGGGAGAAAATAGATTTTTTGAGGCAAATATGGGCAAAGGATAACCAGACATAGGTCAGTGTCTGACTACATACTAAAGGATGTTGTTGGGGAGAGACTTCACCATAGAGCAGCATCCTTTTTGACTCTTACCAATAATCAGCATTGTTCTGGAAGTGAGGCAAATATAAAAAGGAAAGACATGGGACAAAACCCAAAAAAGGCAATGTCAGAAACTGCCTAGAGAGACCTTTGAATGAATACCTTGGAAGTTTTGATTGTATGAGGAATACAGAGAATTAAAAGAGAGAAAAGATAATCAGAGAATTGTGAATTAGAGAATAATGAGACAATAGATAGTGAAGAGGGAATTTGGGGGGAAAGGGATGCAAAAAATGAAATTCAAAATAAATCTACTCATTGAAGAAGAGAAAGGGAAAATTACTTGATGGAGAGGACTGGGCAGCTAGGTGTTGCAGTGAATAGAGTGAATAGAGGTGCTGGGCTTGGAGTCAGGAGGATTTATCTTCCTGAGTTATAATCTGGCCCCAGATACAACCCCAAGATCCCAAGCAAGTCACTTCACCCTGCTTGCCTCGTCCCTCGTCTGTGAAATGGGCTGGAGATGGAAATGGTAAAACCCTTGAGGATCCTAGAATACCCTGATTGGAATCAGAAAGAGTCAGATCCAACTGAAAAATGAACAATAGCAAACTGAGCAGAAGAAAAGAGATAAGGAAAGCAGATAACTGCAAAAGAGAACTAGTACATACAATTCCAATGGAAAATGGGTAACAAACGAGAGAAGGGGATCACAGATAAGGGGGAGTCAGTGGGAATAGAACCACTCAATACAGAGTAAGGTAAACTAACTGAAGGAACAGAGTACTGTAACATTTACTGCAGAAAAAAGAGGGGAAACTTGGAAGTCCTGTCTTCCTTCACCCCAGTGTTCAAGACATATAGAGGAAAATATCAACCTAATAATTTTAATTGTAAATAGATTTTTAAAGCCAATAAAATAAAAAGTAACATTGGATAAGGCAACGAAATCCTACAGTCTGGCTTACAAGAAACATTTTAAAAACAAAGACATATACAAAATAAAATGGGATTGAAAGTAATTTACTTTGCAACAAGTGAATCCAAAAAAGGTGTTGCAATCATGCTGATGAAGCAAAAAAAAAAACATTTAGAAAAATTAATAGAAATAAACAAGGAAACTTCATTATGTCAAAAGGAGCCATAGTGTGGGGGGGTGTTTCAATAATGAACTTTTATATTCCAATGCCTTAATCATTCAAATCCATAATGGAAACATAGGACTTACAAGGGACAGACAGTGCAATAGTGATAAAAGACTTTAATAACCTCAAGTTTTGGAGCAGAGTGATAAAGGAAAATATGGAACTGAACAAATTTCAGAAGAATCTAATAGATTTCTAAATGAGACTACAAAAATATACATATTTCTCAGTGTTACATAGAATTTTTGCAAAAATTGACAACAAACTAGGGCACAGAGCACATGACAAATGTAAAAAGGCAGAAATAATTAATAGAAATACAAACCATGCAATAAAATAGCAATTGGTTCAGAGAGCAAAAGTCCTAAATAATGAATGGTTTGAAATGGTTTGAATAATAAGTCCTAAATAACAAATAATTTGAAAAACAAATCATAGAAACAATTACTATGTAAGAAAAAATGAAAAAAGATAAAAAATACTAATATTTCTAGGATGTAACTAAAATATTCCTCAGAGGGAAAATCATAACCCTACAAATATACATTAACAAAATAGAATTAATGAAGTGACTATACTTTTTTTAAATTTGGAGACCAAAATTAAACCTAAAATAAGCACTAAAAAATTCATAAAAATTGGACAATAGATAAGTTAAAAACAACATAGAAATGAGAAAACCGAAAGTTGGTCCTTTGAAAATACTAATAAAATATATAAACTATGAGCTGATCTGGTTTAAAAGAAGAGAACAGAAAATCATAATTAGCAAATGTGCAAGGTGACATCACAGCAAAAACTGAGGAAATAAACAGAATGATCAGAACACATTATGTACAGTTACACACTAATAAAACAGAGCACAAAAGAATCAACATTCAGAAGCATAAACTACTCAGACTAGATTGACTTTTTAAATAACCTAGGATCAGAAAAGGAAAGAAATCTAGATAATGAAGGAACAGACTACCAAAGGGGAAAATGTCCTGATTTTAATAGATTCACAGGAAAATATCTATTTTTTTTAAAAAAGAATGGTTTGTACCCATGTTAAACTATTTTCAAAAATTGAGAAAGGATGCATCCTATTAGATCTTTTGAGACAAATCTAGTCCCAAGACTTAAACCAGAGAAAGATAAAATAAAGGGAAAAAAAAACTATAAGTCAGTATCATTTTTTATTTGAATCCTTATTATTCTTTTTTTATTAAAGATTTTATTTATTTTGAGTTTTACAATGTCCCCCCCAATCTCACTTCCCTCCCCCCACCCCCCACAGAAAGTAATTTGTCAGTCTTTACATTGTTTCCATGGTATACATGGATCCAAATGGAGTGTGATGAGAGAGAAATCATATCCTTAAGGAAGAAACATAAAGTATAAAAGATAATAAAATATTTTCATCTATAGGTCAGTATCATTAAAGAACAATGTGGGGTGAACAAACATATACACATATATTTCTATATTATGTATATCTGGAATATATGGAGAGTTCAGGGAAGACAAGACTTCTAGTTTTATGTGTGTGTGTGTGTACCTATGTAATAGGTATCTACACATGTGCATTTTATATGTATATATATATATAAAATAAACATTTCCTAATAGATAAATGAACAGTTTTTAAAAGAACTGCCAAATATTTGCAGCCAAATGAAAATCACTAATAAAAGAGAAATGCAAATCAGATTAGATTTCAACCCAGACCCTACAGATTGGCAAAAATGACCAAAAAATGATAAGGTTGGAGAGGTTATGGAATGGTAGGCACACTAATATATTATTATTAATTTTTTTTAGTTTTTTTTCAAGGCAAATGGGGTTAAGTGGCTTGGCCAAGGCCACACAGCTAGGTAATTATTGTCTGAGACCAGATTTGAACCCAGGTACTCCTGACTCCAAGGCCAGTGCTTTATCCACTACACCACCTAGCTGCCCCCATACTAATATATTATTAATGGAGTTATGAAATGCTACAATCTTTTTAGAAAGCAATTTGGAATTATGCAAATTATAACTAAAGTGTCCATACTCTTTGAACCCAGAGATTCCATTTCTGGGATTATACCTGCAGGGAAGCCATCAATTAGAAAAAATAAGTTCCCACATACATAAAAAATATTTATAGCAGCACTTTTTGTTATAGTAAAGAATGGGAAATAAAGTAAATACCCATCAATTTAAAAATGGCTAAATTGTGGTACATGAATATTATGGAATATTAATTACTGTAAGAAATTAAATGGGGGCTGCTAGGTGGTGCAGCGGATAGAGCAGCAGCCCTGGTGTCAGGGGGACCTGAGTTCAAATTTGACCTCAGACACTTAATTACCTGGTTGTGTGACCTTGGGCAAGTCACTTAACCCCATTACCTTGCAAAGAAACTAAAAAAAAGAAATGATGTGTGTAATAAATACAGAGAAACATGAAAAGATGTACGTGAATGGAAACAGAGTGAAGTCAGTAGAACCAAGAAAACAATATACACAATGACTACAACAATCTAATTGAAATAACTACACACTCAATCAAAAATGAATGCCACAAATCTTATAAAGACCAAGTAGGGCTTGAATGAAGAGAATAATCCCCAAATACACTCTTTCATGGAGGTGGAAAGTTCAGTTTTTCTACACTGCATGTTTTTGTACTATTTCAATATACAAATCAGTTGTGTTGATATTTTTTCCTCTTTAAAAAAAGAAAAAATACTTTTTGTTATGTGGGATGACTTTTGGGGAGCAAGAGGAGAGAGACACTTGGGGAAACAATAATTATTTAAGAAAAAAGGCATCATTTAAAACTTATTTTAAAAAATTAAGTTCAGGGGTGGTTAGGTGGCACAGTGGATAGAGCACCAGCCCTGGAGTCAGGAGTCCCTGAGTTCAAATGTGGCCTCAGACACCTAATAATGACCTAGCTGTGTGACCTTGGGCAAGCCACTTAACCCCATTGCCTTGCAAAAAAAAATTAAGTTCAGAGCAAAGTTTTAGTATCATAATGTCCTGATTGTTGGTTGTTTGATGGTCAGATGGCAGACAATGGTGGACACATGTCATCATCATCAAAATAATCTCATCCCTTTTTCCTAATCTCATTAACAACCTAGGACCTTTCTAGAATGTGATCAATAGCAAAGGAAAGAAGAGGTAAGAAGAAATGCTGATTGGTTCCCCCTGGAGAAACCAATTCCCAAGGACAACCACTGTGATAGATAGCTTTTTTCACAAGAGAATTTGGCAAGAAACTCTTTATTGTGAAAAATCAAAAGTGGGTCGTCAACCTGGCATTATCTAGAGAGAGAGGTACAGCCAGCTATAAGTAAATGGAGTTTGTCTCAGGACTCCCAATTTGTCAGCAGACAATTTATGGCAGAGGCAGTTGATCATATCAGCCACTGAAAGAATGACTAGGGAATCATACTTCTAGCAAGTAGAGATAATAAGGCGAATTTGTGATTTATAGAAAGTACCCTCATTTGTTTCCTTGGTTGCCAGGTATCATAACAACCCCTGCCTATTTCTCCCTTAACAGAAAAGTGAAAGGAATAGAATTCCTCCATACTCCTCAGGTCATCAGAGAAAATGGCGGTGAAGAATACAGACCTATAGATGCCACCAGGAGAGAAGGAATCCGCTAAAGAAAGATTTTTGGTGTCTAACACTAAGTATTTTTTTTTTTAGTTTTTGCAATGGGATTAAGTGGCTTGCCCAAGGCCACACAGCTAGGTAATTATGAAGTGTCTGAGGCTGGACTTGAACTCAGGTACTTCCTGACTCCAGGGCTGGTGCTCTTTCCACTGTGCCACCTAGCTGCCACCTAGCCTAACACTAAATATTTCTAAGATGGCTATCTGTTAATCTGGCATAGGCAATGAATATTTCTGGTGACTTCCAGGTGAATCTATCTGGGATGTATCGAGAGCCCCTTGAGTCTTAACAAACCTGATTATCACCAACTCACTCTTGGTGATTCCTATGGGATAAATAATAGTATCAGAAGCATTACTAAGAATCATGAAGTAAGTCCTAGGGAAGAAACTGAAGATCATGATAGGACTCAGTTTGTTTTTATCACTGCTAACAGTTGGAAGTAGGGGCTTTCACAAGAAAGGTTCCATCTGGGATGTGAACAGCTAAGTTAAAAAAACTATCTGAAAATAAGATTTGGATTTCTGGAATACATTAAACATAGAAACAATGGCCCTTGGACAGGGCTGGAGTATAGCTAATAATGCATGCTAGCAAAAACATTTTTGTCTGCCAATCTTTAAATCTGATCAAAGGAGCTTAAAGCTAAAAAAATGCAGGAGAGGGAAAAATCTGATGTCTCTTTTGGCTGGTTTTTATGTAAAGAAGTCTCTGATACCCATACAAATAGCCTCTGACCTCTGATACTGATACACAAATGTACTAAATATAGGGAAAAAGTAAGGATGGCAATCTTGACTTCATCAGTGCCAATGAAATAGTGGAATGAGACTGAAATATAATTACAGAATATGTTTTCCTCTAAAAGGAAGAAGCTAGATTTAAAAAAAAAAACACGACTGTCTGGGCATTAGGAAATCCAGAGACTGACACTGGAAAAAATGATGAAGTGCTATATAATTTTTTTGTGTTTTTGAAAGGCAATGAGGTTAAATAACTTGTCCAAGATCACCCAACTAGGTAATTGTTGCTGTATTTCCTCATGGATAAAATGCACCTTAATTTGGGGGCCCGAAATTTGAAAAAACAATTATTACATAAAGTTATTGAACTCAAGTTTTATTCATCATGAAATTCAATGACCTTCTACTCCTAGCTTTCAGGCATCTTTTGAGCAAGTCTAGTGCGTGGACACACATTTGTTCCATTCCATTTCATGAACCTGAAGCACCCATTGTGTTCTCCTTGGAAATTGTGGCTTCCTTTTCATCAGCCATTCTTCTGGACTCCTGTTGAACCATCTTGGTGGACACAGGAATCCCGCCTGCCCTTTGCTCTTCAATGCATCTCTTCTCTTCCCTCTCTAACTCAGGCCTTTTGGCTGCTTGCCTCTCATGGCCATCTTCACCTGGGCCGTTTTCTGTTGGGTTTCTTCTTCTCATAGCCAGTCTCAGATCGTTTTCTCAGTTGGAGGAGGACCAGACTGATATTCAGCAGGATGATTTCCATTCATTTTTGCAAACTAAATCCCTTTGAACTTGAATTCAGCACTGGACAAAAATCTTTTCTGAGCCATTTCTGGGCAGAACATGGCAAAATGGAACCTGACATACTGGTAACAAATGCAAAACAATGAACTCAAAGACAATTGCCAAAAAGCTGGGAATGAACATCAAAACATCTACAACAATGAGCACAAAAATAAGCACAAAAAAGCAAGAATTGCAAATAAAAAATCTACAACCACTGTATAAAACACTCCCAAATTTTTTCAAAAAAGGGTGCATCTTATACATGGGAAAATACAGTGTCTTGAGGATTTGAACTCAAGTCCTCCTGACTCCAGGCTCGGTGCTCTAATCACTGCTCAGCTAGATGCAATGTAGGTTGGTAAAAAGAGAAAGCAAGTGAAGATTTGGATAAACAAATCACACACCTGGCCAGGAAGGAAATAATAATGGGTTCTTCAGTTATCTGGACTTCTGTTGGAGCTTTCTCTCTGCCAAGCGCAGAACAGCCAATGAATTCTTGACTAACCATAATAATAGTAACTTCATTATTTAGTGGGTGGAGGAAGGCTCAAAAGAACTGTTGTTCTTGACTTGATTCTGACCAACTAAAAGAGAAAAACTGGGGGGAGGGGAGTGACCACTCCATTTTAGAATTAAAGATAGACAGGAAAAGGAAAGCTGGTCCCAGGTTGCTGTGCCTCCCAGATTTGGGAAGAGTGAATTTCAAAGGATCAATAAGGAAAAAAGATGTAGAGTCCTAAGGCCTGGCTCCTTAGTAGCATCTAAAAAGACTGATTTAGGGGCAGCTAGGTGGCACAGTGGATGGAACACTGGCCCTGGAGTCAGGAGTTCAAATCTGGCCTCAGACACTTCATAATGACCTAGCTGTGTGGCCTTGGGCAAGTCACTTAAACCCATTCCCTTAAATAAAATTTAAAAAATAAAATAAAAAGACTGATTTTGAGACATATTAACCAAGTTGCTTTTTAAGACATATAATGGAGATAGAGGGGCAGGCAGGTAGCACAGAGGACAGAACCCTGGGCTTAGAGTCAGGAAGAATCAACTTCCTGGGTTCAAATCTAGTCACAGCCACCTACTAACTAGGTGATCCTGGGCAAATCATTTCACCCTGTTTACTTCGGTTTCCTCATCTATAAAATGAACTATAGAAGAAAACAGCAAACCATTCTGGGATCTTTGCCAAGAAAACCTCAAATGGGGTCATGAAGAGTCAGACAGGACTGAAATAACTCAATGAAAACAGTGATAAGAGAGAGGCATGCTCTCCCCTACTGAAATGAGAGCATCTCCAAATCTGACAGGCTAGGTGATGGTGACTGCACAACAGAAGGGTGTGTGTGTGTGTGTGTGTGTGTGTGTGTCTGTGTATGAGAGTGTGTGTGTGTACGAGAGAGTGTGTGTGTATGTGTGTGAGTGTGTGTATATGAGAGTGTGTGTGTGTATGTGCATGAGTGTGTGTGTGTCTGTGTATGAGAGTGTGTGTGTGTATGAGAGAGTATGTGTATGTGTGTGTGTATATGAGAGTGTGCGTGTGTATGTGCATGAGTGTGTGTGTATGTGTGTGTGTGTGTGTGTGTGACATTTATGGATGGCAAACTCATCATGGGTCCATAGAGTGACAGATAACAAAAAACTAAAATGAATTTAGGCTACCTTGAGAGGAATTGTTCCTAGAAAGAAGGAGAGCCTCATGTCAGCAGCATGATGACGTCACCGATGAATCCACAGACATTTCCCGAGTGCCTTATTCAGTGTTCAACTCTATTCTAGACAGAAGGAAGATAGAGACAAACAAGCCCTGGCCTCAAGCAGCTTACATTCTACTGGGGGGACTCAAGGGACTAACAGATCAGTAGCTGTTTCTTAGATCTTATTGCTGTTTTATTTTTATATTACATTTACAGTTTCCCTTCACTCTTTGAGAGGTCTTTTGTAACAAAGTAAAACACCTGGGAGTGTAGGCGGTTTGTCACATCTGTGGCAGATCTCTGCCTCTGTTTTTTAATTCTTTAGCAGAAATCAATTTTCTTTCCTTCTTGCCATTTATGTGAAGGAGAACTCTAAAAGGTAAGGGAAATCAAACAGGAACTTTTAAAGGAGCCACCTCCGATGTACCCTGAAGGAGGTCTGGAGTTCCAAGAGGCAGAACTAAAGAAGCCCATTCCAGGCATGAGAGACAAAGGTGGAGAGATGGAAGCTCATGTGCAGATAATAGCAAAAAAGCCAGTGTGACTGCAACAGAATTCATGTGTGAGAGAACTGGCTAGCCAGACTGGAAAGATACATGGAGCCAGATTGTGACATCTTTCATTGCTAAATAACACAGAGAGAGAGAGAGAGAGAGAGAGAGAGAGAGAGAGAGAGAGAGAGAGAGACAGCACTTTTGGGGAAGGCAGAAAATGCTTAGAGAAAAGAGCAGCACAGATTTATCTATTGATACATATATAAATATAGATTCATCTAATCATAAATGCATTGAGAGTTACTGAGCATCAACCCTATGTTTTAGAAGTATCCATTTGATAATTGTTAGGAAAATATTGATGAGAGCCTAGCCTAGGCCCATGGCAAGATAGGCATAAAGAGGTAGCATCAAGAAGACCTGGCTCCTGGATGCACGTAGCAGGTAGGTGAGAATGAAGAGTCTTGGATGACTCTTGGTTTGCAAATTGGCGACTGAATGTGTGATCTCAGGCTATATATGTAGAACCACAGTGTCTGAAAATATGGAATTGTCCCAAAGCCCATCCCCTGGTCAGGCAGCATCAGGAGGATTGTGTTCAGCTATGGGCCTCTGCCTTTTAGAAAGGTCATGGACAAGCTGATGAGCATCTGCAGGAGGTAACCAAGATGGTGGAAGACCTTGCGGTCATACTATATGAGGACAAGTTGAGGAGATATTTGATCTGGAGAAGAGAAGCCTCGGTAGAGAACATAATAGCTGTCGCCAATTGTCATGGAGAAAGAAAATTAAATGTTTTCTACTTGGCTGTGGAGAAAGAATAGGAAGCAGTGAATGAAAATTGAAATTGGATAAATTTTGGCTTGGCATAAGGAAAAAAATGTCCTAATGGTTAAGGATAATGTGCTGCCTCAGAAAAGACTGTCCCCTTCACTGGAGTCCTCCAAGTGAAAACTCTCTCACTCCTAGCCCAACACATTGGGATGCAATTCTCAGGAATGCATTAGAGTGGATGACCTCTGAAATCCCTCCCAGCTCTGGGGTCTTGTGAAGTTACCAGGCAGTAGATTGAGAATGTTGGGGAACATCTTCTAATAGGACTTTCAAAACTGAATGGGGCTCCCTTGTAAAGTTGGCCCCTGGCCCCCTTCCTGAAGGACTCTCACCAGAGACAGGATGATTCCTTGGAGGGACTCATAAGATCATCAACTTATAGGTGGAAACAGAAGTTTCATGATTCAGATTCTTACTTTTACAGATGAGGAAACTGAGGCACAGAATGTAATACCTCCAAGGTTATATAAGATACATGCCTTGGAAGAATTTGAACTCAAGTCTTCCTGACTCCAATTCTAGCACTAAATCCATTCACTACAGTAGGAAGTCTCTCTTACAGAGAAAATTACCTGGTGATGGATAACTCATAAAATCTCTTCTTACTATGAGATTCGAGGATTCATCAGTGTGTCCCAGTTTGCTCTCAAAGGAAGAACCCCTACCTCAAACACCATCTGGTAGGGCCTTTGATCCTGCCATTTTCATCCTGGTACTAAGCTCTGTATTGTCTAAATCCTGTCTTTTAGAGGATTGTGTCTGTGCCCATAGAGGAGGAAAAAGCAAGGTAAATCAGGGTTAGCATAATCTGAGGATTTGGGGGCTTTGCCACCATGTTTCCCAGAGCTAGAAGCTCCCATGCTCAGTCGCTTTGGTTTATCAAGAAGCTCAGTATCCTCCCTTAGATAAAAGCCACAGAGCTATTAGTCTATCGGGGCTCCCCTTCTGCACCTCTTTTGATGGAAAGAATAGAGGATTCCTTTCCCCACTTTCCCTCTTCCTTCAGTGTGCGACCAGTTTAAATCCCAAGATGACCTTGGCCTTGAATCCAAAGAACTATTTCAGGTGGGACCAGGAAATTATCAGCAGGCAATGTGTCTGAGGAGAATGGTTCAGCTTTGGGCTCATGCTGAGTGGCATTTTGTTTAGAACACTCTGAGATTTTGCTTGGTTTCCATCCTAATTCAAACGATCTTTTTTCTAAGTTCCACACGGTTGACCTGGATATTTCCAGATCCCAGTGAACTCACACTGCACACCTGACCAGTTATTCTGTGGGAATATCCCCAGGACCAGGGACTAAGACCAATCCCCAAGGCCCAAGGAAAGAGTCCTCCCCAGGAGTTACAGTGAACAGTGATGAAAGTGCAAAATTCAAACTCCTAAGGGTCAAACGCCAGGGTTAGAGGAAGAGGCTTTGGCAACTGCTGGAGCTCTACCAGAGACAGAATCCTGGTCCTCCGCTTCGGAAAAATAAAGAATTCACATATTCATCCCTCTCAGCCTCAGTTACCACAGCTGTAAAATCAGAGGACTATAGAGCTGGAAGGAACCTCAGAGCCATATTACAGATGAGGAAACTGAGGCAGGGTTGGACCTCAAGTCCTCTCACTCCATAGGCAGTATATTCTGTACCATCCTACCTCCTAAAGTCCTCTCTAGACATAACACTGGGGCTTTATGGATTCAACGGTTCCACTCTTCTGCTAATGTCTTGGCCCAAGCCCGCCAAGAGGAGAGAAGGCCTTTTGGGGGCTGCCAGATGCAAAGACTTTGGGGTCCCATCCCAGGGAGTTAACAGCGTTAAAAAAAATCACCACAAAGTACTAGGGTAATCATATTGAAAAGTGTATTTTTAAAAATATTTTCAAATGGAAAACATTATTCTTCAGTTTTACTTGGTAGTTGGTTTTAACATTGTAATGAATATTTAAAACTTGAAATTTATAAATGGTATTAATAGCGCTCCGGTTTGGTTTTTAGAACATAGAGTCGTAAAAGAAAAACGATTTATAATGTACAAACATAGTGACAATTGTAAGTGAAATGAAACTGATAAATGTGAAGGAATTTCAGAAAATGTCACAATCACTAAGTGAAATAATATCTTGATAAAACGATGTTTTTTATAATAATACAAAATAATCTTACATTTTTATTATAACAGCATAACAATAGAAAGAGAAAGGAAAATGTGGTATCTTTTAAAAATTACTTCATTATGTTCTAATCATATGTAAAGTCGTAAAATGTTTGACACATTTATCACCAAATGGCTGATGCCCATCTATTTCTGTGGTCTCATTAGTGATATCTCCCTCCACTAATGCAGATTCCTGCCCTCTCGGGTTCCTGCCCAGGGTCCTCCACGAGGCATTTGAAGACAGTACAGCTCTAACTCATGAGGCCTTCCTCAAAATCTTGTAATATTTCTGAGTGCGACATTGTGCTGCCCATTTTATCATTCCTCCCTGTTAATGTTTGACCATCCCATCCCTCGTCAGTCATCTCTGCCATACAACAGTCTCTGCATCTGGGTCCTCTTTGCTCAAGGGCTATGACCTCCTTGTGCCCACCATGCTTCTCCTTTGCCCTGTGGATCATCTACCATGTGGATCCTTTCTAGATGGTGGCATTCTATGATTTGCTGCTTCACAGATGGAAGCTAAAATAAGAGACTCCAGCAGGAAAGAAAGGCTTGGCATCGTTGGAAGCACTGCACATTTGCAATTCCGGATGTCCTCTTCCTCTGGTTCCATTGTGGACTGCCCACCTAACTATGTCCTATATAACCTCAGCCTCTTAAACCAGATCCACGGGGATTAAGTTTGAATCGGGCCAGAGTTCTTAGTCATTCCTAAAGAGGTACCGGAGTGGGGGCATTATGCCAGAAATAAGCAGGAAAAGCCCAAGGTCATTCTTCAGGAAGGCTGCGGGGTAGCGCTGATGATTCTGGCCCCACAGTCTGCTGCACCTGGACTCCTCCAGCCAGGGTGGGGCAGGATTGGTGAGCGTCCAGACCTCCAAGGGAGCATTGGGCTTGGCCCAGCCCAAACATGATCCTGCAGGATGTGGAAGGTTGGAGCCCTGGACCCCGGGGATGCCAGGCATCTGCCATTTACAGGCACGGTCCCCAGGTCCCCAAATGGTTGGCTCTAAATATTGGCCCCACAGCAGCAGCCACAGCCATTTGATCTAGGAGCAAGCTTTAGAAAAGTTACCGAACTAACCTTCCCCAGTGATGTAATGCAAGGAAATGCTTTGTTAAAATAGGGCAAGTATAAGAGGGACTGCAATTCATGCTTTGTTCAGAAAGTTAAATAATACTTTACATTGAATTAATAGTTGAAGTGACACATTTCTGCTTAAATTTCAAAGCTGAAAATACTGTTATTCTTGTTTGTCTTCTTTTACAGCTTAAGGAAGGATCACAGATCTAGAGGTGAAATGAACTCAGATGCCATTTGGTTCAACTGTCCCATTTTGCAGAGGAGAAAACTGAGGCAAAGGCGGGTTCACAGACTTGACCCTGGGCAGGTCTAGAGAATGCAAACTCTCTAACCCTAGGAGCTGTGATCTTCCCCTCGGAAAGATATTCCCCTGCTAAAGACAGACAGAGCGGTCTGGTGGGTAGCGAAGCCTCCGAGAGCTGGTAGTCAATAACCCGGGCCAGGCTCCGGTCTCCCAGCGACTCCAGAGCCAGCTCTGTTCATTTCAGAGCTGCCGTCTGCCCTCGTGGAGGGAATACTTTATTTAGGAGCTCCCTTTACAAAGAAGTCACAGATAAGAGCATCGGATTTAAAAATGCATCTTATCAGGGCAGCTAGGTGGCACAGTGGATAGAGCACCAGCCCTGGAGTCAGGAGACCTGAGTTCAAATCCGGCCTCAGACACTAGCTGTGTGACCCTAAGGCAAGTCACAGCCCTGTCTGCCTCCAAAAAACAATGCATCTCGTCCAAAAGGGAATTTAAAATGGGCATCTTCCAAAATGGAGCTCCATGAATGTCATTGTACTGCTGTGTGGAAATAATTTCCGGTTACTTAGGATTCATTTAATGCAGGCATCAATTAGGGTTTCAAGGCAATACATTTATTATACAATATCTCTGTGCACAGTCAATTATCAGAAAAGCCAAGAGCTTTCTTTCCTTTTGGAAAAAAAATAAGAGCAACTGTCTCTGTGGTGGAAAATCTGTAAGAAATGAGCAGAGATCTTGGGAACAGAGAAAGTACAAATCCCACAGAAGGGATCCTGGTGAGTCTTCCACCAGGGAGACTGTTGGGGCGCAGCCGCCCAGCGCAGAATCCATCCCCGCTCGCTTGTGCCTTCAGATTTCAGAAAGGAAGACTGGTTAGAATGTGAGAAGGGTCACACCCTTCCTGGCTTGGAAGTGCGGGTGAGATTCTGGTGCGTGAGCCCCAGAAAACAGCAGAGCCGGTGTGGCGGACACATCAAGGAACAAGGGCTTTGGGGCCAGTTTCTCACTTGTGTTCCATGCCGGCCCTTTTGGGTCACTGCCCTCAAGTGGGTTTGATCATCGTGAACAGAAAACCTGGGCCACTGGGACCTGAGCCTGGTCCTAGCAAGGCCAGGGAGATTACCAACAGTGTAAGCATGCATTGGCATGGACAGGCGGGCTGGAGCCGCTTTCTGCCCACGGGCACCTGCATGGGCTAGGAGCGAAGAGGGTGCCCCTTGCCGATCCCTGAGGAGGCTTAAGCATACTTATCCTCTTTGCCACCTTCGCCCTCCTGCCACCCAAGTGGGCAGGTATGGACAGTCACACGTGCAGAATAGGAGCAGGTGAGGCCTGAAAGACGGCGGAAGGGTTAGGCGAGAACTTTCTCCTGCCTTCTGGGACCTGCAAAACCAAAGCATCCATGCATCAGCAGGATCCTGCATCCGAACTCCACACCATAGGCCCTTCTGAGATGCACCTGTCTCTACGGACTTTGAGGCTGGGGATGGAGGTGATGGGAGGCCGGCCAGGCGGAGCTGCCACCAGAGCAGCCCGAGTTAACTGCCCACGATGTCCTGGCCCTCCATGCCAGCTCTATGAGCAGCTTGGCTTGGTCTTTCTGCGGGGGGAGGGGGTGCCCTGGTCTTTCTGTGGTCACAGGGCCTCCCAATCCATTGAAGGGATCCCCAGTGGTAGAGTCGCCTCTCTTTTGGCAGCTTCACTGGACCCTGCACTGGCAGGTCCACACCCTCCATGGCCCGGACCAGGACAAGGGAGCAGACGGGCCTGGAGGCCGCTTACCTTGGAGTCTGCCCGGTAGCTGCTCTCCCTCACAGTATAGTCAGTCACGATGACCGAGGTCGGTTTGGTCTTCACAGGTCTTGAAGGCTTGGTGGCGGGCCAGGGCTGGTATTCCTGTCTGAAACCCCGAGCAGAGGGTGCGCTTAGACTCATTCATTCACTTAGAGACCCTCCCTCCCCCTTGTGTGCTCTGAGCCACAGCAGAGAGAGTGGACTAGACCACACAGACACAGACACAGACACACAGATACAGACAGACAGAGGTACAGACACACAGACAGATAAAGAAGACAGACATAAGCACACAGATCCAGACAGATACAAAGACAGACACACGGACACAAATACAGATGCAGATACAGACACACAGACACAGACACAAAGACACAGATACAGACAGCTGCACAGACATAAAGAAGACACACAGACACAGCTACAGACTCACAGGCGCAGATCACACACACACACACACACACACCACAACCTGTGCTGTTAGAAAGTTCACAGTGGTGATGCCTTAAGTTGCAAGAGCAGAGTTCAAATCCTGTCTCAACCTCTTACTAGCTGTGTGACCTTGGGCCTGTCACTTCACCTGTCTGCCTCAATTTCTTCATCTGTGAAATAGGGATGACCATGGCCCCTGCCTCCCAGGGTCATTATGAGGATAAAAACGCGATATCTTTGCGCAGTGCTACACGCTAGTTGCTACTGTACGACCTCAGAAGATCCTTCCACTCCAGAACTAGGGTCCTGATATTCTGTATCTCCACAGGCCTCTGGTGAAAACAGTGTTTTAGGGTTTGCAGAGTTTGTCCCATACGTTATTCCATGGGCTCTATAATAACCTGGGAGCTCAGCGCTGCCATTATCCCTGTTTTACAGATGAGGAAACTGAGGTTCAGAAAGCTTCAGCAACTTGCTCAAGGTCAAAAACGTCATAGATATTGAGGCAAAATTTGAACTCAGACCTTTGCTCCACCCCCACCCCCCATAGTGGAAGAAGACAAGCTGCGCTGGAGGCAAGGGAACTGTGTGCAGAGGCTCCAGGCCTCCTCGTTACCCATAATAACATGGTACTTTTCCTCTTGAAAACTGGCCATCTTGAGGCCAGAGACCAGGTGTCCAGCTGGGGCCATGGAGTGACTTGAACCGTCTCCTAGAGCTCCAGCTGCTAACTCAGTCCTGTTTCTACAGGCCATACCAAGGTTGGGGGCTGTCCTGGGCAGCTTGGGGTACCAGCCCGCCCGTTTCAGGCCAGATGTGCCTAAGTAGGCCAACACTCTGCCCAAGCTCCTCCAACTTTGCTGAGCTGAGCACCGATGAGCCCCAAGGGGCCAGACCGGGCTAGCTCCCAACCCTCCGTCGCCTCAGAACCAGCCCTGGCGGCCCAAGCGGCCTCTGCTTTGGGATTTAAAAGATGCTGAGGGTGAAGGGTGATGGCAAAGTCACATGAATGAGCTAAAGGGCTGCCAGCTGTGCAGTAAATCAATCCTCTTTGGAGCCATCTGGGATGCCCCTGGTGCCCTTCCTTCATCCACCAAACATCCGATGGCTCATAGCCTTGCTACGCTAGGTGATACCCCAATCCCTGGTCTCAAAAAGCTCACCTGGCCATACCTACTATTTTTTTAATTTTAATTTTTTTTCTCTCCCCTTTACTTCATCACTCAAGAGAGTCTATATTTTTTGTGGGGAGGGGGTATTTTGTTTACTCTTAAACAAGAATATTTTATTAATGTATAAAAAACATTATTCATAACAAAATGAGAATAAATAAACATTAAATTAAAAAAAAAGATCCAATGCACTCAAAAAAAAAAAAGCTCACAGCCTCAGGGGAGATAAGTTAGTTGAATCCCTGCATGATAAGGCAGGCCTGGAGAAGCACCTGCAGAGCTGAGATTTGGGGAAAGCTTGGTGATGCTTCTCCTTCCCTCTCCCAGTCCTCATTCCCTCCCCGCCCCTCCCCCCTTTGCAGCAGATCGCCTCCACCAACACCCCCTTCTCTCTTCCCTTTGGCCTTTTCCTGTCTACTCATTCGTTGCTGCCTTCACACACACAGTCTCCTCTGACCTGAAAATATACTCACTAGACTCGACTTTTCCATGCCCTAAGCATCTCTCCTTCCCTTCACAGCAAAACTTCTGGGCTGTCAGGGCTGGGGGTGTCTATGCTCATCGCCCCGGCCTTATCTCCATCTGGGCCCCTCTCTACCCTTCGCAAGCTGGCTTCCCTTCTGTCCTCACCCTTCACCTGAACCTGCTCCCAGCAAAGGGACCAATGGGCTCTAACTCGGCCTGACCCTCCCCCTCCTTCACTTCTCTGACAGGACTGACCTCCTGGTGCCTCTCTTCTCACACCGCTCCCTATGCGGATGGACATTCTTTTCCAGTCCATCACACAGAGTGTGATGAGGCTTCAAATACACTTTGCATAAATTATCTTGAACTTTATTATATAAAATAGAGTCCCCCCTCTGGGAGGGGGATGCTGGGGAAAGTTCTGGTAATGTGAAAAGCCAAAGACATCAGTGAAATGTATTTTTTTTTAAACCAAGCTAATTGATGTCAATGGGTTGAATGACAGGAGGGCATTGATGATTAATGACTGATATCGGGGGAAGACACTAGAAGAAGGAATTGAACTGTTGGTGAAAGGACCCCAGCCCCACTCAGGGATACTCCTAGACCCCTGAGGGGGAGATACAGGCAGCCACACTTGGGAGACTCAATCAGCCAGTGCGTGTTGGGGTTAGGAAAGAAAATCCAGGGCGTACTGCTCTTCAGAAAGCTAAATGCAATTACCATAAAAATGAACCATCTGCAATGAGAATAAATGAGCTTAGTCCTAAAGAAGGAATAGGAAAATCTATCTTCCTCCTTTGCAGAGGTGGGGGTCTACAGGGGCGAAACTTGGCATGCACCATCAGTCTTGGTCATGGTTGGTGACTTTTGTGGAAGTATTTTTGTCCTTGTTAATTCTTGGTGACAAATTAAGGCTGCCAGAGGGGAATGGGGGGGACCATATTTGGAAATGAAAGTCACATTAAAAACAAAAGGCCAAAAAGTATTTTTAAAGGGGAAAAAATCAACAATGCGAAAACCAAAGCATACGAAGAAATCTTCAGAGTTTGGGCGGCCCACGGACTCCTCATGGAAACCGCAGGGTGGCCCAAGAGCAACCTGAATTCTTAGAGGAGGTGTGTTCTGCCCTGCCATGCCCATATCTTCTTAAAGGGTGTGTGGGGAGGGAGAAACTTGGTTTCCTGCCCCTAGTTAGGAGCAAGAGTTGGAAGCTCCAAGGAGGCAGATTTCAGTTGAACATAAGGAGTGAACTCAAAGGAAGACCAAGGTTTAGGTCCTGCCTCCAACACCCCTGAGCTGTGTGACCCTAGGCAAGTCATTTAACCTCTCCTTGGTTCAGATCTCTGAGGCTATCAGTGGCAGAAAAGGTGCCTCCCTTCATCGGGTGATCCCTCGGATGATGAAGCCACACAGCCGTTCCCTTCCCCTATGGGGCAAGGGCTGGAGACAGAGAGAAAGCAAGAGAGCCCTGCTCCTGAAGGAAGAATCAATATGTAATGGCAGGCTCTCAGGAAGACCCATCCGCTGCATGGATGGGGAGGAGGGCCTGCCTTAGAGCAGGGGAGCCTGCCAGGTATTGGCCCATGAGCATTGGGTTGGGGGGGTTAGCCCAGTGGCACAGGGATTCTGGAATCTTCCCAGCAGGGGGGATTGTGAGGGAGCACCCAGGGGTCATTATCCAATAAGAGGAAGGGGACATGGGCAGGAAGAATAGGGTGCATCTCAGTCTGGGATGGGGAGGGAGAAAGCTCCACCGGGTCCAGCTGGAGCCCTCCTGGGGGGTCTCCTCCCCTGCTCCCTGGTCCTCTTTGAGCTCTGGGGTGGGCACGGGCAGCTTGATGTTAGAAGAGGATGAGCTGGCCAGGAAGTAGCCTGGGGCCTTCGCAGGAGCTTCTGAACAGGCAGTTTGGCCATGTTCCCTCAGGGTATTGGGGGGCTAAGCCGTGGAGCTGCTCAGTGGACTGCGTAGGAGAGAAATGGGAGATGGAGATAGAGGAATCCTCTGCAGAGGGGGGGAATGGAAGCTCGGCAAGTAGCAAAGCCAGAGGGAGACATGGGGGGAAGAAGTGGAGGGTCTTGGGACTGAATCACGGCGGGTGGGACCGGGGAGAAAAGGAGGAGCGCCGCACCCAGGAGACACCCAATAACCCAAGGAAGTCAAGGCAGGCGGCTCACCAGAGTCACACGCGGCAGAAGTCAAGGAAAGAACGGGTTAAGACAAAGCCAGTGCATTTGGCATTTAGGGTAGCTTCTGAGGGCAGCTTCGAGATGGAAGCCAGGGCAGCTAAGTGGCAAAGTAGGTGGAGCATTGACCCTGGAGCCAGGAGGACCTGAGTTCAAATCCAACCTCAGATCCTGATATTTTGTAGTTGTATGATCCTGGACAAGTCACTTAACTCCAGTTGTCTTGTTAAAAAAAAAAGAAATCCAAGATGCAAGTCAGATTTTGAAGGGCTGAAGAGTGGCTGGAAAGGAAATGAAGCACAGGTGACTTTTTCTAAGGCTGGCAGTGCAGGGGAGAAGGAACGAGGGCCTTTTGTACATTCAGGAAGATAAGAGAGACTGAAGCTGGGGGACAGACATGCTTCAGCCAAGCCAGTCCTGGGGAAATGTGAGGGCCAAGTTTCCTAGTGGAAAGCTCAGCCTTGGCAAAGATGTGGGGCGCCTCCTCCTCTGACACACCTGGCAGAGGCATCTGGGTGACCCTGGGAAAGTCCCTCAACTTCTCTGGGCCTCACCTGTAAAACAAGGAGATTGGGTGGGCTTGATGGCCCCCTGGGGTCCTCTAAGTCCTCTGAGTCTGTGATTCTTTGAGTATGAAACAATCAAGGAATGTGTATTTGAGGGGCAGCTGGGTGAGCACTGGTCCTAGAGGTGGGAAGACCTGAATTCAAATTTGACCTCAGATCTGACTTAATGCTTACTTAGTTATGGGACCTTGGGCAAATCACTTAACCCCAATGCCTTGCAAAAATAAAAAAAAAAAAAAGAGCATTTGGAAGGCCTCCTAGGAGCCAGTGCTGTGTTGTGGTCTGTCTGAGAGACTATAAGCTCTCTGAAGGCAGGGTTTCATTTCCAGCATACTGGGAGGTTATACACAAGAAAGTTGCCCAGGGGTTGCTATTGGTTTCATCGGAAGGACTTCCAAATTGGAATCACAGGACATCCATGCTTTGAAGACCAAGGGCTGTGTTTTATTTCAGTTTTGTCTTCCCAAGAAGCCAGCACTGGGCTTTGCCCAAGTGGGTTCTCAATAAATACTATGGATTATTAGGGCAACTAGGTGTCGCAGCAGATAGAGCGAACAGGTCGGCGTAGAGAAGACATCTCTCTGAGTTCAAATCTGGCCTCGGACACATTAACTGCGTGATTCCACTGGACAAGTCATTTAACCCTGTTTGCCTCAGTTTCCCCATCTGTCAAGTGAATTGGACAGGACCCCAGAGAAGGAAATGGCAAACCAAGAAAACCCCACATGGGGTCAGGAAGGGTCAGACACGACTGGAAATTTGCTCATCAACAACACCACAACCACAGTGATATTTGCTGAATTAAATTGTGCCTAGTGGGGACTGCAGATGGCAGAGCCATTTGCTAAATAAAGATAGACGTGGAGACTGGAGTGTCCTCTCCTCACCTCCCAGAAGATGTGGGGGCTTCTATTCTGGTCTCTCTTCATGGTGCTGACCACCAGGCTCAGGACGCTGCTCTTGCCTCTGTCCAAGGTTATGAACTTCTCTCTGCAGTCCATCTACTCCCACCCATGTGCATCACCCCCCCCCCCCCCAATTCAGATATCATCACAGTTCTGTCTCCCACCTCCCTCCATGTCCAGATTGTGATCTGTGCTGGGAGTCTCGGCACATGGGAAGCAAAGGGGACTCGCATGCTCAAAAGAATAGGAATAGGGAGCTTGAGGATAACAGGGGTCCCCCTAGGTGGGACAAGTCCCATTGAATTGGGGAATCCAGTCTCAGTTCAGATCCCACACTCAACACTCCCTGGCTGCGTGAGCATCCGGAGGGTAGGGCCATTTCCTTCCCCTTTTCTTCCCATGTGTGGCCCAAGCAGGTGCTTGAAGAATGTTTGTGAAATGACTGTGTCATTCTGGGTAGTCCTGGGGCCACTTAACATGGGGTTCATCTTTGTCAAAGCTGACCAGCACATCTCCATTTTCTTCCTCAATATAGGTAATAGAGTGGGAGACACACACACACTCTCACACTCTTTCTCTCTCTCTCTCTCTCTCTCACACACACACACACACACACAGAAAAAGAGAGACCAAGAGGGACAGAGAGATGGAGACAGAGAGACAGAGACAGAGACAGAGGCAGAGACAGAGACAGAGAGAGAGGGAGGCAGAGGCAGAGGCAGAGACAGAGAGAGAGGCAGAGACAGAGGCAGAGACAGGCAGAGACAGAGAGAGAGGCAGAGGCAGAGGCAGAGACAGAGACAGAGACAGAGACAGAGGCAGAGGCAGAGACAGAGACAGAGACAGAGACAGAGACAGAGACAGAGACAGAGGCAGAGACAGAGACAGAGACAGAGACAGAGACAGAGGCAGAGACAGAGACAGAGACAGAGGCAGAGACAGAGACAGAGACAGAGACAGAGGCAGAGGCAGAGACAGGCAGAGACAGAGAGAGAGGCAGAGGCAGAGACAGAGACAGAGGCAGAGACAGAGGCAGAGACAGAGACAGAGACAGAGACAGAGGCAGAGACAGAGACAGAGACAGAGACAGAGGCAGAGACAGAGACAGAGGCAGAGACAGAGACAGAGACAGAGGCAGAGACAGAGACAGAGACAGAGACAGAGGCAGAGACAGAGGCAGAGACAGAGACAGAGACAGAGACAGAGACAGAGGCAGAGGCAGAGACAGAGACAGAGACAGAGGCAGAGACAGAGACAGAGGCCAGAGACAGAGACAGAGGCAGAGACAGAGACAGAGGAGAGGCAGAGACAGGCGACTGAGACCTCCAGGGAAAGGTTGAGAGGAGAGGCAGGAAGAGAATGAGAGAGGAAGGGGGGGGGATGGAAGGGGAGAGGGAGGGAAGAAGGAAGGAGGGAGGAGAGAAAACCTGCGACTTGCCCAAGGCCCCCTGGCCGGTTGGCACCAGAGGGCCTGGGATCTGGGCCCGGCTGTTTACACTAAGTCCTTTCCCAGCCTACCCGGAGCGGGCTCTGCGGTTGCCATGAGGCTGCCAGGGAGATGCTGCCTGAGCCTGGAGTCCCAGCTCCAAGGGGAAATGTAAGCAGAGAGACAAACGCTCTAGCGGGACCCGAAGTCTCATCTCACGCTGAGTGCTGGTCGGGCGGACCCTCGTGGGAAGGCAGAGGCCTGGCCCGAGGGGCTCTCCTGCAGGGAGGCCCGGGGCCCCTTGGAGGCTGGGGTAGCAGGGCCGCCCGGCCAGGAAGTCGAGGTGCGCCCGGGCTGGTGTAAAAACCGGTCATGGGCAGAGACACAGAGACAGAGACAGAGACAGAGAGATGGGGGACAGAGAGAGAGAGAGAGAGAGAGAGAGAGAGAGAGAGACAGAGAGAGAGAGAGAGAGAGACAGAGAGATGGGGACAGAGAGACAGAGAGAGACAGACAAGAGAGAGAGACAGAGAGACAGAGGCAGAGACAGAGACAGCGTGGGAAGGAGTGACCCACCAAAGCTCGCTGCTTTTTGGAGAGGGGCTTCGGGGGATGGGCTAGACCTGAGACCCGCACCGACCCCGCAGCTTAGTCTAGAAGCGTGGCCCGGGGGGTGGTGGGGGAGAGCCGGGAGGAGCCTCCGGGTCCAAGGAGGACTGGAACCCAGCTCCTTTCTGAGTCCACGGGGCCCCGGGGCCGGGCAGTGCGGAGGGGAGTCAGGCCCGGCTCTGGGGACCACTGCTGGGGGGGGGGGCGCCCCGGGGATCGCGGCTGGCCAGCAGCCCCGGCAGATGAATGAGGAAATGCCGGGGAGCCGCTTGGAGCAGGGAGGGAGCTGCCCGGCGGGGCCCCCCGTACCCCGGGGGCGGGGGCTGTGCCCGGCCCTCCCCGCCCCCCCCCCCGCCCCGGGCGCCCCGGTACCTGTAGGACGTGGTGACGGGCCAGGGGGCGGCGTCCGGGGGGGCGCGCAGCCGCAGCAGGCGGGGGTCCCCGTCGCCGGCCCGGAGCCCGGGGTCCCCCGGGAGCACGTAGATGTCGGGGGCCCCCGCGGGCCGCCGGTCCCGCTCGCGGCGGGCCCCCCCGGGGCCGGGTCGGGGGGCGCGGCGCGGGGCCCCGAAGTCGCGCTGGTACTGGGTGAGCGGCGGCCCCGGGGAGCCGGGGGGCCCGGGGCCCGGGGCGGGCGCGGCCGGGGGCGGGTCCTCGATGTCCGAGTAGCTGCGCAGGGTCAGCGGCACGGCCACGTCCGAGCGGTCCAGCTGGTTCCAGCGCCGGGCCAGGCAGCACACGCGGCTGAGGCAGGGCCACGCCATGGGCCCCGCCGGCCCCGAGCCTGCCGCGGCGGCCCAGGGGAGAGCGGGGGGCGGCGGCGCAGCGCCGAGCGCAGCCCGGAGGCTCCGGGGGCGCAGTCAGCCCCCCCGCCCGGGCAGTGCCCACTTACATAAGTGCCAGCCTGCGCCGGGCAGGCTCCGGGCAGAGGAGTGAATGAATGAATGAATGAATGAGTGAAAAGCACCTCCGTTCCAGGCCACCCTTCCGGGCCCCAAGAGGAGAGCAAGAAGCTCGGGGCCGGCCCCGGGGCACGGCGGGGCCGGGGCGGGGGGCCCGGGGGGCGGATGACAGCGGGGCTTCCACGGGCCAAGCCGGATCCCGCTGGGCCCTGGAACCCTCGGCCCCCAGGGAGCCCCCCCCCCCCCAGTCCTGGACACAGCTCCGTCTCGGGCCGGAGCCTCAGTTTCTTCTGCAGGACAAGCCGGACTCCGTGGCCCCCCCACGGCCGGACTAGCTCCTGCAGCTCCTTCCTCTGGCTCCTGCATCCAGCAGGCACTTCATTAATGGTTAGGGAACTGCCTCGGGGTATCCAGACCCCCCCCCCCCCAACCTGTCCCCGTTCCCGGGCCCTTCATTTGGAGCAATGAATAGGCCCTTACTGTATGCAAGCCCTGACTTTGTATTCCGGCAGGATCCTAGAGGCGGGGGCAGGGCTGCGGCCACCTCCCCGGCTAGGCTGACCGAGCCCCTGAGCAGGATGTCCCCAAGGCGCCCTGCTCCAAGCCTCCCAACTGCCTCAGTGGAAGAGAGGGGGCATTTACATCTCAGAAGATGGATCTGGTCGCCCCCAGCCAAGGAGAGCAAGCCTCGGTTCGTTTTATTTCCAGCTAAAACAACCCCAGTTCACCTGCATCCCCAGGCTGGAGGTCCTCTCTGGGCCTCAGTTTCCTCATCTGACAAATCGCCTCCGAGAGCCCTTGGGGCCCTGGAGCTGAGCCTAAGATAGAGCACGGTGGGATTCTCACTTCCTGGACGCCAGGCCACTGGCCACTGGCCACTGGCAGTTGGCTCTTCTGCCTCACAGGCTTGGAGGCCACTGCAACACCCTGCTCCTTTTCATAAAACTGTTGTCAAATCACCGCCCCCTCTGCCCACGGGTGAAGTTAAATTTTAAAAATGCCTGGACAAAGCAAAGGGAAAGGACAAGAACAAAAAACAAGAAAGGAAACTAGACCCTAAGAATAACTGAGATGTCCCTCATCCCTTTCTTTGTAGTGGTGGGGGGCTATGGGGGTGGAGCACAACATATACTGTCAGAATAGACAGATGCCTTGGTTGGTTCTGGTGAACTGCCTTCCCCCTTCCTTTTATTCATTATTACATGGGCTAGCTTCACTGGGAGGAGGGGAAGGATCTGTTCAAACATCCATCCCATCCCATTCCATCCATCTATGCATCATCCATCCATCCATCCAGCCAGCATCCAGCCATTCCTCCATCCCTCCCTCCCATCCATCATCCAGCCATTCCTCCATCCATCCAGCATCCAGCCATCCCTCCATCCCTCCCTCCCATCCATCATCCAGCCATCCCATCCATCCCTCTCTCCCTCCCTTGCTCCCATCCAATCCATCCAGCATCCATCCAGCCAACCCTCCATCCCATCTATCCATCAATCAACACACACTTATTAAGCTCCTACTGTGAGCCAGACTATGTTAAGGATACAAAAAGCCCAAAGCCTAAGATCAATCCCTGCCCGAAGGAGCTCACATTCTAATGGGGGAGACACCCCAAACATACATACATACATATGCCCAGATGGGGCAGTGCCCTAAGCACTGGACCTCTGGGGAGAAGAGAGTTCAAATGCCGCCTCTCACATGCTCTAGCAATGAGACCTTGGGCAAGTCACTGAGCCTGCAAGTTCCTCATGTGTGAAATGGGGATCCCGGGTTAGGGTTGTGATGATCACATGAGCTGGCCTTAACAAAGTGCTCTGTAAACCTTAAAGCACTGCCTAATGCGTTAGTATTAATAATTATTAATTAATGCATCACTATTAATAACATCACATGACAAATTAGCTCTTAGATTTTAGCGGTTTAGATGTAATCCCTCTAAGATGGTGGCATCGGGTGCTCAGAGGTTTAGAGACTTGTCCAGGGTCATGCATAAATATTAGAGACAGAACTCTAACTTGGGTCTTCCTGACCTGACCAGGGGAGGTTTTCTACCCACTAAACCAAGTGGCCTCTACCTAGAAAATAAACTCAAGATAAATGAGGGGGAAGCTAGGGGGCTCTACTCTGCACAGAGCACCAGGTCTGCAGTCAGGAAGAGATCTTGAGTTCAAATCCCCTGGACCAGTCACTGAATCCTGTTTGCCTCAGTTTCCCCATCTGTCATATGATCTGGAGAAGGAAATGGCGAACCATTCCAGTATCTTAGCCAAGAAAATCCCAAACGGAGCCACGGACAGTTGGGCATGACTGAATAACAAAAAATGTTGAGAACTGTATTAGATGGTTTCTGAAGGAAACCACAGTCCAGGAGGTGGAGGGGAGGAGGGTACTGTAGCCTGGGCAAAAGTCTAGCGGGAGGCAATGGAGAGGTCAGTTTGGCCAATGAAGGGGAGCCATCTCTAAGAAGGCTGTTGGGGTATGGAGGGCTTTTCATTAACAGGGGTTTGAATTTGATTCTAAAGATAACAGAATAATTGAGTTTTTTTGAAATTAGTGACAGAAAAACAGGCTTCCTCCCAGCAGCTGCCACTGGTGATACAAGGTATGGGGGGGTTGGGTGTGCTTTAGTTATAATAATTAAAGTATAATAAAAACAAAATAGATAAATATTATATAAAGATGAAAATAAAATAAAACTGGTATTTATGTAGCTTTTTAAAGATTTGTAGAACATTTCTTTTTTTCTAGCAATGGTGTTAAGTGGCTTGCCCAAGGCCACACAGCTAGGTCATTATGAAGTGTCTGAGGCTGGATTTGAACTCCAGTGCTGCTGACTCCAGGGCCGGTGCTCTATCCACTGTGCCACCTGGCTGTTCCCCCTTTTTCCTTATGGAACATTTTCAGTCATTTCGTTTGGTCCTCACATCACCCTCAGGGAGTGGTGCTGCATAGATGAGATCATTTGAGAGGCAGTGTGGTAGAGTGCGCAAGGAAGGTCTGGGTTCATGTCTGCCCCGGGTGGGAGCTGGGGGACCCTGGGCAAGTCATCTTGTCATTCTGCGCCTCCAGATCCTCTTCTGGTGATGCTGATGGCCTTTCCAGCTCTCCAACCAGGAAGCCCATCTTACAGATAACAGAACTGGGACTGAACATCTTGTGACCGGTCCAGGGTCTCTGTTCTTGGGTTTGTCCCTCGATGCATAACTGAACTGCCAGTGAGGAGATGGACAGGTTTGGGAAGTGGAGGGGCAAGAGGCGAGGGGCAGGAAAGGGGAGCCTCAGGGACGGGCCAGGAGACGAGCAGGGGCCAACTGAAGAATGTCCGCCAGCCAAAGCTGAGACTGGTTCTTCTTGGGGGACCCTAGAGTGTGGAAAGGGCCCCCCAGCAGAGAGCACGGATGACCACTCTTCAGCCAGCTTATCTGGGGGGTGGAGACCTGTTGGACCAAACTAGACATTGTCCTTCTGTGTCTCAAAATTCTGTGACTCCACAGCAGCCAAACAATTGTATGGAAAGGAGATTCGTGGTTTCCTAAATCATCTTTTTCTGTTAAAATTCTGTACATGGAAAGCTCAGTTGTCCCCCCCACCCACCCAATTTGTTAAGGACAAAACTGATCAGATTGAAGGCCCGTGGTTCCTGGCCCCGCTGGTCAGCCCAAGCCCACAGACACGGTGGTGGAGACCTCCCAGAGCTGCCTCTTCCCAGGGCTCTGCCCAGCAGCCCCTTGAGGCTGGTTGATGTCTTCTCATTTCCTAACAATGCCAGGCCCGAGCTCTGCCTCCCCAACTGTGTCTCCTGTGGCCAATTAAGGATCAACCCAGTGGTGCTGCCACCAGAGCCAACTTCTCGTGCCCTCCCAGAATCCCCTCTGAGGCTTTCTCTGTAGCCCAGTTCCCGGCAGCACGCTGGGAGAAGAGACGCGGATCTCGACTCACAATCAAAAAAGCAGAGGGGTTGGGCTTTGGTGAAGCTGAGCCACCAGCTTGGCTAGAGAGGGAGATCTGGCCCAGACCCTGTGGGACACTGGGTGACGTGGGGCCCAGGCGATCCTGCTTTGGAAAAGGACCCCATCGATTGGAGATATCAGCCTGGCCGGGGATTCTGAGGGGCGCCGACGAGGAGGGGAGCAAGGGCCTGTGACTGCGCCAGTCAGGAAGCTGGTGGATGGACCCAAGTGATCAGCTGGGTTTGGGTCCCTGGGGAAGTAACAGGATCACAGGGATACAGAACAGAGCCAGAAGGGCCACTGAGGCTATAAAGTGCAGGTGAGGAAACTGAGGCACACCCTGATTAAGTGACTTGCCCAGGTGTCTGGGGAGGAATCTGATCCCAGGCTGACCATCCACCATGCCACGTTGGCCTCAGGAGGCAGCTGCTGATCAAAGTCTGGCACAAGACAGACAGACATCCAGGAGATGTTTGCTGAATGAACAATCGATTGACTGAAACTTGGGGGAGGCCTGGAAATTACCTGTGCAAAGGCAGTAAGCGAACCAAGAGGAAGGGGTGAGGAGCAGGCTTACTGTGGAAGAATCCAGGCTTGGCACCCCCAAACTTGGGGGGAGGCAGAAGAGCAAACAGCGAGGCCCAGGAGAGGTAGGGGAGAGTACTGGGGGGGGCGGCTGAAAGCTTTGGGTCCTGAAAAAAGACTAGAAGAGGCCTCCCAGATGGAGCGACGGCGAGGTCATCACCCTCTGGAAGATGCTGCCATGTGCCATCGAGTGGTGGGTTCAGAAGTTAGGCTGCAGGAGCGTGAGGCCAATGAAATGAGTGAGCAACGGAAGAATGGGGAGTGAGTGCCAGTGAGGCTGCACGTCTGGAAGGAAGGGGCCGGGGCAGGCTGATTTTCTAGCTGATCCCCCAAAAACCAAATCTTTGAAAGGACTGGCAGCAGGTGTCCAAAAGTGGCAAGGGGGCTTGAGGGCCCGGGGGCAGGGAATGCTTGTTCTTTGGGGGCCCACAGCGCAGGCTTAAGATGGCAGACAGGATTCCCTAAGCTGGACTGGCCTTCTGTCTGGGAGGCTGCGACTCTAGAAAGGAGCAGGAAGGTCTGGGTTCAAGTCCAGCCTGAAACCCATATGAGCTAATCCCAGCTTCCCACTCTACAACTGATGGGGTCCTGGTCTGACCCGGTCTGTTGAGCATCTGGGGAGAAAAAGCAACCAAAGCTGGGTGAACCTGTCAGATAAGCCAGGGCTGGGCCCGGGTGCTGCGACCTGCGGCCCCTCAGGCAGGAAGGAAGAGCTCCTTGGGAACAGCGATCCGGCTGGGATTCCCCAGATCGGTTTTTCCTTATCCCCATTCTCTCCTCCCAGGCCCAGCCCCGAACGCATGGCACCAGAACCGGGGGTTTCTGAGGGTCCCTTCCAGCTCCAGATCTGTTCCCCACGTTCCCTCAAGGTACCTCTTGGTGCCCCGGCCCAGAGCAGCTGATGGGGGAGAGACAGAGGTCCCAGCAGCCCCGACGTGCATTGGGGACACGGTGCTGGGAGCCCACCGAGAGGAAGCCAGGCCCCCTTACTGTGAGGGGATGGGGGAGGGCACAGATGGGGCAGGGGGCTGAGGCCCAAGAGGGGGATCCTCAGGCTGGAAGGTCAAAGTCTGGTGAGGACTAGGGGCGCAGTCAGCACTTTACAGTCGAGCCCCAGAGAGCCGCCAGCAGTGTCTCGGGGGACAGACCCTGATTCTTCAGTCCCCGCATCACTGGGCAAGAACGTGACCATTCCTGAGCCCCCTCCCTGCTGTGAGCCCATGGTGTTGGAGGAAGGGGGGGTTGGGGGTATCAGAGGAAGGGGAGAGGCAGGGGGTGTCAGAGAAAGGTGAGAATCAGGGGGTGGAAGGGGGGGAGGGCCAGCAGGTACTCGAAGCCTTAGCTGGGGGGGGGGGCAGCCCAACCCAATTCTCAAAAAGGGAAAAAAGCAAGATTCTGGCAAGTCTCCACTGACATTCTTGGCCACATTCACGCGAACAAGGGAACCTTAAGGCCGATGGAGTCCAATCTTCTCCTTTACAGATGAGGAGTGGAGCCCGGGGGGACGAGGGGAGGAAGGGAAGGGATGGGAAGTTTTTCTTCTTTAAAAAACAATATTTTATTGATTCCTTTTGTCCTCACATCTCTCAGCACATACATGAATACACATCTACATGGTCCCCCCAAACATGACCATCTGCCCAACACGCAGCCCACCCCTGGGGCCAGAGGACGGAGGTGGGGTCCTCCCGGACAAGGTTCCTTGGGGAGCCCTGCCTGCTGGCCCCAGGGGCCATCTCCAATCCAATACTGGGATATGAAACTAGAAAAAGAGAACAGCCAAGTTCTGCCTCCACTATGACCTGCCTACCCCAGGGGCCCCCCACTAGCCGGAAGCTCCCCAGGGGCTGTCCCTGGACCTTCAGCATAAGGCCTGGCCAGAAGAGCTGGCAAGCGATGCTCCCCAACTTGGATCAAGGACCTCCCCCAGCTCCCATACAGGGGGAATCTGACAATGTATTAGGGAGAGATGCCTGGGGCACCTCCTTCCCTGGGTGGGCCTCAAGGGGGGATGGGGAGACCCCAAGGTCATTCCACAACGGGAGGCAGGACAGGACAGGAAGGCTGGCCGCCAGCGCGGTCTTCTGGAGCGCCTCAAGGAGTGGATTTTGTGCTATTCCTGATGGCGAAGGAGGAAAACTCTCCTGCCCTTATGTTCTAGGTTCAGGATGTCTCTCTCCATTTAAAAAATGTTTCCTGTTAACTTTTCAGGAAAAATTAAAAATATTGATGTTGTTTTAAATTTTCTAACAATTAGAATTTCTAAGAACTAATTCTCCTGGCTGAAGGAGACTGCCCTGAGGGGGGCAATTATGCTTCTGACCAGCAGATAATGGTGGACATTGGAACCCGAGCAGAAGCCAACGTCAGGAGACAGGGCCCAGACTCAAATGGGAATTCCTCCCCAAAGTGACTGCCCCACCCCCCGCTGGGCTATGACTTCTGCAGTGTCCTCCACTCACCACAGCTGCGGACACTTCCTGTCCTGGGACCCTCCCAGGCTGGGTCAGCAAGGAGCCTTCATTCTCCAACCACCAAGGGAAGCGCCCTGAATAATCACCTGGATCAACAGCCAAGCTGGGTAACTGCCCCTGTGCCCAACCCCTGCAGGATGCTGGAAAGCCATCCAGAACCAGCAGAAGCCCCCCGAGTCGGTTCACTGGGGAGCAAGGACCAAGCCGAGGCCGGCTTACTCACCGGGGTTGGAGCAGGAGGTGAGAACTGCAGCGGCAGCGTCCGCGCCCTCAAGAAACATCCTCTGCTTACAGACTAGAGACAGAAACATTTATTGTGCCAACTTTCTCTCAATTCATTCCCTACTGGAGACACACATCTGGAAATACTGCTCCAGCTCCAGGCCCCAGAGGTGCCCAGATCCGGGCTTGGGTTTCTGGGCCACGGCTCAGGCCCAGACAGGATCACTCGGACTCCACTCTCTCTGGTCTTCTAGATGGGGGCCCTCAGAAGTGGGATGTTCTTCTGACAGGATCACTCAGACCCGCCTCCTTTCTTGGGGTTATTAGTCCTCATTTCGTGCCAAATTTTCACCAGTGGCTCTCTGTTTTTCCAGATCAGCTCGTGGCCGTGTGTGATATACCATCTGGGAGAAAGAAAACAAGAAATCAGGCTTGGAGTCCAGCGACATCCCTGGAGGGCAGCCGCGCCGACCAGCATGCCTGCATTTTAAGGCCAGCCGCTCAGGTGACCTGGGTTGGTGCTGAAACGTCATTAATGAATGGCAGCTCCCTGAATGGGTGCACCTGGGATGACAGGGAGGGCCGGGTTTGCATTCTGGACACAAGGTCTCCCACCTCTTGGGGTGTGCAGTCCCTGTGGCCCAACCTCCACTTGGTGATGATGAAACACATGAATGGGACCGCATCCACCAAGGACCACATTGTCTCTACAGCTCCTCTCGGAGCGGGCTCAATAGACACCTGCTAACTTGATTTGTGCGTGTGCTGAACTCCATCAAGAAACCAGTGTTCTGGACTCGTCCAGAAAAAGGTTAAAATCTGAGAAGCATTTCAACAATAACAAGTATATAATGAATGATCCCACCAGAGTCTCATGTGCTCAGTGATAAGGTGGTGTGCCTCTGCCAGGTCCCACCAGCCTCCCCCTCCTGACTCTCCCCACAGAGCATCAAGGGCCCGATCCCTCGACAGCATCAGCGTACACAGGTTGAATTGAGTTGCGGCATAATTCATTTGGATCTAGGAAAGAGGAGATGAAATGAATAAAGACCCAGAGGCTGAATGAGTCACAGGCAATTGAGGAGCAGCCTTCAGACATCGCATGGCAGGGTGTCCTCCCTCCCGGGGATGGAATGGTGGGGGGCTCGAGGTGGCTGACAACCAGGCCCCCCCAAAACCATCCAGACTGCCTGCTATTGCAAATGGCCTTTGGGACTGGAAAAAAGACAAAGACTTCTCAGGGACAAGTCAGAGAACCTCCGGACCTGGGAGAGGAGGCATGTTTAGAAGCTGAGAAGACGTCTGCAGCCTTTCGGATTCTTGGTTCCAGAATGCACTGGGAAGACAAATCTGCAGCCCGGTCCAGGGCCATCAGAGACAGAGGAGGAGGGTGGGAGAGCGAGCTGACAAGTGTTGGAACTTTTCGGGTGTTAATATGAAACTCCGTGGAGCCTAATCAGCACAAATTCCACCACTGTTCATTAGCTGCTTCTATGCCTTATTCTGTGAAGCCGTCAAGGAGGCTTTCACCACCATGAATCACTCACTGCCTGTGCTGGGATGTTTATTCAATAATCGGCAAAGTTATAAATGGCACCTTTCCTGGTGGCACCTCCTACGAGAAGAAACTGTTCCCATGCAACACATCGCTACTCCTTAAACAAAAAAAGAAAAAAGGTAGGATTTCCAAAGCCCACCCTCCCCCTGTGGGACCTGCATGCACTGGCTGTTTATGGAGCCTCGATGTGTGTGTGTGTGAAACCATGTCACTAAATGTGTACAGAAAACCAGACTCGGATTTCACAGGTGGAAGGGACGCCTCCCAGGGAGAGATGGCCTTCACCAATGCAGCGGCTCAGCCTCAGGAACTTGCTGAGTCCCACAATAGTACCCACCTGTCGGGGCAGGACTTGAACCTAGAGCTTTCTGAAACAAAGACCCGGTAGCCTAACCACTACAACAGCTCACCCTGCCTGGGTGACCGTATCAGATCATCCTTTGTGCTATTCCCTCCCTGACCTGAGATCAATCTCCTTCCACCTCTGGTCCATAATGTTCCCTGCACCTGGACTAGTTTATCTTACTTATTGAAATTTCTTTCTATGCTTTACAACCCAACCCCCAGGCCGGCTCCTCCAGGAAGCCTCCCTGAGCTTCCTCCCTCAGTAAGACTCCTTAAAATAGACTAAAGAGATAGCAAGACTTCCATGAGTCAGCAAGAAATATTAGAACAAAAATAAAAAGACTGAAAAATAAATGAACATTTCTGATTTTAAAAACTGATCTGGAAAGTAGGACGAGGTGAGAGAATCAGGGAAGCAATCAACTTCCTGAAAATTGTGATTAAAAAAAAAGCAACCAAGACACTATTATTTCAAGAAATAATAAACAAAAATTATCTATGTCTATTCAAAGCAGAGGGCAAAGCAAAGAGAAAAAGAATCCATCTCCTGAAAGGAACCCCCAAAGGAAAAGTCTGAGGAAGGTCACAGTCAAAATCCTTCACGTCAAAGAAAAGATACAGCAACCATCCACAAAGAAGCAGCTCAAGAAGCAAGGAGTTGGAGCCAGGATCATGGAAGACCCGGCAGCTTCTACTCCACATTGGAGGAGACTGGAATATTATGATACATCTGGACTCATATATAAAACAACTAATGCTGGAAGACCGAATTTTTACAAATATAGAGCTTTGAAGCAAATGAAAAGACAAGAGTTGAAGAGGAGCACTGGAATGCAAACACAAGAGTCCAGGTCAAAAGAATGGAGCAATCAGAGCATGAAGCGGTGGCAGACCCAGCATGTAAAGAGAACCAAGAACAAGAAGAAGATTCCTTCCAAAGGGACCTTGTCAGAGAGAAATAAGAACCACAGAGGACCAGGAAGAGGCTTGTTCTGTCCTGAGGTGTATAGGGCAAGACAGAGAAGGGAAGCTAAGAGAACAGGGGCCCAGGGTCCAGGCACCAGTGACCTTCACTCTAGTGAACAGGACAAAGGAGGCTTGAACACAGGGCTTTTGGTACAGAAATACATCAATCTCAAGAAGGAAAGCAAGGGAGGATGGGTTAGGATAACACTGGGAAGGAACAACTGCAAGTAAAATAACCTTCTTTATCCTTAATCAAGAGTTAAAAGGACAAAGAGGATTAGGGAACCAGACTCTAAGAGGGTTCCATCAACTGGGAAAGAGCTGAACAAACTGGGGTGTATGAATAGGATGGAGTAGTGCTGCAACCGAAGAAATGAAAGAAACTATTTCAGAGACTCTTGAAGAATAAACTGCTAGAGGATGAAGTGAGCAGAGCCAGGAGACTGAGAAGAAAAATCACTGAGAAAGACTGAAGACCTCTTCCACATCTCCAGGAGCACGATGGAGCAAGGAAGATGCCTGCCGACAGCAAGGGGATGGAATCCATGGCGGAAGAGGCAGACTCCCATTGGAATGGCCATGGTGTGGGGCATCTTGCCTAACTGCGCTCTGATTTTAACTGGAAATTAGCAATGCCTTCGAAATAGTGTTTTAAATGTACAGAAGAAAACAGAAGGAAATTTACAGGAAAGCTCAAGACAGGCAGAATTGGTTTGGAAAGTAATGCGCAGAATTTATGAAATACTTTTCATTTACAATCTTTTTGTATTTTGCTGTTGCAATATTCTCAGCCTCCCCTCAGAGGTGCCCCTCTCCGGCTGGTCCTCCTCAGCACCTAGGGCTCTTCTCTGGGGCCCCACATAATTGATCACAGCTCCTGGGGCCCCACTGAGCCTTCTCTTCTCCAAATAAACCTCCCTGGCTCTTCCAGAAAGGCTTTGTGAGGCAATGGCCAGCTCTGATCAAGGTTGATGAGAAATTAAGGAGGGAGAGGATAGTCAGGGCTGTATCTAATCAATTCCAGATGGAGGACATCTCAATCAGATGAGGGCAGGATGCTGCCCACCCCATTGACTGTGCCATGTAAACAGCCATAGCTAATGAGGGACTGGGGGGGGGGTAGTCACAACTGAATATTTCCATTTTACAGACAAGAGTATGAATTCACTTACATTCCAAAAAGGGCTCCCCCAAGATGTGCCGCATGATCAAAAAATTTCCATCCCAGGATCATCCCGGCTGTATCCATTGCAATAATGGCTTTCAGGGCCTAAAATCCAACACAAAAGGACATGAGGAAACTCTGGTGGGGGCTCTTATTTCCACACCGAACCCACAGCTGCCCAAATGGCAACAATTCACAACTCAGGATTTGCTTCAAGTGAAAATATTTTGGGGAATGTTAACCAGCAGTGATGGGACACCCTAAATCAGAACACCATATAAGTGGGGATTGGGGGTGCTTCTGAGATTTTAGAGGGCAAAGGTAAGGGGAACCAAAGCCCTCCCCTTCCAGGAGGGGCACACCCAATGCAGTCTTTCAGAACAGACAGAATACTGAGAAAAAAGGGCCTAGAAGCCATTCCCAGCTGGAACCTAGAGTAAGAGGCTAATTCTTTGCTCTGGGGCCAGCTCCTAGGGTGGGAGGAGACTGAGACCCACCTGGGTTGGATTGCCCAGCTATCAACAGTCTTTTCAGAGACTGGTGGTCTGGGGGGGAGGCATCCTCATGGATGATTCTGGCCACTCCCCCTGCTCAGTCACCCAGAGGTGAGTGGGGAGGAGTGGGGAGGGGAGCTGCAGACCCCACTGCTCCCCCTAAGAGACTCCTGACTGTTATTATATTTTTTCAAGTTATTTCTGTGTTGGAAGAAATGTTAAATTGAGATGAAAAGACTAAAGCCCTGGTCAGTTGAGGGGCAGCCAGGAAGCCAGAAGGAACATCCCTGTGGGTAAGGGGGCCCAGCTCCCTCAGAAGGGTTCCATTCCAAGATGGCCAGGTGGTGGTCCTGGAGGATAGGACCTGTCCTGAACCAGACAAAAAGGATGCTAATAGCTCATGTCGTATCCGGTGCCCGTCCTCACTAGGGTCTTTGTCTGAACCCCAGATCACTGTCCCCAAGAAGTCCCTGAGAACAGGACCTGTGTCATTTCCTGGTTTCCAACCTGAGTTCTTCCTTCCCCACTTCCCAGAATTCATTGTTGCACTGATGGAACGAGTGAGTCCATCAAGGTTGATCATCACCCCCATGTTGCTGTTAGGGTGGACAGTGTTCATTCATTTTCTCAGGATCCTGTCTGGGTTAGACTTATGTGACAGAATGCGCAACCTGGGTTGGGGAAAACCTGAGTTCAAATCCTACCTCAGACACTTACTAGTTGGATGACCCCAGGCAAGGTGTTTCATTCCTGCCTCAGTTTCCTCCAGTCTCTACCTGGCAGATCCTACACACAGCAGGTGCTCTAGAGATGCTCACTACTCCCTGGAACAGGGGCCTAACTAAGCCAAGTCAAAAGGCCTCTTTAAGGGCAACAAAAATGTGCATACCCTTTGATCCATAGCAGCCCTGTTTGTGGTGGCAAAGAACTGAAAATCACATGAATGTCCATCAACTGGGGAATGGCTTAGCAAACTGTCGTGGAACACTATTGTTCTATTAGAAACCAGGAGGGATGGGAATTCAGGGAAGCCTGGAGGGATTTACATGAATTGATGCTGAGTGAGATGAGCAGAAGCAGAAGAACACTGTCCACCCTAACAGCAACATGGGGGCGATGATCAACCTTGATGGACTCACTCGTTCCATCAGTGCAACAATCAGGGACAATTTGGGGTTATCTGCGATGGAGAATACCATCTGGATTCAGAGAAAGCATTGTAGAGTTTGAACAAAGACCAAGGACTATTACCTTTAATTTAGGGGAAAAAACCCGTTATCTTATTATGTAATTTTACGATCTCATACTTTTATTTTTCTTCTTTAAGGATATGATTTCTCTCTTATCACATTCAACTGAGATCAATGTATACAATAGAAACAATGGAAAGACTAACAGACTGCCTTGAGGTGAGGGGAAAGGAAGCGAGATTAGGGGAAAAATTGTAAAATTAAGAGGTGTGCCCACCTCTGACCACCCCAAGATTGAGAACCCCATCCCAGGCACTCACATTTCCTGCAGTGAAGGTGAACATGGGGAGGAAGATGATGGCCAGCTTCCCCTCAGGGATCTTTGTACAGACAGCTGCCAGGACGGTCATGATGGCTCCTGACTACAAAGGAGAAAAGGAGAGAGGGTGGTTACTGGACTGACCCAGAGACCCTGTGAATGTCCCTCCCGGGGAGGACAGATAGGTGGCAGCAGTTGCATCCCTTCCCTATGGCCCTCCCACTGCCGAGGCTGACCTGGGCAGGCAGCCTTCACCAGCTTTGGGGGCTGCCACTGACCCCTTCCTAGCAGGGGAGATCTGTGAGGGCAGGGAACAAGGCCTGGTCAGGGTCAGCCCTCCTCAGAGTTCATGATTGACCGATGACTGAGATCCTGGCCTGGACACTCGCTTCCTCTCTGAGCTATCTGCACACCAGGCAGGGAGGGCTGCTGGAAATAAAGCCCCACCAGCCCCTTGAGCCCCAGCCTGGAGTTACTACTTAGTTGTTCTTATAAATAATGGGCAAACTTTGCCACTGCTTGCCAACCACCTGGCTGTCCCCTGATGAATAGTTAAGGTGATTCCTAATAACCTGTTTCAAAATGGAAACTTATGCAAGACTGTCATGAGCCTGGGGAGGGCTGCTGCCTCCATCTGAAATGCCTCCTCAAGAGACAGGTCTCCCCAGCCTCTGTCTTGGGCACTCCCACCAGGCTCTCTTTTCCAGACCCACTCAGATGCCACCTCCTCCGCCAGCACCCCTCTGGCCCCAGAAGAGGTTCTCCCAGTGTATCCACCCAGTGTAGCCTTGGGTGGCTATCACCTGTCCTCTGCCTCCTGCTAAGATCGAAGACAGCCCACTTGGCCCCAAGAATAAGGCCTCCTCATGGATGGGGCTCAATAAAGGTTTGGGGAATGAAGTCCAGGATTCACACACTATTCAGTAACATGTTTGGACATTTTTTAAAATGCTGAAATCACATACCAACAATCAATGCAATGATCAGACCCAGTTCCATAGACCAGGAGGGGATGAGGAGACCCATGACTTTTCAGATATGGCCAATGTGGGAATTTATTTTGCTTGACTAAGCACATTTGTCATGAGTTTATTCCTTCTTCTCGATAATGGGGAGAGGGTGGAGATGGGAAGAAAGGGAAATAAGATTTTTATTAGGAAAAAAATGTAAAAGAAAAAATGAACACTTGAAAAAGGGGGCCCTAAGCTTCCCATAATCAAACACGAACGTTCTGTACACAAGTCTGTTCTTGTGTCTTTGGGCTGTGGTTTGTACAAGAGACTTGAGGTCTTGAATTCTAAGAGGATCCACAGCAATCCCGTGCCCCCATAATCCGGTCTAGGGCTATGTGGTGGCTCTATCTATTTTTTCACTACAATTGAAATTTTTAAGCATCTTCAGAACTTGATAACACTTAATGGAGAGCACTGGTCACTTGGGAATCATCAGCCTTTTCGCCAGACTGCCTTTCTTCTTTGGCCTGGAGGGGAGGGAGCCTGGTGGCTCTCCTGCACTTGACTTGACTGCCCAGTCCCCCTGGGTCTGACCCTGGGATGGGTAGGAGTGTTGGCTGCAAAATGGATGCCATCTGCCTCTGCCCCAAGTAATCATGGGTCTATCTGTGCCTGGCTTGTGGAGGGGGGCCTTCCAAGCTCATGTGGGTCTGATCAGCCACAGAGGGAAACACAGTACCCTGACCCCAACATAGTGATGATGTCAGTCTGGGCCTGCGGCCACCTCGAAAAACCAGAGGCAGGCAGTGCCACTGACCCCCACGGTATTTTTGGTGCATGAGGTCACAGACCGTGGCTTGAAGGGGGCAGGGACAACAAGGAAAAGCTGGCCATCTGGCCCTTGCTTGTCAAGGGACTGAGTCTGTTTCTCCTAATGATCCAGATCTTCCTCACAGGTTTCTGGAATGAGCTAGAACCCATTTAGCACCTTATACTCATGGTATCATAAACCTAGGAATAGAGAGAACCTCAAGGAGAATGGAAGCCAAGTCCTCACTAAGGACCCTGGGGGTCTTCCCCAAAATCACAGAGGGAGTATAGAGGCAGGATTTGAACTCAGGCCTTGTGCCTGGAGAAGTCAGTGCTCATTCTCCCATACTACTCCATGCCTCAGAACTAGATAAAATTCAACTCAACAAGCAATTTTCTTGGGTGACTGCAATGTGTGATGTTCATTAGGGATGGAGAAGCTGCAACCCCAGAAGTTTGTTACCCAAAGGAACCCTGTCAGCAAAAGTGCTGCGCCCGAAACTCAGATCCTCTGACCTCAGAGTCAGGCCCCCAGACATGAGTGTTTCTGGCAGCACGGACATATAGGCATTTCTGACCCTGTGGGTCATTCCCTCTCCCATCTGTTCTGGCCAAGGAAACTTTAAATTTATCTAGGATGATGCTCCATGAACTAAAAACAACAATGCTTTAGACAGAGAAGCAGAAGACCATGGCTCTAGTTTTCTTAAACATGAAAATACAGACATAAATGTAAAAGAATTAAATGCTGACACACTCTCAAAGGGGTCTTCACTCTAGAAAAGGACTTGTTGGTGGATCTACAGTTATTGTCTTCTCTAGTTCACCAGGGAGTTGTATTAATATTATTAATTCAATTTGGAAAAAAACCCGTGATTCAGACTTTCCAGAAGTGTGGCCCACTGAAGGAGTAGTCGAATGATCTTGTCCATGAGTTTTCTTTTCCATGTTAAACGACTGCAATTAATTCAAAAGCAAACCTGTTCAGATTTGTCCTGTGCAACGGCAAGCATGAGGGGCTCTACCCACCCACTCTTAGTTCTGGTCTATGGCGTGAAAGGATTAAATAACCACACAGCCTGAGACAAACACAAAGAAGACTGGGAAGACTTCTATGGACTGATTCAAAGTGAAGGCAACAGAACCAGCCAAGGGTGCCGGTGAGGATCCCCACACTGAGCAGCAGGCACAAACAGTAACAAACCAGAGCCTGGTCCCATCCCCTTCCCCTCTCTGCTGAGTTGGGGGGCTGGGGAAGGGCAGCAGCACATACACTGTCAGACATGGCCCAAGTCTTCATTCATTCTCATGGCTTTCTACAACCACCCTCTTTTTCTTTCTTATAAGCAAAATTCTGGTAGAAGAGGGATGGATTTGGAAATAAAGGTGATGCAAACCCCAAAAGATAGCAATAAGAATTCAAATGAAAAGCCCATAACCAACTTTTCTACCTCCAATACAGGACATTACATGAGAAGAGGCTTGGCAGCCACTGGAGATGGAGCTGTAGAACCCCCGAGACATAAGGCCTTTAAGGGTTTAAGAATGTATTCTGACGTGAAGACTTACCGCCCCCAGAGAGGGTCCGAACCTGCCCGTGGCCACCTTGCTGACATAACTGACAAAGGTAGAAACAACACCTGGAAGGAAGCAGAGAGAGCATCTGGATTAGGACCCTGAACTACTGCCAGGGACAGTAGGACTGTAGGACTGCAGGCCAGACCTGAGGGCCAGCCGGGGGGCAGGGAGGCAGGACCACCATCCTCCCCTCCTCCCTGAAGGCTGGGGCCAGGCTGCAGCCTGGTCTCTGGGGTGCTAGGAGGTGATGCCTGCTGCCTGCACCTGCCCCTTCGGGGGGTGATTTACCCACGTTTACAATTTAATTTTATTATAATTTAACAATTTTAACTAAACATGAAAGAAAAAAACCTAATTCTCCAATTTGGTCAAATAATTAGACCTACATTCACAATGATGGCCACTGCTGCTTTCTGTTAATTCTCCTGGCAGGCTGACCCTGGTGTGGGGCCAGGTGCCCGGCAGGAAGAGCAGATGGACGCCCCCCCCCCAGCCCCCGCCAGGTGCTGCTCTGATGGATGAGGCCCAGCCCCTCGGGTCAGCTGATGTGCAGGATTTAATGGAGGAAACAGAACAAGATGCAGGAGGTGCAGAAGGGGTAGACCCATCAGGGAAGGAAGGACTCTGGGAGGCCAGATGAGGCCATGGCAGCGGCCAGAACAGAGGTGACTTCTGAGCTGCTCAGAGTCTGTTTTCTTCTTTTGATGTTTCTACAGAATTCTTCACATCCTCAGTGTTGTCATTTTAATGGGAAACAGTTCAATCACCTGCAGAAACTACAGCTTGTTTCTCCACTCTCCAAATAGGAAACAAGAGTGGTTCAACTCAATAAGCATTTAAAAACAACTGTGGCACCTTATCTTCCTGCCCACCCACTCTGAGGGGGAGGGTCGGGGCTCCGAGGTCCTCCTCCAGGCGGGGACTGCTCAAGCTGGAGGATTTCTGGGAATCATTCCTGGGATCCCAGGACCCGACTCCTCCGCTTTGCCCAGTGTTCCAGCGCTCGCTGCTCCCAAGGCGCCATAGCTCAGGTTCATCTTCTCACCTTGAAGCTCTTCCGGCTTGTTCTTCTGACAACACTGTTTATGCTTTGCTCCAGAAGGTCATCTGTCATAGTCAGAAGGACTCTCAAGGGTCAACAATCCACCATCTCTGAGTGAAGCCTTCCGACAAAGTGACCTTCACAGTCTGAAGTAGATCTCAGCATCAGCCACAATCTGTCTCTGTGAGGAGCAGTTTTTGAGCTTCGTCTAGGCTTCCTCCATGTTCTCTTTCTGGGACTTTTCTCAAGGTATTCAGATCTTTGTTTATTTTCTCTATGAGTTTTAGTTTTAGGTCAGGCTGAGCACCTCCATAATTCTTCCTGTGAGTTTTTCATCCACTTGGACTCTCACTTCTAGGAACCACCAGGCCATAGGCATGACCTCATTGGATTTTCCCAGTGACCCAAGGGAATAAGGGTTAGAGGTACAGCAAGGAGCCCCCCTGCAGGTGGGGAAGGGGAGGCCCAGGGGAGCAGCCACAGGACCACCCGCTTCAGCTGTGCCTGTCCACCAGAGGGATCATTTCCTGTGATGCTTTTGATGCCCTTGGACTTCTCTTTGCTTTTCCTGTTATTTCATTTCAACAGCAAGTTTCCATCAGATCAAAGACACTCTTAGTTGATTCCTCGTATCTCTGATACTCCCACTGTTTCTTTTCCAGGGCACAGTGGCTTTTCTGAGGGGCCTGGCACCTCGAGGATCCTGAGAGCACATGGATCTGGGAGCCCCATGGTTGTTGAATGTAATGATCTCTACAACCACATCAGTGGGGTTCTTGTTCCAGAGCAAGGGCCACAAAGGGGAGGGGTGTTACTGAACAAATGAAGAGGAAGCTGTGCACAAGCAGGAGGTTCCTACGGCTCTAGGGCTGAGTCAGCCACATGCCTGCTAGGGCAGGTCCAGGGATTTGGCTCATGCTGGTGGGGGTGGGGTGGAGAGGCCTGACCCCACCCCAGTGTCCCACCCTTCCAATCTCCAGCCCAGATACAGAGGATCTGTTGAACAGAAATCTCAGGCTCAAGGACACCTTGGCTGTACATAACCCTAAACATGGCTCAGCCACGCTAGCCACGGGATTGGTCACCGCGCGCTCTCTCTCCCAAGTTAGTGAATCAAACACCATGTGAGACTCATGGGCTTTTGTGGTCTTTACCTGCAGACAAGTAGACGGCCATGAACTGTTCTTTCCCAAGGATGTTGACTATGCTGGTGGAGAAACTCCACAACACGTACATGTTGGCCACCATGTGTAACAAGGAGAAGTGGCTGAAGGTGGAGAGCAACATGGGGGAGCAAAGAGCTTCTGCAAGAAAAAAGGAGGGTCAGCGTCAGCATCACGATGAGGCAGGGTCTGGGGCACGATTGGGTGCTCCAAGGTCACCATGAAGCCCAGGGGCTTGAATGGGTTCAGATCCCTGAGCTGGAGCTTTCCCAGCACCCGAGGGTCAGTTCTTGGTCTGTTTTACAAGAGGGATGTACTTCACATTGAGACTAAATGTATGGAAACTTCAATTGTAATTAAAACAGAAAGAGGTGAGAACAAAGTCCCAGAAATATGTGAAAGAAGGTCTGGGCAAGATTTTCTTACCCACAGCCAAACAATCTGGGGGGAAAATCCTAGGGCAGGTAATGCTGGTGAGGTGGCCCTCCTCATCCTGCTCCCAAAGACAAAACAAGCCTGGCTGCTCTATCTCTCACCTCCTGGCATCCCCACCCCCAATTCTTTCCAGATCCCCAACAATCTGGTGGCCAATGTCTGCTCCAGAATCCCTGGCAACACAAGCTCCAGTGAAGAAAGACCCCTGGCAAAACATCTATTCTACAAGCTATGAAGCATCTACTCTGGGTATGTGGGCACCAAGGATGCAGATACAAGGAAGAAACCATGCCTGTCCAATAAGATGTTGGCATTACTAGGACATCTCAGTAAAAACCATGAAGTTTTGTGCAATGACTTCCCAGAAAGTAAACTTATTTTACATAGTTAACAGCAGCCACATGTTTTGCTTAGAGCTAATAAATCATAATTAAAAGGTAAAGAGAAAGAATGTGATTCTTGGGCCCCTGGAGTTCTCCAGCAGCAGGCTCTACGCTCTGCTGGATCCTACCAGGCTTCAGCACTGGTCTGACACAGGGCCACATGGTGGGTGTTGGAAGCCTGGTCCGGCAGGGGCTCACTGCTAGATAGATGATCACCAAGCTCTGATCGTGGCTGAAGACTCCTGCAGATGCTTCTATCCCCTCCCCTTCAGCAGCTTCTTGACGGGAGGGGGGGGGGGGGCCTGCGGCGGCAGCCAGGGGAAACACATTCAGGGAAGGAAGGAGGCTCCAGGTGACAACCTGGCAGAGGACAGCCACCCCTGTGAACCAGCCGCCCAGCCCTGGGAGACTTACTGGAGGCTGGATTGGATGTGAAGTACTTGATCATGGACCTCTGGAGGGAAGGGATGCGCCACAAACAAAATACACAGACGTTGGCAGCTATGATTCCTACAAACACAGGAAATGCAATTGGAATTCAGGGAGATAAATAGGACATAGAGACATGTGAGAAAGGTTACCAGTTGTGACTAACTCTTCTGGGGAGCTTCTATAAGGAGAGCAAAGGGAGCAGATGGTGGCCCCAGGGGAGATAATGGATGGGCTAAGGATGCCCCCAAAGATGCCACTCACCTCACAAAGCCCAGGCTCATAGTTTTGACAGAAATCTAGGACTCTGATTCAAAATAAACGAATTTCCAAGAGATCAAAAGTAGAAACTCACAAGACCAGGGAGTTTGGTCCAAGGGAGAACATTTTGGCTATAAATTCTTAGATACTACATAATGCTGGCTGGGGAATTTCCCAAATAAAGGTCTCTATCTTGGAAGAAAACATTTCATAACAATATATACTAAATTCAAACAATACAGTTCTGATTCTAAGAGAACCCACCCATTCTTTCTCTTTTTTCCTCAAGGCAAATGTTTACAAAACAAAGGGATGAGATCCATTACTGCAACCAAGCTAGGGCAGTTTTGAGGAAGTTAGGCCAACTAAACTGCTACTCTCTGGCCAACCCCTGACCCCATTCTCCTCTAACCCCAGGGACTCCAAGGAAAGCATAGTGAACAATCAGCTCTACCCTTGGGAACATATTACTTCCAAAGAACTCGTGGGCAATCCCCAGAGAACTTTAAAATTGGCTTTGAAATTACTTAAGCCTCAGATCCTCTGGCAGTGAACCTGTGGTCTGTGTGGGAGTGGCAGGCTGATAGATCTTTGTTTAACTGTAACTATATTAATTTGGTTTAGAGTATCATCCCAACTCAGAATTTGATCAAGTATCGGGAGGATTTTTTTCCTTGAAAAGTGTACACTTCAGCTTTACACACAAATACATCACCCTAAATGAATCCTCAGTATTTGTGGGAAAAATGAATGACACATGGCACCATAACCACGTTTGCCTTTGTCTTATAACACCCATTTGGGGTGTTTATGTTAAAGACATGCTACCTTCCTGTCTCTCTTTTGAGTTTCTTGGAAGAGTAATACATTTAAGCAGGCAATCATGTTCCTTTGTGATGATTAAGATGACCCAATAATAACTGCTGAAAATAAAATGGTAAAAGATGATGCTGATTGTAGTGTCTAATGTCTGAAAAACAAATGCATTGTCTCAATACTAAAAAGCTTAAATAAAACAAAATATTCAGATTCTTTCTATTTGGGCCACTGGAAGGGAATGGGCAGATCTCTTCACAAGTAATCCCTATTCTCACAGTGAATCTGAAACATTTGTTTTCCCATGGAGCATTAGCAAGGACTCTTTAACCTGCTTGGGTTCTATTGTGGGAAGACCTCCAGCCCTAAGAACTTTAAAGTCAAAAAGATCAAGCTTCAGAGTTCCTCTGGGTAATGGTCCAGTAGGGACTCATAGGCTCCTTTCAAAACACAAAAGTAAAGGAAAACAGAATGAACTCCCGAAGAACAAAGGACTAATGTGCCCAATAGAAGTGGTACAGGTTTCCCATTAGCCAACAGAAATGAATCCTGGCTTTTTCCAAAGGTTGTTGATCTTATCACAAGATGCTAAAATTATGACTTCCTAAAGGAAAATTCACCTTTTGCAATAAGAGTAGTTATATTATTTAAATACCATTGTGGTGGGTAAATGGTGTTTTGTTGAAAAGGGAAACAGTTTCCTAAGTTGTCAAATGAAGAGGTTGCATATAGAGTCTCTTTCCAAGTTGAATGATCTTTGAATTGAAGTTTAGGTTGAGGTATTCCAAACTCCAAAACTAGAACAAAGAGATAGGGCAAGCCTGTCCAAAGTAATCGTTCCCTTTTTAAAATCAGATAATACTGATACTGTTCTGAAATCGCAAAGGTAGAAACCAGAAAACCAAACCAGAAGAGAACCCAAATTCGTTCTGAAACTTGAAATCTGAGACCTTCCAAGAAACAATAAGAAATTTACCTAGAGAGCTATTTGGAAATATGGTACTTTTGAAACCCAGAGTTCCTATCTGGGGCCCAGGTGAAAGTCATTCATTCAATCAATCAATCAATCACCAAACTTGGGAAATCAAGAACTCACCAGCATCCCCTCAGGCTGCTAGGAGAACACAAGAGGAAAGAGTCCCAGAGACTACAAAGCACAAACTACTATAGCATTTGTTCCTTGAAAGACCCCACAAGGCAAAACAACTACAGACTTCCAGTTAAGGACAGCAGGAGCCTAAATCACTAGCACCAGAAGGATTATTTTATTAACAGGAGAATCTAAATTGGTGCAAGAAGGCACGATGAGGGTTTGTTTCATCATCTCTCTAAATGTTACCACACTGGATAAGCAGACACTAGGGAGTTGGGATTTTTAGCATTCAACTAGTATTTATGCTCCTTCTTAATTACATGCAATCATTAGTTTAGTGAGTATCTTGATGAGGAAGCTAAATAAAGATCAAGGAAAGCTAGCATTAAAAAGGACTCCAGTCTGCCTCCCTCATCATTCAGAGTGAAATCAGACCCAGAGAAGAGGGACTTTCCCATATCCCACATTGTAATCTATACATTCAGCATAGATTATGATCCCTTTAAGAAGAAGATAATCTGAGCAAAAGACCAGGATGAGTGATAGGGAATTTTAATGTCAGTGAACTGATCTGCATAAACAAATGCTCCATCCTGCTGAAACAAGGTTTATGATCCTTCTTTTCCTCAGTGCCCACTTTACTTAAATATCTCATCAGGACATTTTATGAAGGAATTACTGGTAACGTGTTTTGAAAATACCCAGGACACCCAACCTTCTGACTCAGGAAGGTGCTGGCTCTTTTGAGAACAGGCAGGTTGTTCATCCAAGTCACTGGACACAGATGGGAGGTATTACACAACATCCTTTTCTTTTGGCCTAGTCACTGAGACACTCTGGATGGCTCAATGTCCTCAGGTTGGGACTTGTCTTTGCCTTGCCACCAGCAAGAGAGTGTGCTGGAGGTCAGTGGCTTCCTCTGAACACCTGATGCCATTTCTGCCATGTGTTAGAGAGAGACTCTATCTACTTCTGGTAACTATAACATCTCAAAGACCCTGGAGAGCTATGGCTAAGATTAGGAAGTCAGAAATGAATGCCAGGGCCCAGGTGGTCCAGGCATACCTCAGAGGTAATGTGGATCCAGGCCACCACAATAAATCAAATAACATGAGATAGTGAGTCACACTAATTTTTTTGTTTTCCAATGCACAGAAAAGTTATGTTTACACTATATTGTAGTCAAGTAAATGTGGAACAGAATTGCTTAAAAAAACCCCAATGCAAATTTATTAATTGAAAATACTTCATTGTTAAAAAATGTTAACCATCATCTAAACCTTTAGCAAAAACCTCAATGTTGATGGCTGCTGAGTATCAAGGTGGTGGTTGCTGAAGGCTGGGGGGGGGGGGCGCCCAATGACAATTTCTTCAAGTAAAACAATAATAAAGTTTGCCATTATCTAGTGACTCTTCCTTTCACTTGGACACTTAGAGGTCACTGTAGGGTTATTAATTAGCCTAATTTCAATACTGTTGTATCTCAGGGAATAGGGAAGCTGAGGAGAGGGAGAAAGAAGGGGAAATAAAGACAGAACATACAACATTTATGGATTAAATTTGCCATCTTAGATGGGTGTGTTCATGGCATTCTCAAACAATTACAATAATAATGTCAAAGATCACTGATCACAGATTGCCATGATAGATATAATAATGATGAAAGTCTGAAATGTTGTTGAGAATTATCAAAATGTCACAGAGACACAATGGGAAACATGTACTGTTGGAAAAATGGCACCAATAGACTAGCCTGACATAAACCTTCAATTTTAAAGCAATGTCTAGGAAGCCTAATTAAACAAGGTCTGCCTTGTTTAAAATCCAGGTTGCTGATGGATACAATGAACCTTGCCAGAGGAAAGACAATACAGGAAGCAAGGAGCTGGTTAAAAAGATGATCCTGGAGAAGGCAGTTTAGAGTTATGAAACTATGTTCAGATCTAATAATGGGTGGTTCCTAGTCAAGGGTGGAGTTCAGGGGTCGAGGACAGTATGCCTAGAGACTGGCTGATCTAATTAAGAATCCTCCCAGACATCTAAGCCCCACAGAGTTTATCTGGGCTAACAAATCTGCTTAGCACAGAGGACAGCAGATCTGATCAACTAAAAAGAAAAGCCGTAGAGGTGCCCAGTAATGGACAGGAGACAATGACCAGAAGGGGCAGAGGTCACGGGGCAGGATTAACAGTAGGCCTAGGGAGACAGAGCGAAGGACCATAGAGGAGCCTTGCAGATCAAGGTTAACAGGCAGGTTAATTGACAGGTTTGGGAGAAAAATCTGGTGAAAACCATTTGGACAAGGACAGGACCATAGAGGAGCCTTGCAGATCAAGGTTGACAGGCAGGTTAATTGACAGGTTTGGGAGAGAAATCTGGTGAAAACCATTTGGGCAAGGACCCAGGAGGGAGTAACAAAAACTAGGTGGTTACAGGAGGGCATCTCATCTCCCAGGCTGGCAAAGGAAGTGGATGAGTAAGTTATTAGCACAGATCACAAAGCCAGGGAGGACCAAGGGATCTCCACTATTCAGAAAGTCTGTCTCTCTGTTCATATCAGAGCAACCATTGAATCCTGGGCTTGCTTTTCTGAAAATTCCACCTTGCAAAAGCAATGAAAGGGAAAACTCTCCTGAATTTGTTTCTGAGGAATAGGCTAAAGGATTTGGCAACTTAGAAATGACTGGAAATTTTGGAGAGCCCTTTCAGTGGAATGATAAGGGATGAGTTCGACTCCAAAGGACAGAAGAATGTCGAGGCTTTATTAGCTGTCAATTGAGCGAGTCAACAGTCCCAAGGATGGATCTGTGAACTTATCCATGCAGACAATTTCCTCTCCCAGTGAATGGTGGCCCACCCTTGTCTCCTTGATCTGGGGGATTCCTGTCCATGTTTTCTCCTAGAATATTTGTAGAACATCTCTATCCACTGCACCAGGATGCCTTTCTCTGGGCAGGGGCTCTCCAGCTTCCTTGTATCCTTTTTCAGTAATGGTCCCTCACACCCTAAGTCCCACTGGGCTATACAGAGAAATTAGAAATGAAGTTGAGGAAAAGCATGGGAGCCCACCAACTGTGCACTGAAAAAATGAAGTTAAGGAAAAGTGTGGGAGTCCACCAACTGCGCACTGAAGAAATGAAGTTGAGGAAAAGCATGGGAGTCCACCAACTGTGCACCGAAGAAATGAAGTTGAGGAAAAGTGTGGGAGCCCACCAACTGGGCAATGAAAAAAACAGATGCGGAAGTGATGCAATCTGGAAGGGTGATTTTATAAGCTGTCTCAGGGAAGGGAGCACGTGGCCTATTTTGACTGCCAACAAGGATTTGTGGGGGGAAACCTGGACAGTCAAGGACCAGATCATGGAGGCCCAGTGGAAAGTAACAAGATGTTGACACACCTCAGCATTAACAGGCAAGAGGAGTGAAGAAGTGAACCCCATCTATTTCTAAAGGATCAGACTTCAGATGACTAAATTTCAAATCTGCCTCATGGACCATACATCTTGAATTGTCTACAGAGAAAATTAGGGCCCAGTCTCACATTTGTCTTATTTCATAGGACAATCTTTAGTTCAGCAAATGTTTATCGGGTGTCTACTAGGTCAATGGGTTGAGTAAAAACAGCTGCTCAGGAAAACACCAGGGACTCCCATGTCACAAATCTGAACATCAATACGCTCAGGAATGCCTCCCCTTTTCATCGGTGTTAGAACAGGAGATGTGGGAGCTGAACAGTTTTCTTGCTGGCATGGATTTATAATATTCCCGATGACGAGCAACTAAATGTTCTCCAAAGCACAAAACAGGCTTACTGCTCAAGGGAGCAATTTGTAGGCAAATTTTCTTTAGGCATTCCTAGAGCTGCTTAACAATTCTGAATGCCTAGAAACCATAAGGACACCTCGGACCATCATGGCCATACTCCAAGCACCCGAAGCAATCTTATTTGAGGGCTTTACTAAAGCCCAGGACAGTTTCTGTAAATGCACATTCCTTGAAGGCCCTGATGAAACATCTTCCACAATTGGCCCTTCCTTCTCACAGAGACTGGGGAGAGAAATAAAGAGAAGAGAAAACACAAGCATACACAGACCTAAAGCTGATCCCTAGGATGAGGAAAGCCTGGAAGTCAATAATCACTTTTTTCTCTGCAGGAGAATTCAGTTAAGCTGCAAATATACACAGTGGGCACTGAAGTACCTGGATGATCTCTCACAGAGATGATCATTAAGACCAGAAAGAGAATCAGGACCAAGGTGGCCTAACTTTACAGGACTGTCACTCAAAGATTCTTCTTTCACACTCTTAGAAGAAAGAAAGAAATTAGATCTACAAGAAATTGGAGAGGCTGATGACCTAACTATACAATGAATGTTGAGCTACAAGAAGTGGCAATAGATGATAATGTATTGGACAGATCACCCTTAAAATGGTGCCATGGGGCCAGAGACTTGGAAACTAGGGAGGACTGTCCTCAGGCTGGAAAAATCCAAAGGAAGAACTGAGAAAGCCGAACATGAAATAACAAGGTTCTATTGGTAGTCAGGCTAGAGAAATGGGGTTAAGATTGAAGTCCTGAAATATGTTCTGAAGCCAAGAGAAAAACCCTACATTACCAGTGTAGAGCTCAAAACTAGGAAATAATCTAAGAATTAGTATTCTGCCATCCCTTCCTGAAAGGATTAAAAAACTCTATGGTCTTGTGGATTTTGTTGCACAGAGTCGTAGCAGGCTGATTTTTTGGGGGTTCATCTTAAACTTTTCACAAATAAAGGAACAAAAACAAATGATCCTAGTGCTAGGCATGGTTCACCTACTTTAAGTACTTTGAATATAAAGTGCTGCCCAAGCACCCCTTTTAACCAGTAAAGGAGGGAAGTAGCAAATGTTATCATTGTGTTTATCAGAGAAACTGAGGCATAAGGCAGATGACATTAAACTTAACAGTAGAGCAGAGGTCCTGACTGAGGGACTGCCCAGGCCATGTGCACACCCTACAGGGGCTATCCTCCTTTTTCATGGAAGATCTAGGCTACACTATAGGAACAGAGATGGGAAGTACTGTACAAAAGCCATCAACTGTGACATACTGTACCTGTTGGTCTTATTTCTCTTCTTTTGAATGCCTAAAACGTGTAAGCTAACACAAACCTGTCACAGTTCGCTGGCCATCAGATAGGGTATTCCACCACTTGTTAATCTAAAACAACAATGGAAACCATGTATTACCTCCCCATAGCAAAAACATATGAAAATGGAATTCCAGAAACAGTAAAACAAAATAATTGCATCAGTAAAAAACAAATCCAAACTGGAAGGTGAATATGTGAGTGAGTGAGTGTGTGGTGTGTGTGTAGGGATGTATATCCTACAGAAGCTGGAGACAGAAAAGCCCCATCCATGGACACTGAAATATTTATATCTAGGAACAGAATGGCTGCTTCTTGACTGGGACAATGATTTGACAACTTGTGATACATGGAACGTTACTGTATCATAAGCATAATGAATACACTAGGAAAGATTTATATGAATTGATGCTAAGCCAAGTCAGCAAAAGCAATAAATATAAACAGTGACAAATCAAACAGAATCACAAAACAATCCAAAATGTATGCTGCAAAATTACAAAGCAAGCCAGGCCCCAAATAAGAGGTATGAGAAAATATCCCTGCTCCACTCCTTCACAGCAACAGGAATGTGGGTGTGGGGGGTAGGTGGCGCAGTGGCTAGAGCACTGGCCTTGAAATCAGGAGACGAGAGTTCAAATCCAGCCTCAGATGCTTCATTCTTACTAGCTATGTGACCTTGGGCAAGTCACTTTGCCTCGCATCCAGGTCTGTCTCCAGTCATCATGATTCATATCTGGCCACTGGACCCAGAGGGTTCCAGAGGAGAAAGTGAGGCTGTGCTTGTCATGGCCTCACTTCCCTGATGTCATGGTCTTCTTGGAAAATGAAGGACAAACATTATTATTAGATCCATGGGTGTAGAACACTGCATACCTCTTCATACTTTTTCAATATACTGACTGGTTTTGCTGTTCTTTTTCCCCCTCTATTTTTCTTTAAAATTTTTTGTTTTTTTTTGTTAAATAGTTTGACACTTTGGGATGGGGAATAAAGAAATATAGGGAGAAATTCTCATAATCAAAAAAAATAAAGATCTTAACAATTTATTTTCTAAAAAAAGACACTGAATACCCTAGTTTTTTTTTGGTTAATTCCCTGGAGCCTAGTGATAAAAAGGCTAATTTCCTAGGACACCCCTTTTACTGTCTGCAGCAGCTAGCTACAAGGTCCCTTCTAAGTTTCTCTTTTCAAAGTTGGAATGAGGCAGATGGGAGAAGTCATCCAGATTTCAGGAGAGTAAAAAGCTAAGGACAAGGGGAAAGGGAAGTCTGGGTATAAGAAAATAACTTTTGGAAAATTCTGACCACAATGTGAAGACCTAAGGAGGAGAGAGAAAGAGGTAAGTTAAGGGATAATGGCCTGAAAGGATGGAAGATCACAATATAGGTGAAAATCAGACTCAAGAGAAATGATGTGGTTGGAGGGGGAAGAGGATAGGCAGTTCTTAGAGGCAGAGAGAAGCTTGGGACATCATCATTCTCTTAGGTCAACAGAGGAGGGGGAGTGGAGAGTAGCGGAGGTCATGGTATTTGTCATATGACTTTATTTCCAGGAAGGGCTATCTCTAGATCCCTTGAGAAAGTGGTTTTGACCCAATACTTCTTCAGGGTGACCAGGCCAGCATTTGCACTTAAATTCAATGATAAAAATCCTTTGTACTGGGAAACACAGCTCCTTCACTGACAATAAATTAACTCATTCTCTTTTGGGATAATGTAACTCCAAAATGTGATGTGGTACTTGTGACTGTGGTGATGAGGAAAACATAAGGGAAAGAAATAGCATGACCTCAAAGTGATACTCTCAAATCCTCTCTAACCTGGAATGGGGCCAACCAGAACAAGAGACACGAAACCACCCTTCTTTCAACCCTTCTATGACCAGGAGAAAGTTCCTTTAGAGAAAGGAAGACAAAAAATCTCTTATTTTAGTCATTTTCTTTGTTTCTTTCTTTCAAACTAAAAAGTTAATCAGTGGAATTCAAAATCTTACAAAAAATGAATGTTGAAAATTATCTTTAAAAGTAATTTGAAAAAAAAATTTAAAGTTAACCAGTAATTAATAATTAGCAATATTAAAAAAATTGGTAATTTTCTCTTTTTTTTTCTTTCTCTCTTACATTGGGACTAACTGTGAATCATGACTTTACCCTCAACTGAAAATAACAAGGAGTGAAATGGTGAAATTTTCTTTTTTGGAAATTGAACCCAAGGATTATTTAATCCAAAATGCATACTTTAACACATCAAATGTTAAATATTAAAAAAGAAGTTAAAAGGGACACTTATCAGGCAAAAGTATAACAAGGCAGAGCTTGTACCCTTTCACATCCCACTGAAGTCATGAACCAAATCAACCATCCCGTGGGGCAGGCCAACCAGGCTCTGGACCCAAAGAGATGGAAACTCTGAACAAAAGGGCACCAGTATAAGCCCACTCAGAGTAGCCAGGACGGTTTCTTTTTCCTGAAGTCAGCACATCACAAATACTTTCAAAAATTCTACAGGAAAAGGCATGTCTCCTTACCTGCTTTCTGAAGTCTCCTTCCTTCTGAGGCGTTAAGCTATCCAACCAATCTGCCTTTACAGCATCAAAGTAACTCTGGACCCTGGATTTCAGGGATTCATACTGCCAAATAGCAGCTGACCCAAATGCACACCCTGTAAACTTTAGAATATGGAATAAGTTATAAAATTGGTTTCTAAGGGGAACCCCCCCCCCAACACTGCTCTAATATACCCTCAAGTGGAAAAGAATCTATAGTGATGACTACATGGCAGGGACTAAAAAACTACTTGCTGAATAAGAAAATTATTTCAATTCTTTTCGTCTTCCTAGGTTCAGTTATACAAATTAAGCCTGTTATGCCAAAGTAAATGGCTTCAAGTCAGTTAAAATGACATTTTTTAAGTGAGTCACAGCATAGCATAGTGGACAGATAAATGGCCTTGGACTCAGAAAGACCCATCCATCCGGGCAGTGCAAGCCTGTACAGAGCACCTCTTGACCCCCAGGCCATGTTCTAACATGAGAAATTATGGCGGGGAGGGAGTTTCCACACATCAATGAAAGCACCAAGTCTGGTTCCCCCTTTCATGTCCCCCCAAACTAGAGGAAGCTGAGTAGAACATTCTCTTACTAGTTCAGAGGAGGAAGGAGGCTCCAGAAGCTCCACATCTGGTTGACTCCTCCCTTGGCAGGGGATGTGTTCTTTGGAACTAGACCTACTGTGGCCACCCCAGTTCTGAGTCGCAGGGAGGCCTTGGCCTCTGGGCTTCTCCTCACCCCAAAGTCCATCAAGCAATCAGGGCGACAAAGGATAGAAAGACTTACCCCGACAGTAAAAAACAAAGGCTTCACAAGATTCCTTAGAGGATAGGGAGATGTATAAAAGAACGTTTCTTCCACTGGAGGAGTCAGAGAGCTTCTCCTGTAGCCTTCATTGGTCAGGCTCCCATCTGAACGTCGAGGTTCAATCTTTCTGGGAGCTTTTCTGAATCCATTTTTTGACTGAATAAAGAAGTTAAATCTGGGGAGAGAAAAGATGGGTTAGGTACAGGTTTGCCTTTCACTTGCACGATGAGGGGCTCCCCAGTGGGCAGAATGACAGGTTAAAGGACTTCAATTCAAAACAGAATATCCTTTCCAAAACCCAAGGAAACAGGATTCAGAAACAGATAAATGAAGAATGTTAGTTGAGGGCTCTGAATTGGTTTGATTCAGGACTGTGAATTTAAGGTTGGTAGGAACCTGAGAGGTCACCCCATTTCACAGATAGAGAAACTGAGGCCTGAGGAAATTAAGTAATTTGTCCAAGGTGACAAAAGCAGTGTTGGGATAGGATCTGAACCCAGGCACTCTGACTCCAGATGACCAGTATTCATTCCCAGAAAGATTAAAAACAGGAAGGTGTTATAAAGGAGGAAAGATGGAAGGCTTTCCCAATTGTGATCTGAAACATTTTAATTGAGGGCCAATTTCCAGAACAACCAATCCAAACATAACAACTGGAAATACTGTCCTGCCACATTTCTGAGGCAATTATGTTTAAATACTCTAACCACTCTTCTCTACTATCACAGAAGAGTAGACCACACACACAGTTCTATATTATCATAACTCCAGACAATTTTGCCCAATGGTAAGGGACCCAGCTGGATGAGGAAACCTTTCTGTTTCTAGCTTTTGAAACACCTCTCTATTCTGTTCCAAAGTCCTGCTGTTAGTTCTGTCTGAACTCTAGCCCCTGGCTAGACTGTAAGCTCCAGGAGGGCAGTCCCTTGAACTCTGTAGCTTGACCAGCTCCAGCCCAGGGTGGTGTGTTCCGCAGGCATGGAAGTAAGGTTTGAATGAATCATTCATAAGTGCAATTTGTAGGGAACCCCAGTAAATTTTGTGAGCTTCCAAAAGAAAGGAATAGGAAAGCCTCAGCCCAGACCAGACACACAGAGACACTGGAGGAGAAAAGGGGAAAGGGACCTGACCAGAGGCAGCAAATCCACTAAATGACTGCTGGGGCCCAAACTTGGGCAAAAGAAGCTGGTTGCCCTGTTAGGAAGTGTGGTGGGGAAAATCTGATGGATGTAGAAGAGAACTCCATCCAAAGATATCAAGTACAATAACCAAAGGTTCTTTCTTTAAATGAAGTTTTATGGAATTAACAGATGACGAGTTAAAGAAGTTTTCATTGAGTTCAGGGTTGTGAGCTTATGTCCAGATTCAAGGTTACAAATTTAAAGCTTTACAAAAATTGTTCATTCCTACATTAAGATGGCTTTTGGACAACAGGTAGCTCTCAGCTACCAATTTGCAAACGGGTCTCACCTCTGTCTTTAGAAGACTTGTTTCATCAAGATACAGCTCTGATGGCCATCCTGACCAATGACCTTGTACTTTTTTGCATGCATCTATATTGGTACCTCTATGCTTCCCCCTCCTCAAGGTAAACTCCCTGACTCCAGGCTTTATTCACATCTGTCTCTGTATCTAAAAATCAAACCCAGTGGGGCTTAATAGATACCCCATGACAAAGCTGCAATAATATTCTGAACGAGGGCAGAAGTGAAAGCAGCCCCAGCTGAGTGTTTTCAAGTCGGTTTGAACAAAGGGCTCAGATTTAGGTCTGAAAGAGAAATCCACCTCTTCTCATGTTATCCAAGAAACCATGGCTCAGGAAGATGAAGGGATGTGTCTATGGTCAGGTTCCGAACCCAGGATCCTGACATCCACTCTGGACACTCTCCTCTCATGGTGTGACTGACAAATGGCAGCTTTTACTTTCCTCTGGCTAAGCTTTCCCAGTTTGGAAAAAGCCCCCAATCCACTGATGAAAGCACCCTGGGTCTTCCCCAAATCCAGGGGCCTTTGTTCACTCTTCACTTGCTTTGATCCCGCTGCCTCTGAAACAATTATCGACAGACCCTCCTCCTGAACGCCAGCTCTCCAATGACTGATTCTGTTCCCTTTTCCCATCTCAGAATTTTGAGAGCTAGACAGAAGCTCAAAGACCAGGAGGCTGAATGCCTAAGTCAAAAGGTGGAGCAACAGCTCCCAGGGCCCTGCTGCTTGGACTGGATTCCCTTTCCTAGGAATTTAGCCCTGCTTGATGCGAGGGTCACCTGGCCCTCGGACACCAGAGACATCCCAGGGGGAGCCAGCAGCTCTTCCCTCGGGCTTTTGGACCAGAGCAAGCAGCCCCAGGTAGAGAAGCCATGCCCTCCTCAAACTGGTGAGCATCCCTGTAAGTGCCCATCCCCTACCAGGCTCAAGCAAACCTTATCTTGGTAACTTCTTGACAGTCCACAGGCATGTTCTAAGCCCAGGGTTGAAGCATCAGAAGGGCTCTAGCCTGGGGTCAGAGCCCATCGTGGATGTCTTCTTTCTTAGGACAGCCATTTAACCACTAAGGCATCTATAAATCAAAGGGCTGGGTGAGTGGCCTCCACAGTGAAGATGCTGGACTAAGTGGCCATCCAATATTTGCTAAATGAGGTGAGCTTGTTGCCTGGGTCAGTCCCGTCCACTCCAGGCAACTCTCAGGTTGGGAGTTTTATTCTTTTATCAATCCTAAATTTGCCTCATGGTTCCTTGCTTCCACTTGACAGTCCTTCAAAGCCTTGAACACACTCTTCATTTCTTCTCTCCAGGCTGACCATCTTCAGAGGGCATCTCTGGGCTCTCGCCTTCTTGGCCCATTCTGTCTGTCCTCTCCTACTTGCCAATGTTTCTCCTGAACAAGGGTCCCCAGAACCACCCATAGTACTGGGGATGGCAGAGGCTCCCTGGGCCTAGACATTGCTTCTCTCTCATCTCCTAAGACCTGTATCATCCTGTTACCTTCATTCAGTCCACTGTCCACTAAAACTCAAGATCTACTTCAGATAAACTTTCTTTTTTTTTTAAAGATTTTTCAAGGCAGTGGGGTTTAGTGACTTGCCCAAGACCACACAGCTAGGTAATTATTAAGTGTCTGAGGTCGAATCTGAACCCAGGTACTCCTGACTCCAGGGCCGGTGCTCTATCCACCGCGCCACCTAGCCGGCCCCCAGATAAACTTTCTAATCAGGTTTTGTCCATTTTGGACTAATGAAATCCATTTCTAGAACTAAAGGGTAAGACTTCACATTCATTCTTCAAATTCCAATTTATGGGATTAGGATCAATGTTCTAGTCTCTTGAGATTTTTGGGAATCCTGTGTTCTCTTTCTTTCCAGCTTTGGGCCAATTTTTAATTTGTCCCAATTTTAAAACTGTTCCAATTTTAAACCAATTTAAAATACAGAATCCTGTATTTTGTTCATTGATAAAAAGGTAAATAAGTCAGGGATAGGCAAAGATACCTGGAGCACGCTACTTCCTTTCCAAAATGACAATGAACCATCAAAACAACTCTGGAGAGGGCCATCCAACCATTTCCAATCAATCTAACCGTATCAACTTTTAACTCTTCTGGGGTCACATCACCCAACAAAAACCTGTCAAGGGTCACATAAATAATAACCACAATAGTCCTAAATGGCTCGATGTTATATATAGTAATAAAGGACGAGACTCTAGGCCGTCTTTTTCCCCACCCTTTTTAAAAGAAAGCACTCCTCCAACTCATCAGCCTGGAAAGAGAACAAGACCAATGTGGTGCACAATGGAGGGCTGTAGGAAGATGGAAACACTATAGCTCTTTTGGTGGAGCTTGAAATGGGCCAGTCACTTGAGAAAACTACTAAACCATCCATCCCCTCAAACCCAGTATTTTCCCTTCCAGACACAGTCCAATAGGGTAAAATAAGAAACTTTTCCCACTAAATTTAAACAAAAATATTTAAAGAAATACTCATCATTGTAGCAAAGAGAAACGATTGTAATGGATGATACAAGGATTGCTCCTATGCACTTCAATATGAAGAATTCCAGGAAGGTACAAGTGAAAGATTTGGCAACAGACTGGATTGATGGGGTGGGAGTGAGGAGCCAAGGGCGACTGACCCAAGGTTGTGAGCCCAGGTGACTGCAGGGACCTCTCACCTCCAGCAGCCTTTCAGACACCTTGAACTGGACGTCCAGCAGACACCTTATACTTGACACATGAAAAAGGGAACTAGCTATCTTTCCCTCAACTGCCCTCCCCTACCTCATCTTCCCTGTCCTCCAAGGTCCTCAGGCTAGAGACTCAGGGTTCATCCTGGACTCCTCATTATCTTTCATTCCATATCCAAGTTTTTGCCAAGATCAGTCAAATTCAACTCTGTGCATCTCCTGAACTCACTCCCTTCTCTCTCCCGATACTGCCCCCACTCTGGTGGAGGTCCTGGTCCCCTCACACCTCAATTACCCCAATAGCCTGTAGAAGAGTCTGTGCCCTGTCCATCCTCCTTTCCGTCCTGAAAGCCAAGGGCTGATCATGTCACTCCCTTCCCAATCAACAACCTGCAGTGATCCCCTATTGCCCCCAGGATCAAATTCAGATGCTCTGGCACTCAGAGCCCACCACAGCCAGTGTCCTCCCACCTGCCAGTGTTTTTAAACCCTAATCGCCAAGACACTCTCTTCTGTCCAGTGACTCTAGCCTCCTGGCCGTTGCACCAACAAAACTCTCCATCTCTCGGCTCTGGGTATTTTCTCCACTTTGACTACAACTAAGAGAAACAGGGCTAGCTATCTGGGAATTAGCTCTATAGAGATGACAGAATGAACACCAAGGGAGATGTTCTCAAGTGAAGAAAGTGAAGTGAGCCCAAAGTGAGCGAGGGCAGAAGTGAAAGCAGCCCTCAAAAGCCAGGAGGCTGAATGCCCAAGTCAAAAGGTGTAGCAACAGCTCCCAGGGCCCTGCTGCTCGGACTGCATTCCTCTTCCTAGGAATTTATCCCTGCTTGATGTGAAGAGTCTTTGAGGGTGCCAAGGTTAGCAGGATGGATGGGGTGAAGAATGAGCCAAGAACACTAAGAAAAGGGAGTTGGACAGACAGAAACTGAACCAGGAATGAAGTCATCAAAACCTAGAGGGCCACAGAGAGGCGAAGAAGGATGAGGATTGGGAGGGAAGGGCTGTTCCATTTAGCCTTTTAAGAAATCATAGATAGGGTGGCTAGGTGGTGCAGTGGATAGAGCACTGGCCCTGGAGTCAGGAGTACCTGGGTTCAAATCCGACCTCAGTTGATAATTATCTAGCCGTGTGGCCTTGGGAAAGCCACTTAACCCCATTGCCTTGCAAAAATCTTAAAAAAAAAAAAAGAAATCATGGATCACTGGCATGGGCAGAATCAACTGAATGACCATGCTGGAAGCCAGAATGAAGAGGTAAGTTTATAATCATGTGTGGGGAGAGAAAGGAGTCCATGAATATAGAGGGCTTTTTCCAGCTTTAGTTGAAGAGAGCAGGAAAGATATAAGCCACTATTTGGAAGGGATGGTAGGATCAAGTGAAGATTTTTCTAAGTATGGAGAAAATATGGGCAGGTTTTGGGCAGTCAGGAGAGACCGACAAGAATGAGGAAGGTGGTGGGGGAAGGTTGCAGGAGAAGATGGGGGGTTTAGGGATTGGCAAAGGGGAAGGGCCCTGAAGGGAAGGAGAAGAGAATGGAGGGAGATGCCAGTCATTTGTGGTAAGGAGGACAGAAATGTGACAGGAGGTGCTTGTGTTCAGCTGTGGTCAACTGCTCTTATTGAAAGGGAGAATTCTGTGGAAGTGGAGGGAGTTGCTAGGAAGTGATGGTATCTAGATATTTTTTTAAAAATAGATTTTATTAAATATTGTTTGTACATTTCCTTTCTTTCCCATCACATTCTTTTCCCTCCTCCACTCTTCCAGAGAATAGCTCCTATTTCAATAATGCTTTCAGTAACACATTGCTTTTCATAATCACATCTTTTTTTTTTTTTATGTTTTGGCAAGGCAGTGGGGTGAAGGGGCTTGCCCAAGGCCACACAGCTGGGTCGTTATGAAGGGTCTGAGGCCGCATTTGAACCCAGGTCCTCCTGACTCCGGGGTTGGTGCTCTATCCACCGTGCCACCCGGCGTATTTCTGGAAGCTACTGTTTACAAGGTAGATAACAAGTACATTAGTGTAATTTCACAACGAAGAGGCTCGACAACATTCGCTGCCTTGGCCGAGACTACGACTGGCACGAGGGGGCTGAGTTCTTGCACCCAGATGAGAATTTCCGAGTCTGGGGGCTGGGAGGTGACCTGGCTAGCTCTTTACCTGGCTGGGCAGTCTCTGCCGTGCCCAGCACCCAGCCTTCCCGAGTGACAGGAATATCGTGAAAACAAAGCAACAAGAAACCGTGATTTCAGGGGCGGCTGGGTGGAGCAGTGGATAGAGCGCCGGCCCCGGGTCAGGGGGAGCCGGGTTCAAATCCCGCCTCAGACGCTTAATAATGGCCCAGCCGGGTGGCCTTGGGCAAGTCCCTTCACCCCATTACCTAGCAAAAACCCTAAAAAAAGGAAAAAAGAAGAAAACATGACTTTAAAAGTAAAAAAGGCAGCAGGAGACAGACAGCGGCGGGAGTGCTGCCACGGCCCGGCGCCCGCTCCCGCCGGGGCGCCGCCCCCCACGTCTGCGCCCCGGCCCCGGGGCCCGTTTGCTGGCTCTTCCCGGCGGGGCCGCGGCCGCACGAGGGGGGCTCCTGGGGCGGGGCCCCGAGTTCGAATCCCGCTCCCGAGCTTTGCTCTTCAGGGCGCAGGTCCGCCGGCGCCCCTCCCCCTGCATACAGCAGGCGCCAGCACTTGCACAACACGGGGGGAGCCCCAGGGGAGCGCGGGATGGGGCGTCCCCGGTGGGGGGAGCTCGGGCCTTCCCTCGCTGAGCGCGGGGCGCGATCCGGGAGGCGGGGCTCTGGGGTTAAGGGTCAGAGGTCCCCCCGCCCGGAGGGAGAGCGCCCGAGAGGCCCAGCCTCGGCCCCCCTCCTCCGCTTACCTGGGGCCCAGCCACAGGCTGGGGGGCTCGGGCCCCGGCGGCCGCCAGGCCGGGCGCCCGCAGCCCCAGCCGCTCCGAGCCCAGGCTCTCCACGCCATCTTCGCGACCTCCGCCCCCCATGTCCCACCCCTTCCTCCGCCGCTCTCGGCCCTTCCGGGCCGGGCTTCCTTCCTTCCGCCCCGCCCCTTCCCGCTCGGACCGGCCGCGCTCGCCTCCTGGCGGCGGCGGCGGGAACACGTCTGAGCGGATTGGTCCGACGGGAGGGAGGGCGGGGCCTGTCTCCGGGGAGGCGGGAGGGCGGGGCCCGTCTCCAGGGAGATGAGAGGGCGGGGGTTCCTCCGGGGAGGCGGGAGGGCGGGGCCTTCTCCGGGGAGGCGGGAGGGCGGGGCCTGTCTCCACGGAGACGCAACGCCCTGGCAGTCCCGGCGGCCCTCCCCTCCCCCCCCGGGCCCGCCATGTGCCCCGGACCGTGATGGACGGGGGTGAGCGCCCTGCAGCCGCGGGGTGGGCCCCCAGCCCCCAGCCGCCGCCGGCCTGGCCGAGACCCCCGGGGGCTCTCCTTCTCCCGCCCTGCGGCCCCCCAAGCACCAGCTCTTTGCCCTTCCCCCCTGAGCCAGCCCGGTGTGAGCAGAGGGGGCGCCGCGGGCCGGGCCGCCGAGGGGCCAAGCTTTCGAGGGCTTCCTACTCGCCCCCCTCAAATCGAGCAGCACCCGCTGCCCGCTGCTTCAACACTCTTCCCAGCCTAAACTCAATATTGACTGGGCAAGGCGGCGTCCAGCGGGCCTGCGGCGGCTTTGCCAGGACATGACGCTTCTGTTAGGGGAGCCCAAGATTACTTCATCCTTTGGGGGGCTGACACGGACGAAGCTACACTCTCCCCCAAACTAGAGGCTTTGTTGGTATGAAAAGTCCGAGTAACTCTATTATGTGTATTATAAACATACATAACTTTAGATAGGTTCATCTAAAGTGTTTCACACACGTATGTAAAACTTTCCACTGATCTTTATTTAGCTTCATTTGTAGACATGGAGCACATGGAGTCAGTCTGAGTCAGGAAGATCCGAGGTCAAGGCCTCTTTCTTTGACATCACTTGACCCTGTGACCCTTGGCAAAGCCCCTTGATGATGAATACCCCCCCCAATAGCTTTCTGATGGGCAGAGCAGATCTGCACCATCAGAGGGAGCTTTCCTCAACAGCACCTCCAGGTACCACTCAAGAAAAAAGATCTCAATGTAGTACACCAAGATCTTTGGGGTTCCTCTTAGGTCAGGTAATCCTGCAAGCTTCCTGTCATCTGCAGAGCAATGCTTTCCATCAAGTCTATGTATGTATGCATGCATGTATTTATTTATTCATTGCAAGGCAATGGGGGTTAAGTGACTTGCCCAAGATCACACAGCTAGGTAAATTTCAAGTATTTGAAGCCAGATTCAAACTCAGGTCCTTCTGACTTCAGGGCCAGTGCCCTAGCCACTGCACCATCTAGTTACCCCTTAATTAAGTTTATTTATAAAATACATGGAACAGAACAGGGTCAATTTGTTTTTTAATTCAATTTTATTTTTTGGCTCTTATGTTCTCTACTCCCTATCTACCTGGAGAAAGCAAGAAAAACAAACTTATTACAGACGTGTATGATTAAGCAAAACAAATTCCTTCATTAGCCATGACCAAAAAACGTGGCTTTACCCTCCCCTCTGAGTCCATCTTTGTGAAGGTGGGCAGCACAGATCATCCAGAGTCCTCTAGAATGGAGGTTGATCATTTTGTTGGTTAGAGTTCCTAAGTTTTTTTAAAAAAATTTTTGTAAGGCAATGGAGTTAAGGAACTTGCCCAAAATCACACAGCTAGGTAATTATTAAGCGTCTGAGGCCAGATTTGGACTCAGATCTTCCTGACGGCAGAGCTGGTGCTCTATCTACTGTGCCTCCTAGCTGCCCCAGAGTTCCTAAGCTTGTCTAAGATCACATCTTGCAGAGAAGGTGCCAACTTTCAGTGCCAGAGGAAGTTTCCTCAATGAATGAAATCAAATGCCCGGTTCCTTTCCTTTTCCTTTTTTTCTCCCTATTGTTCCATTAGGCCAGAGGATATTCTAAGTCCCTGGACTCCTTGAGCAGCCAGGAGCAGAATGTCTCAGATATCTTCTCAGAATCATGTTTTTAAATGCATAATAATATAGGATTAAAAAGGAAATCAATATTGAAGTATAGTTTCAAAAAAAATTTAGAAAAAAAAAGTCGATGGACCTTAGGTCACAAACTCCTGTGCTACAGTGAGAAGTTTTAAAGTCAAATCTCTCGGGACTGCTTACATCCCTCCGGCGACAGGGGACTGACTACCTCATGGGCAGCTCCTTCTGATTTTTGGAGTGTCGATTATTAGAGAACTCTTCCTTAAACAGGACTTGAGAATCAGGGATGGTTTGGGGCTGTCTGCAATGGAGAATCCCGTCTGTATCCAGGGAAAGAACCGAGGAGATGGAACAAAGACCAAGGACTATTCCCTTTAGAAAAAACCAAACACTTGCTATCTTATCCTCGGATCCGGCTATCTCTCAGATATTACGTCTCTTCCTTAGGGATCTGACTTCTCTCTCATCGAACTCAATTTGGATCAGTGTACAACATGGAAACAATGGAAAGGCGGCAAACTGCCTTCTGGGGGTGGGGTGGGGAGGGAAGTGAGACTGGGTGGAAAATAGTAAACCGCAAAATGAATACAATCTTTAAACATAAATAAATAAAAAAACCCCCACTGTAAATGGGGCAAAGCTCGTAGTGGTGGGAGGCAGAAGGAAGGCACCCTGGCAGCTTGGCCCTGAGTTGCACGCGGAGAGATCTGGGTTCTAGCGCTGCCTGCACCCGGGACCCTGGGGAGCGCGGGAGCTGTGCCCCGCCGAGGGGCCGGGCGCCCGGGAGCTGGCAGGCATGGCACTGTCGCTGCAGGGCGCCGAGGCCGGCTGGCACGCTGGCTGAAGCCGGGCGGGGCCCGGGGGCCGCGGGTGGCGGGGAAGAAGCCTGGCAGGCGCCTCCGGGCCGGGGGTCCCGCTGGCTGCGGGGAGCTGGCCTGCCGGCCCCGGGGCTGGGGGTGAGGCTGGGGGCCCCCGGGTCCTGGTCACGTGTCGGTCACGGCCTCGGTCCTTCGGCGGCCGCAGGGGTCCCCCCCGCGGGGGGCGGGGCTGCGGGGCTGCTGTCGGGGGGCCCCGCGGGGGCGGGGGGCCGCGCCCGGAGCTCGTCCTCGTAGCGCCGCAGCTGCGCCCAGAAGCCGGGGTTGGGCTGGGCCGCGGGCCGGGCCGCCTTCACCACCTGGGGGCGCGCGAGCCGCGTGAGGCCCGGCCTGCCCGCCCCGCCCGGCCCCGCCCCCGGCCGCCCCGCCCGGCCCGGCCCCGCCCCCGCCCCCGGCCGCCCCGCCCCTCCCCGCCGCCCGGCCCCGCCCCGCCCCTCCCCGCCGCCCGGCCCCGCTCCCGCCCCCGGCCGCCCCGCCCGGCCCCGCCCCCGCCCGACCTCCAGGCCCCGCCCCCGCCCCGCCCCCGGACGCTCCGCCAGGCCCTGCCCCCTCCCGGCACGGCCCCTCCCCGCCGCCAGGCCCCGGCCCCGCCCCTCCCCACGCCCCGCCCACCTGGAAGGCTTGCTCCAGGCTGAGGCCGCGGTGCCGCATGAGGTAGGCGGTGCACAGCGCCGCCGAGCGGCTGCGCCCGTTCTTGCAGTACACCAGGCACGTGCCGCCGGCGCGCGCCGCCGCCTCCAGGGCCGCGCAGCAGGGCTCCAGGTGGCGCAGCAGGTCCTCGGCCGGGCGGTCGGACACGGGCACGCGCAGCGTGTGCACGCCGGGCGCGCGCGGGCACGGCTGCCGCCGCGTCACGTTGAGGCAGAAGGTGACGCGCTCGCGCTCCAGCAGCGCGTTGTCCGCGGCCGCGCGCGCCGGGCCCAGGAGCAGCCACGGCGTGACGCGGGCCAGCGGCGCCCCCCCCGCCGGCCGCGCCCCCCCCGCCGCGCCGCCCGCCGGCCGCCCCTCCCCCGCGGGCCGCCCCTCCCCCGCCGGCCGCCCCTCCCCCGCCGGCCGCCCCTCCCCCGCCGGCCGCCCCGCGTCCATGCTGCCGGGCCCGGCCTGAGCCCCTCCCCCCGCGGGCTGCGCTTATATCCGGCCGCGCGCTCCCCCCGGGTCCTAGTGCCCGGCCGCGGGGGGGGGGGCGGGGCAGCCCCACGTGGCTCTGCCTCCCGCGGGGGAAACTGAGGCAGCGCGGGGCGGGGCCTTGCGTGGCGCACCCGGGGGCGGGGCGGGGGTTCCCGGAGGGCCTCCCTCCCCCACGGGGGGCCCCTCGGATGCGGCGAGGTGGCCCCGCGGGGGCCTGCGGGGGTCCCGGGCTCCAGGCTGAGGGGCCCCGGACGGGAGGGGCGGAGCGGCGGCCCACGGCCACGGCCACGGCCACGGCCCATCTCCCCGGAGCGCCGCCCCGCGGGGCAGGGCCCCCGGACCCCCGGGCCGGGCCCAGCCGGCCTCCCGAGCCTGGCGGCTGTTGTGGGGGCGCCGCCCGCCGCAGGGGCTTCCCGGGCTCCTGCTGGGTTGGGGGCTGGGGGGCCGGAGCCCCCCGGGGGCCCGCCCCGGCCCGCAGGCCACACCCGAGCACACCTGCGCCCGCGGCTCCCCCGCGGGGTCCAGCCTCCCCATCCCTTCAGGGGTCCGCATATGATTGTGAGCTCCTGGAGGGGCCCCTGGAACTCCTCGTGTCCCCAGCGGTGTCCGGTGCCTGGCCCACGACCCCCTGCCGCTCGCAGCCGGCCTTCAGGGTTAGGGGGGGTTTTACCTTCTTTGCATCAGCTTGACATGGGCTATCCTTCGCTGTCCTCATACTGCCCCAAGTTCTGCCTTTTGGGGCTGAGAACAAGCCCAACCCCTCTTTCATGTCATATTTCTATTTTTATCAGCAAACATCAATATTGAAACAAATCAGATCACACAATCTAACATAGTATTTTCTTTCCCAAAAGAAATCAGTAAATATCTCAGATAACATGATACTATTCAATATCATAGATTCCCAAGTTTCTTCACGTGTAATTACTCCCAATTATATATTTGTCTTCTTAGTAACACATATAAATTCCCAAGTTTGTGACAGAACTTCTAAATAGTTTGAAATTAAGAGATTAAATTACTCTTCAGATTAGCATTTTTCTTTTTAAACACAGGGGGAGGAGGGAACCTTTCCTACTGAAAGGCTGCTAGCCCCTTTTTTCAAAGTCTCTTGAGAGCAGGATTTATCAAAAAAGAATTTAGTACTTTTTTCCAGGACAAATGAAGCAATAAATGACAATTAGCTACATTTTTCTAAACCCAAGAGAATACTTAAAATCTCATTAACAGGTTAAATACAAATATCAATGTTAGACTAACAAAAACTTAGTTCACAGGTATTTTGCAAAGGTATTCATAACACACTTTAATATATATGTATATGTATAACTTACTTTCAAATATAAACCATAGATGGAGTTCAGTTAATAATCAAGAACTTTGTCAGATCTAAATTGCACACACACACACACACACACACACACACACAACACACACACACAAGTTTTAGAAAACACAAAGATAGAAACACAGGTATAAATCTTTTTTATGAACAAAGGTTATACATTCACCAAAGTGAGAGTTCTCTGAAGGTTTTCACCAGCTTACCAAATCTCAAATATAGAAACTTTCCCATCTCTCCAGGCCAGTGGAGAGGTGTAAAAATGTCCTATTGATTTTTTAAATATACACATACACACATTTATATTATGAATTTTTGAATTTTAACAATTAAGACCAGTCAAAAAATAATTTTGGAATTAATTAGAATCTCTTGAGGAACCTCATTTATATATGGCATTTGGGGGCCACTGAAAGACAAATGAATTCATGTGCTCTCTGGGAATTTAAAACTGTTCAGGATTTTATTATAAAAATATAGCAAAGTAAACAGGTTAAAAACTTTCCCTCCCAAAGGGCGGACAGTGTGAATAACAAAAAGGCTAGGCATGGTTGCTTGTAGACAAAGAAAGAGTTGGAGATACAGTTAGGCAGATCAAGACAGGAAGCATGCTATATTTCTTGAAAAACTAGATGATGTCTTGTTTATCTCCCCTTCTTCCCACTATTCTCCAGGCTCAAGTCCCCAGTTCCTTCACTCAGTCCTCTTGCAATGGCCATCTGTCCCTTCCCTCTGACTGGATATACTCATTTGTCAATATGGCACCCAGAATCATTAGCTGTGGCATCTCAGATGTGTTCTGATCACAGTGAAGCACCATGGAATGTTCTGGTCCCTACTCCTCTGATTTCATTCTAACTTCGCAAACTCCTGCCTCTCAGTGTTGATTTTCACTAAACTACTTCACTAAGATCTTCTGCATGTTTGTTTCCACTCAAATTCACCCAGCCCTGTTTTTACTTGTGAAGATGTTTATTGTTTTCCCAACTATGCATTTATTTCTTTTAAACTCAAGCTTATTATACTCAACCTATTGTCTTCTTTTGCCAATATCCTTTGGGATTCTATCAGCTCGTGTGAGATAGTTTTCTGAGTTTTTTGCCATCCACAAATTTTATAAGCATTCATTACTATCTAAGTCAGTGGTGAAAACTGAACTGTGGCATAGCATAATGAAATGATGCAGGAGCCTCTGGCCCTAAGGAGAACCTGAGTGACTTTGCAAAAATCATGTGTTAGTCATTTCACTTCTGTGGATGTCAGTTTATTTAAAAATCTTGGGGCTTGGTCAAGTCAACAAACATTTATTAGGTATCAGCCATTCTATTAAGCACTAGGGATGAATCAAATAGGAACAAAAAGAAACTACCCTCAAGAAACTTAGATTCATATGGGGGTGGGGGGAATTGGTGGAAAGACAGACCTTAAGATAGCTAGAAAGGGAAAGGAGTGCTGAGGATAAGAAATACATACAAAAAAGAAAACAAAGAAGAAAGATAAACCTTACCTCTATGGAATTTACCTTCTAATAGGGAGTGGCAACATTAAAAAAAGAGAACTGGAAGGGGAATGGAAGTGAGTGAATAACTGTGAAGGTTGGAGAATGAAGGACAATAAATTGGAGATCCCAGGAAGAATTCTACGACGACACGCAGAAAACAGGTAACAAGAATTCTACAGTGGAGAAAGAAGACTACAGGTAATAAGGATTCTACAGTAGAGAAAGGAGACAAGAGCTAATAAGAATTCTACAATGGAGAAGACTACAGGTAATAAGGATTCTATAATGGAGAAAGAAGACTACAAATAATAAGGATTCTACAGAGGAGAAAGAAGACTGCAGGTAATAAGGGAGAAGGCAGCTGAAACATCAGTGGCAAAGTCCAGAGAAAGAAGCATGATTCTTCCTAGTCTTCCTCTTGATCTTAATGTTTTCTTCCCTTTTAAATTCTATGAGCAGAAGATGAAGGCAGACTCCTGAGCATTCCATTAAAGACTTCCTTCTTCATTGCTGTGGATCCATCAATGACTCTCTTTGAGGCTAATTATGAATCTACCAGCCACACTTTTGCAAATTCTGTGCTCTTTTCCACAAAGAAAGATTTCATTAAATTTCAAATTGGAATGAATTTGTTTCCCCTAGTAAGGTGAAGCTTAGAATAAAGAATCTCAAATTTTAATGAAGAATTTTAGGGAGCAAAGAAAATAATAAGAATAGTAGGAATATAAAGCAACATGAATAATTGTGAACATGAGATTCAAAATACCCAAATGGTGGTTTTTAGAATTGGGGTTCAAAAAATTTTCATTTGAATTCCAGCTCTGCTGTTTTTTTTTCAAAGCAGTGGAGATAAATGACTTGCCCAAGGTCACATTATTATTAACTGTCTGAAGTTACATTTGAACACAGGTCCTTCTGACTCCAGGGCCAATGCTCTATCTACTATACCACCTAGTCACCCCTCAGGGCTTTAGTTTTCTCAAGGAGGATGTCATATCTAAAGTTCCTAATACATGATATGACTTCATTCTTTTTGGATCTTGCCCATTAGAAATTTGTGACCCTTTGAATTGATGTCAAACTGAAATTGAGCTTTGTTCTGTTTCTGAAGGGGGAGCTAAGCAAACAGTATAAACAAGATTTCACTGAGTATGTTTGACTTGAGTGTTTAAAAAAGCCATCAAGAACTTTAGAAGCATTCATATATATATAAATATATATATATTTAGAAATTATTATACCAATCACAAATCATTCCTCACTAAAGTGGCTTCTTAAGGACCTTTCAATGAGATTAGGTTATCCAAATCAGTGTACAGACTTGAAATATTTAATAACCCAGTGCACTTTGAAATGGCCTCATTATAGTTTTAATTATTTCACATTGGTCTTGCACAATTTGTGGGACTTGAGTGGATTACTTCAAGGGAGGCACATTTCCATGTAAGCACTCAGTAATGCTTTCTTGTTTGACAGCATCATTTGTCATCTTTTGAGAGAGGAAATGTCCACCTGTTGTTCTATACGTCTTCTGACTTGCAGATCTCACACTGTGGTCTGGAAGCCCCTGAGAGTTCCTAAGACCTTTATAGGACACCTGCAAGGTAAAAACTATTTTTATTATTATAATAAGGTATTTTAACTTCTAATATAATAAAAATAGAATCCTCATAAAAACAGTAAAGCGTAGGTACCTAATAAATGTTTGTTGATTTACTAACAAAAAACATTTGATAATTTTAAGAGTATAAAGGTGAACCCAAGACCAAAATGTTTGGGAATTGCTGCCCTAGCTCACCATTCCCATACATGAGAATGGGTTGCATATTGCTGTGATTTTTGTCTTTGGGGAATAGGATAGTATGTCTGACTGAATGGTTTTAATACTCACAGTCTTATTTTTTTCTTTCTTGCTCTGGTTTTTCACTAATTGCTTGGAGGCTATTTCTACCTCTCAGGTTTCTCTAACGAAAAAAATCAGTTTAATAATCTCTAGCATTTATATTCTCTTTCTGAGTTCAAATGTGGCTAGCTGTATGACAGATAAATGACTTCAATCTGTTTGCCTCAGTTTCCTCATCTGAGAGGTGAAGTGGCAAACCACTGCAATATCTTTGCCAAGAAAACTCCAAATGGGGTCACAGGGAGTCTTGTATGACTGAAAATGAAGAACAGGTAAGACATAGAGGTTTGCACAACACTTTGCATATATCATCTGATTCATTTATGTGAATATAAATACTGAAGAACTCTTGTTATTCAGGTGTTTTTCAGTTGTGTCTAAGATGTGAGAATGATGCTGTTTCCTTCTCCAGCTTGTTTTAAAGGTGAGGAAACGGAGACAAACAGGGTAAAGTGACTTATCCAAGGTTACATAGCTTGTAATGTCTGAGGCTGGATTTGAACTCAAGTCTTTCCAACTGCAAGTCCAGCTCACTGTTCATTGGGCCTGTTAGCTGTTTCTATCTTTATTATGTGGTAATTAACTCTAAGGAACAAGTAGAGGCAAGGGAAGTGTGTAGAGGCGTGAAGTCATTGGTTTGGTGCCTAGAATTTTAAGATACTCCACTTTGGTGTTTTTGGGAGAGGTGCTGGCAACGTTGGTTTGATGATATGAATTGGAAGTGGATTGTGTGAGTATAAATGAGACTAAGGGAGAGGGAGGCACAGTCTGTTCAGAGCTGAAGAGTCTAGTTCTTCTCAGGCACGGTCTCTGAAGGTCTGGTTTGGAGGGTGGGCCAGAGCCGGGTAGAAATAGGATAGTAATAAAGTTGCAGTTACCAATACTGTCTAATTTGATTCTCGCAACAACCCTGGGAGGCAGGTGCTGTTGTTTCTGCATCATTTTGCAGTTGAGGAAACTGAGACAATCTGGGATTTAAGTGAATTAGACCAAGTCACACAGCAGTAAGTTTCTGAGACTTGATTTAAACTCAGTCTTTCTTGACTTCAGGTCCAGTGCTCCATCCACTGTGTCAGCTAGCCCCCTAAGTTTCAGGGGGTTACTGAAGCCCCAGTAGATACCCACAAACTTGAGTGCCTGATAATATATGGCACAGTGCTAGATTGAACATAACAGTCATCTAGTTCAACTAAGTTCAATGATCAATTAGACAAGAAGAGAGATTACTGGTGAGTGGAGTAGTTAGAAGTTTATTGAAGGAGGAAGACCACAATCTGCACCTTAAATGGTGCTCTGGATAAGTGAAAGGAAGATCACAATAAGAGCAGAGCAGAGAGACCTAGCTTGGGAGAAGTGGGGTTTGGGGATAGATTGGCTCATCTGGAGCCGAAGCTGGTTTGGGAGTAGTAGAGATGAAGTTGAGAGGAGACACTACTGTTTCTGTAACAGTAACAGCAACAGTAACTAATATTTATCTCATGCTTTCAAGTTTGCAAAATGCTTTCCAAATATGCTTATTAATCATTTTGTGGGGCTTCGACTTCCAGGCTTGCTCCAAAGCCATGGAAAAGATGGCGTGTGGTTGGCTTCCATGACAGCCATTTATGCCATTTTTTGACTTATTTAATCATCAAGGACTTGGATTAGTCTAATGAAAAGTTAGCCCTGCATCACCTCCCCAAGCTCCCTGTGCCTTTGGAAGGAGACCCATTTGTCTCTTCAATGTGGTTTGCCGGGATTTTGGAGCCTTTATGGAGATAATGAAGAGCGATCTCAACCCTAATTTGCAGTGATGGCACACCTAATGAGGCAGCATTACCAAGGGGACCTTTCCAAGAGCTGTTAATTAGAGCACAAAACACCATCCAGTAGAATAAGAACTCTGTTATTTTAGTTCCTTGGATGGGCAGTAAGTGACTTGGTGCATTCTGGGCACCGGCCAAACAGCAAGCAACAAATACCTGGAATTAAATACATAAATGGATCATACTTCTTCCCCTCGTGCTGATTGCCGCCCATCTGCACTCTCTCAAATGGTGCCTTTCAAAGATCTATCCAGTGTACTAGAGGCCTTTCTTGTGACCTTTAAACATCACTGGAAGACCAGTGTAGCCTTCAGATTGTGCAGAGCAGAAGGTGAGGGGAAAAGTAGAGGCTGTTTACAACTTAATGTCTTTACTCCCGATTATATCTTGTTTAAACATAATTGTTCCTGTCATTAGATGCTAAGCTTCTTGAGAACAGAAATTGCCTTTTGCCTTTCTTTGTATCTCCAACATTTATCACAAGTGTCTGTCACCTATAGTAGGGGCTTACTAGGTGCTTACTGGTTTGACTTGATCTACTGATTCTTGATGGGGGTGGGCAGAGAGAATAAAGAAGGGAATGAATATCGATATAGCTCCTACTATGTGTCAGACAATGGGTAAAGAACCTTACCCATAGACCGCATTTGATCAGATCCACCCTGCCAGTTTGGTGGCTGTGACACTCATTTTTCAGTTGAAGAAACTGGCAAACAGAGGTTAAGTAACTTGCCCAGAGTCTCACAGCTAACAAATGTTTGAGGTCAGATTAGAACTCAGGTCTTCCTGATCCCAGGTCCAGAACACTGCCCAGTTGCCTCAGGATACTTACCTACAGTTCTCCATCAGCAAGTGTCACTCAGACTCTTTTGTGACCCCATTTGAGGTTTTTTTTTTTTAGCAGAGATACTGTAGTGGTTTGCTATTTCTTCTTCAGCTCACTTACAGATGAAGAGACTGAGGCAAACAGGGTGAAGTGACATCCCAGGGTCACACAGCTAGTAAGTATCTGAGGCCAGATTTTTGTGACTTGTCTTTTGGACAATCTAATTTTGTTTTCAAAATCTACAAACTCCTTCTGTTAATCACTTAAACAGACAGAAGCACACACATATACATCCATAGTTACATAGAAATTCAAGTCATTTGTTTTTGTTTTTTATGTTTTTGCAAGGCAAATATAGTTAAACGGCTTGCCCAAGGCCACACAGCTAGGTAATTGTTAAGTGTCTGAGGCTGGATTTGAACTCAGGTACTCTTGACTCCAGGGCTGGTGCTCTATCTGCTGCACCATCTATCTGCCCCTCAAGTCATTTGTTAAAGATAACATATTATGTTTTTTTAGGTTTTTTTCTTGCAAGGCAAATGGGGTTAAGTGGCTTGCCCAAGGCCACATAGCTAGGTAATTATTAAGGGTCTGAGACTGGATTTGAACCCAGGTACTCCTGACTCCAGGGCCGGTGCTTTATCCACTGCGCCACCTAGCTGCCCTAACATATTATGTTTAATAATAGTTAAATAGCTAAGTATATTGCTAAGTACTAATCTAAGCAGCAAGCTCATCCAGGTATGGTCCCTGCCCTCGTGGGGCTGACAATCTAAGAGGAGGACTTTGCCACATATATGACCAGTCAACATTATACAATATGCAATGCCCTTATATACAATAATTGTGAAGTTATGAGGAGAGAGTAAACCTCAGAAGATATGTGGGCTCAAACCCAGCCTCTGACACATCCTGGCTGGGCAGCCCTGGGCAATTCACCTGGCCTCCCAGAACTCTGGGCACCTTCCCAAGATTGGTATTGGCAGAGGGAGCTTGCCACACCGAGGGCATCACAGGTCCTGATAAAAACACAATAGCAAAACAATAGTAGAAGTGACACTCAGTTGCCTAGCATGTCTGTGGGCCCAGCAAACTCCTCCAATAACAAGATCATGGATGCCAGGAGATAGACATCATTTGTCATTGAGATCTCCACCAATTCCAAGTCCTGCTGATGGGGATGGTAGAACTTCTCTCCCCTCAGGGTGCTCAGGTGGTTCTGTCAGTAATTGAGCCTCTGTAGATGCTAAGCCAGGCCTAACTTGGAAACCACTTGATAAAGCACAAGGAGAAGGAAACTGCTGCTGGTGCCACAAATCCCTCATCTAAAGAGTAGGCCCTTGCCAATCTGGGAATGATCCTGTCCATTCGCTAGATCAGTAGCTATTTTACTTGTGAAGGAGAGGAAAGAATGGCAGAAGTTCATCACGGATTCATTCTTTGATTGGAAAAATGATTCTTGGTTCAGATCACAAAAAAGTCATCTGCTATGGCATTTTACTAAAATTTTGATTCAGCACCATAGTTCTCACTAGAGTGTCCATGACTGCTCACAGCACAAACTACTATTCTGTCCCTTGTGTAACGTCCTAGCTTCTAGAAAACCTCATCCAATTTCCTCACTTTTCAGACTTCTCATTTGTGACCTTTATTTCCAATAAGACTGCCCTTGATTTTTTTTTCTAAATCTAATTTCATCTTGGGTGGCTAGGTGGCACAGTAGATAGAGCACTGGCCCTGAAGTCAGGAGGACCTGAGTTCAAATCCAGCCTGAGACACTTACTAATTAACTAACTAGCTGTGTGGCCTTGGGCAAACCACTTAACCTCATTGCCTTGCAAAAACTAACTAACTAACTAACTAACTAACTAACTAACTAAGTCTAATTTCATCTGGGTGCTGCTGTTGGAGGAGAGGCAGAAGAGGAGTAGTGAGCTTATTGAAATGCTGGGGTTACAGGCAATGTGAGGGAGAGTATAGTTTTCCATTGCATCACAATACTCAGCCATTTTCCAATTTATAACCAATTCAAATGCTCCATGTTGGCCAATCAGGCAACAAATCTTTATTCTATCCCTACCATGTTCCAGATCCTGTGCTAAAAGAAAAGTAAAACACAATCCCTCCCTTCAGAGGACTCACTCTAATGGGAGAGACAATATGTAGAGTTAATGGAAAGTAATCTGAAAGAAGGTGCTAGAAGCTGGTGGTGGTAGTGGGGACAAAGGAAGGCCAAATTTGGGACTTTCTATTAGATACCCATAAGTATTCTGCCTCTGTGAGCCCGGACTCTGAAATTCCCTTCTTTAGTTGTAATCTTCCACCACCTTGCCTCACTCTTTCTAAACCTATTCATCATCTTCTCTCCACTGCAACACCTAGCTTCCCATAAATGTAAATATACATGTATAAATGTGAAGTTGCTGCTAGAACTGACTTTTCCTCTCTTGCCTTTTTGACAATCTAATTTTGTTTTCACATCTACAAGCCCCTTTTGTGGATCTTTGATCCTTCCAACCCTCCATTCTCCCTGTCTTTGTCACCTTATATCAGTGTGATCCCAAGCAAGTCTCTTTAGGCCTCAGTTTCCTCATTTGTAAAATGAAAGGATTGGACTACGAGGTCTCTAAGGTTCCTTCTAGTTCAAATCTATGATTCGTGTGAAACTTGTTATGTTGCCTAGGTGAACTAAACAGGCAGTCTCCTATGGGAAAGCCTTTAGCATTATAGTAAATAATTAAGGATAAATTAGGGTGCCTTATCAGCCTTCCAACAAGTGGGGAGAAGAGGTTTCTAGTCTGTATTAATATAGAGGTAATATGGGAAGAGCTGCAACTCTTAATGGACAGGGTGAGTTCTGAAGGTCTTCCCTCAGATGGAATAGAGACCCTACTCTCTAAAAGAGGAAGTTCACTTTGGCAGATAAAAGCAACATCTAGCATTGCCCCCAACTATATTGAGAAATGTTCAATGTGAGCATTTGTACACTCAGAAATCAGCAAGATGCTATAAAGCAAAGGCTTGGTTTATTGTTTTGTTGAATTTGAGAAAGTGATGGTGAAAATGTTCAAAATGAAGATTAAATTTAGCAGTGTATTAGGAGTATCCCCCCCCCCACATAGCCCCCCCCCCACACACACACATACACAACCAGACACACACATATACACTCATATATAGATAAATATACATATCCCCACACATATATACTCATATATACACATATATAGTTTTCAGAGAACCAGTTGTTAAACATTAACCAGCACTTACTTAGTTCCAGAAGAGGCTCCACCCAGGGATCTTGTAACAACAAAGGCAGGATTACCTTCCTGAGGTCATGAATCAAGCAGAAAGCATTTTTTTTTTGGTGCCTACTCTGTGCCAGCTATATGAAGACAAAGGTAAAACTGTCCCTGCTCTCCTGGAATTCCCCTCCAAGTATGGGAAATACCCCTCATTGGGCTTCCTGATCCTGCAGATTCGTGAGAGCAAACACCAAATAAGATAACATGGAAAATGCTTCAATGGGAGTGAGTAAAGAAATAATTTTTCCTAATGATGCTGGCATTATCTTGTGTGGTCCTGCTCATTAAAATCCATGTATCTGTAGGGTGGCAGAATAGAATGGTAGAAAATTGACTGGATTTGAAGGCAGCCCTTCAAGAGAAAGAATGTCTAGGTTTGATTCTAAGCCCTGATGCTTGCTACCCATGCTACCCACCTTGCGCAAGTCCCTTCACCTCTATGGGCCTCAGTTTCCTCATCTGTAAAAGGAGGGGAAGGACAAGATGACTTCTGAAGCCTGCCCCCCCCCCCCAGCTCCAGTGTCATGATCCTTATTCTATTTGGTTGTTAGAGGCTATTGATTGGAATTCCTTCAATTTATAGATTAGTTAATTGAGCCATGAAGAGAGGAAATGACTTGTCCAAGGTTACACTGGTAGGGAATATTTGCAATGGGAGAGTTGGTCAGCAGTAAGAATTACCTGAAGCCAAGACTCTTCCTTAAAGAGTGATTTAATGATACAAAAAGCAAAGTGGAACAAGTCGATAAGGAACTAGTTGGTCATTGAACTTAGGAGTGGGGGTCTTTTGTGGGCTTGAAAGAGGAAGAGAAATGAAAAGTCCTCCTCAAAGGAGGAGTTGGGAGGAGAAAGGGATGGAAGTCCTGCTCAGGGCAGGAGGCAGGATGGAAAGTGTCCAGCTCTAGTTCCTGGACACATCAGCAACTGGGTGATGGGAAGCTAGGAATTTACATATAAATGACACGTTAATAAGCCTTGCAACATCACATAGGTTACTCTTGGTCAGGTTTGGTCAGGTCCTTTGACTGTAAGCTCTATGGGAGATTGATTAGACGGTGACCTCCAGACAATGAAGGGATGGAGTGTTGCTAACCACACATCCTACTTGGAGTGTTTCTAGCTCCTGTTTCTAACAACTCACCGCTTGGGAGAGGGATGGGTATGTGTGCGTGGGGGACTGTTTTCTAGCTGCAAACTGCCACAGAGTTTCATAGGATTGGAACTCAAGTCTTCCTTACTCCAAGAAGAAGCTGTGTTAATCCCTTGGCCATATGTGCTCTATGTACTGGAAGGAAGGAAGGAAAGAAGAAAGGGTGGGAGGGAGGCAGGGGAGAAAGAAGGCCGGCAGGAAAGGAAGAGTGGGAGGGAGAAAGGAAGGAAAGGAAGGGATGAAGGAATGAAGGAGAGTGGGAGGGAGGAAAGATGGGAAAGAGAAATAAGAAGGGAGGAAAGGAAGTGTAGGAGAGAGAAAGGGAGGAGAGGAAGGAAGGTAAAAAAAGGAATGAAAGAGTGAGAGGGAGGTAAAACGGAAGAAAAACAAGTAAAGGTGGGAGGAGGGAGGAAGAAAGCACTTTTTGTTGTGGTAGACACAGTTCTGAACATATGAATACAAGCAGAAAGGAGGACAGTCCCTACCTCTCAGAAGTCCCCTCCCCCCCACCCAACTTCTGCATTACAGATGTCTGGGACCAGTTTTATTCCACTTTCTTAACTCTCCCTTTCTAAAAGCTCTTTAGGGCCAGTTCTCTGAATTGGTTCTTAACTGATCATTTTAGGAGGAAGAGTCTGCAGGAGGCTACAGCTGGTGGCATTAAGAGAATGACCCTTGAGCACTCAGGGGTCCCCCTCTGACCGGGAGAAGGAGATGGAGCCTTGTTCCAGGACCCAAAGCTTATCTAGGAGAGTGGAAATTGGGATCAGGATTCCCCAGGGCTGTTGTAGCTAAATGACATTGACTTTATCTTAGCTTGAAATCCTTCCCCTCAGAGGAATGTGGAATATATAACATAAACTCAATCCTCTGATACCCAGGCCCCCTCCCCTGCCCCAATCATGGGTTATGGGATATGATTCTCTATAAAAGCCAAGAGCCTACCATTCAATCTTAACTCGGTGAAGACATTTCTACAGGGATTGGAGATAATATGATCCAGGTACATTGCCTTCTGCTAATCTAACTTAATACAGGGCTGCAGCTTGGAAGACCTACAGGAATGGCGAGTTAATGGATGTCCATTAGACCGATAGTCATAAATATCAGATGTTTTCAGATGACCTTTTACACAGGCTGGATGGCAGTTATTTGGTGGTATTTCTCTGACGGATGTCTGAAGGATGAAATTCTGAGCTGGTGGTTAAAGAGAGAAATCCAAGAGTTTGATAACTGGCCTCTGGGAGGCAGAGCTGACATTCTGTTGGGAAAGTTTAGGAGTCTGACATATATGTCAGAGTCTCATTCTTATGCAGGCCAGGGGCCAGAGCTCTTCAGTATGCTGACCAGTCTGCCGCTTCTGTCCCCCATTAGGTAGGGCAAAAGAAGGGAATTATTGCCCCATCACTCACATTCTGACACAGCTTTGTGCTTGGTTAGGCAGGGTTGGGCCATTAACACCCCTTAGCATTTCTGAGCATTATTTCCAAGAGATTGTCTTTTGTACTGTGCCTTAAATCACCAGCTTTAACTGCCAGGGGAATGTGTCTTTGGGCATTTTGGAGCCCTGGAAAGCACATGCTGGAGGTGGCCTTGGTTGGGAAGTTTATAAGTGAACTTCACTCAGCCTGACCTAGGCCAGGTCACACCTGTATCTTCCTGATAGCTCAGACAGGTGAGAGGAGCTGTCAGAGATGGATCATACAAAACTGGTCAGAGAAGATTCTCCATGAGCCTTGTGGTTGGGTGCCCACAAATGGTGAATCTAATCATTTCCTCCTTCAGTGCCCCATCTCCTCTAGTGGCTGCCCTTTGGTCCCCTTAATTGCCGAATTGACCTGTTCTCAGTCTAATAGCCCCTTGACCTCCTTTTGGAGAATATCTCTTCTTTGGGTTTTCATGATACCGAATTCTCGGAGTTCCCCTCCTACCTATCAGAGCATTCCTCCTTGGTCTCCTTTGCTAGGTCACCATGTGTGTCCTGTTCCCAACCATTGGAACCTTCAGGGGGAGTGTCAACATTTAGGGCAGTACTATGAGGAAGTCCCTAGAAAGGGGGGGGCAAGGTCAGCCTTAACAGCACCCTTAAGTTTGTTTCAATTCCAAGGAGAACCAAGTTACCTGTAGAGTAGTATAGTAAAGCTGGAGTCCTGGATAGTCCTGTGTTGTCGAGGGGCTCCCAGCTCTGAGATCTTGGGCTAGTTACTTCAGGCCTTTGAGCCGATTTCTTTATCCATCTGCTAAGGAAGGTCTTGGACAAAATGACTTGCAAATTCTTTCCAGTTCTAGAAACCTATGACCATCGAGTTACAAAGTCAACTTTGACTGGAGAAACAGCCAGTGGTATGTTGGAGCCAGCTCCCAACTAGTTCTGAGAGGCAAACGCTCAAATGGATAATATCTTCCACAGTGGAATTTTAAAACCATGACAGGTCATCAGAGAAGAAATTTGAGTGGTGGAGGGACTCGAGGATGTTGTAGTCTATGTCAGGGCCTGTTCTAGCTCCTGGGGACTCTTCCTGTGGTTGGCTGACAGGACCCTAGGTGGTTTCCTTCAAAGCGCTTCCAGTGGATTATGCTATCTAGGGGTAGGCTGGGGCCTGAGCTGCAGTGACCTGTTAAGCAGAGTGGAAAGACATAAATCTGGGAGTAAGGGATGCTTGGTTGGAGGCCTGGCTGTGGGACCATGGCCAAGTCACTGAACTTATTTGAGCCTCCTTTTGTCTTCTGTTAAATGATTTCTCAACCTCCCAGGAGTATGGTAAGGAAAGAATTTTATTATAGCTTTAGAAGAAAAAAAAAGCTTTAGAGTTTTGTTATTGAATCAGCATTTCTAATAACCTTCAAGCTGGAGTGTGCTAGTGAATGTTTAACAACCAGCTCTCTAAAAATGTAGAACATACTTTTAAGTAGATTTTGTAGTATTAACATTTTCTCCATTATTTTTTTAAGTCTGGACAAATAAAGCAATAAATTAAGCCCTGATTAGCAGTATTTGTCTTTAAGAGGTATAAATTGTTGTTGAGTCATTTTCAGTTGCGTTGGACTTTTTGTGACTCTAGGGATTTTCTTGGCCAAAATACTGGAGTGTTTTGCCATTTTCTTTCCTAGCTCATGATGAAACCAAGGCAAACAGGGTGAAGTGACTTGCTCAGGGTCACATAGCTATTATAGGCTGGGGTTGGATTTGAAGTCAGGTCTTCTCAGCTTCGAGCCCAATGCTCTATCCATTGCACCATCTACAAATACAAATGCTGAGGTACAAGCACTCACACTGAAAACCAGGACTGGTAAGGCATTGGCTCCGACATTCCACTGGCTGTTTCGACAGTCAAAGTTGACTTTTTACTCAATGGTCATAAGTCTCTAGAGCTGGAAAGGACTTTAGTGTCATTTAGTCTAAGACCTTCTTTGACAGACAGATGGGGAAATGGCTCAGAGACATGAAGTAACCAATCCAAGATCTCAGAGCTTAGAATCCAAATTCCGAGCTCAGATGAGAATCCAAATTTGGATCTTCTGCCTCTAGATCCACCATATTGATTGTCAGATCTCTGGGAGGTGAAAGGAACTGGAAAAAATCCAGCCTGGATTCCTGACAAGAATATGGTCTGTTTGAAGACTTTTGGATAGATATTAAGGTGCCAACTGACGATCCAAGGTATGTTTTCAAGACAAGAGCCTACAACTCTATTATTTAGTACATTCGATTCAACGGATGCTTATTACATGTTTGGTCCATCAGTTCCTTTTGTCTTTGCTCGCCAACCATCAAGTATCTGAATTGCAGGAGGCATGAGTGAAATGTTTATTGACAGAGTGTGGCCTACATTGTACACAGTGCTAGCATGACCTTGGGGGGGAATAAGAAACTAAAACAAGACCCTGTTCATGCCCTCGTGACCCTGATAAGGATGTCAATTTAAGTAATGATAGAAATGAATGAAAGACTTAAGAAAGACTTGAGAGGTAGGGTGGATCATACATTGAGGACCGGCTTTAAGTCCTGGGTTCAAATCCACACATGACAAATACTGGCTATGTGACCCTAGGCAAATTACTTCACCTCTCAGTGACAAGGTTTGAAAACTACAAATTACAGATAAATTTCTTATTTTATTGCTCCCCAAGTCACAGTGATCACTATTCTGGGTGAAAGACATGAAAAGTATAATCTGAGATTTTAGGGTCTGAGGACAGACCCATTTCACTCACCTGGAATGATAAGAAAGACTAGGTGGAAGAGGACCTTTATTTTGGCTAAAATTTAATTAAAATGAATTGAACCATTAAAGATGGGTCAGGTAGATGGCAAAGTGGATTCAGGGCTAGGCCTGGACATAAGGAAGACTGGAAGTCAAAATCCTGTCTGAGACCCTTAATGGCTGTATGACCTTGGGCAAGTCACTTCACCCTATTTGCTTCAATTTCTTCATCTGGAAAATGAGTTGGAAAAGGAAATGCAAACTACTCCAGTATCTCCCCTGAGAAAAAGGGATCACAAAGAGTTGGATTATGACTGAACAAAAAGAATGGGCCCTATTTCCACATCCATTCTGGTTTAGTCAAACTGAGAGCTCCTAAAGATCCTAGCTTAAAAGACTAGGGTGTCCTATGGCACCTAGGTCCATCCCCATTTGTCCTGATTCATATTTCACCGTGGACCCAGATGGTTCTGGAGGAGGAAGTGAGGCTGGGGACTTTGCACACCCCTCCCTCCCTTAAATCCATTTCCCTTGCTTGTATTGGTGCCACATTCCTGATGCCAGGGTCCTTTTGGAGAATGGACAGACAACAACAGTGTGAAGGTGACCTCAAGGTTTTCTCCAGGCCTCTGCCAGGGAAATGCTTGTTCTTGTAAGTCTTTCCAAGCTGAAGAGATTTGGTGACGTAAGTCTGATGACCGACTAGCTCAGTTTGAAGAGGGTCTTCCGTGAAGGGAGCTAAGAAGGGAGTTCACAGATCCAGTTTGCTTTAGTGACAGATGGAGTCTCCCAAGGAGAGATGAGAGAGGGAGGTAATGCCACCAGCAAAGGTGCTGCAGGGGGAAATGAAACCATTGAATAATTGGTGATGATGTTAAAACAAATAGGTCCTGCTTACATCCCCCCCCCCCCCAGCTTTTTTTCCAGGTTTTTGCAAGGCAAATGGGGTTAAGTGACTTGCCCAAGGCCACACAGCTAGGTAATTAGTAAGTGTCTGAGACTGGATTTGAACTCAGGTTCTCCTGACTCCAGGGCTGGTGCTCTATCCACTGGGCCACCTAGCTGCCCCCCCCCCAGCTTTTTAAAATAAATTAATATGGATTTAAATTTTTTGACTTTAAAAATTCTTTATTTTTTATTTTATTTTTAAATCCCCCCAGCTTTTACCATCGAAATTTCTGACACATGCTGTAAGATATTTGTAAGAAAAATTCTGTCTCCTGACCATGAGGTGGGAGCTTCCCATTTGGGGAAGGCCAGTGAGAGACCCAGAGGAGGGTGGCAGGAGGGTGAGGGGACCAGGGCTGGCCCTCAGGTCCCTGGGTCCAGGATCAGTTGGAAGAACTGGGGATGAGACTTAGAGATGGAATCTTCTGAGGCCTTGGAGGGCTTTTCCCTGGAAGGATTCCATTTGTTCTGTTGGGTCCCGGGAGGGCAGGAGGGGAGAAGGGGATTAGAGTGACAAAGGCAGCTAGGCTGGGTAGAAGGAAAGCTCCGGAAAGGTTATTGTCCCAAGTGGACTGGGGCCACCTCCGGATTCACGGTCTGGGTCCAGTCTCAACTTCTCTTTCAGACTGGAGATTTTATGACAAACCCAAGCCTTAGGAAGACTTAATCAATTGACTGATATGGCTTTGGGCCAGTTGCCCCCCGTGAGCCTCAGTTTCCTTCTCTGTCCATCGAGGGGGCTGAATTAGGTGGCCTCTGGGGTCTCTTCCGGCTCTAGGTCTATGAGCCTCAGTTTCCTCCCCTGCCAAATGGGGATTTAGACCGGCTAACCCCCAAGGTCCGTTGGGGCCGGAGCCGATGTCCGCCCATCCTCTACGGGCCCAGAAGCCCCCCAAATGCTAGCGCAGCCCGGGGGCTGGCAGAAGGACCCCCCCCCCCGGCTCTGTGAGCTCATAACCCGAGATCGTGACGTCCTTGCTTTGGGGTTGGAAGGGGTTCCAGCCCGGGGGGGCTTTCGGGCCCTGGAATGGCCAGCCGGGCCAGGCCGCCGAGCGGGGTCTCCATGGAGACGAGGACGCTGCGGCCTCCTCCCGGGGCGCGGGGCGGGGGCGCTGGCCAGCGGCTCCCCACCGGACCCAGCCGGGGGCTCCGGGGGCTCCGGGGCGGGGACGCCCCCCGCCAGTGGTACGGCCTGTTCCGGGGGGCCTGGGTTACCCCGGGGGGACCGGCCGTCGGGCCGGAGCCGCCAACCGTAGCGGCGCCCCGCAGCCCTCGTGGATCGCGGGGAGGGGAGCCGGGCTGGCGCGGGGCAGCCGCGGGGGAGCCCTGGGGGGCCGGGGCGGCTGTTATCCGTAGGTGTGCCTGGCGGGGTGCGTGGGGACCCCCGCTGGTGGCTCCTCTGGGCACAGAGCCAGGGGCCCCGATTCTGGGGCTCCTGGCCGCGGGCCCAGCTGCAAAGGGCCGGGGTCCCTCGAGGACAGATGAGAGCGGGGCCCGGAGCAGGGCAGCCCCCTTGGAACCCTGCCCGCCCCCCGACTTCCAGCCCCCGAGAAGCTGCGTTCCGGCGGTGGAACTGACCCGTCCGAAAAGAGCCCCCCACGGGGAACCGAGCCCCCCACGGGGAACCGAGCCCCCCACGGGGTACCGAGCCCGAGGGAAGGAGGGACAAGTTTGTTCCTAGTCTCCCGGGCAGGACCGGGAACCTCCCCGGGCTCCCAGCGGCCAGGTTCAGGAGCCTGGGCAAATCCCTTCTCTGCCCTGGGCCTCAGTTTCCTCAGCTGTAAAATGCCCGACTAGATGATGTTGGTCTACCTGACTGCTGGCCTTCAAGGCTCTCTTTTGCCCTCACTTTTAATTTTTTTTAAAAACTCATTTAAGGCAATGGGGTTAAGTGACTTGCCCAAGGTCACCCAGCTGGGCCATTATGTAGTATCTGAGGCCAGACCCCCCTGCCCTCTCTTGATCTGTATTCCTAGTAAACAAGAGTGAAGGCACTTGGTTTTGATAGTTTTTTCTTTCCTTCTCCTTTCTCAATATTAGAGCTCTCCCAAGGCCTTGGGGAGGTAGTTCTCTTTCAGAGAGGAAGTCTAGATGACCACTAGCCTCTTAGAGTGCAGAGGGGGATCCTCTTCAGATATGGGTTGGGCCACATATGGCCTCTGAGAGCTTCCCAACTTGGAGTTTACAAGAATTCTGATGTCTCCCCCCCCCCCCCCAATAGAAACAGGTTGATAAAAGTTTGTCTAACTAAAGGGCCTTTGGCCATCTGTGAGAGTGTGTGTGTGTGTGTATGATCACAGTCTTCATTCACTTCTAATTGCTATGGCTGAAAGCTACAGAGCAAGCTAGCTTCCCCATGTGTATGGATTCAACACTCAAACAGGATGCCATCAAAATTAATTATATATAATTTCATTGAAAGTGTCTTGGCATATTAGATAAAACTGGTTATTCCTGTGTGTTCCTTTCCCTGCTGAGAAATGGATGAAAGAGCACCTTTGTCAAGGTCATGAAACTTTTGGGGAAAACTCTTTTGGGGAAATTAAGCTCCTTTGAGCAACAGAGATGTTTGTTTTTGTTTCCTTTTCTCATCTAAGGTGGCCCTGCACCAGGGCTAGGCATCAGAGGGGTGCTGATTTCTTGATTTCCTTACATTCACTGAATGGCTCATGTCCATTTATGGGCTTAGTGAAGGGAGGGAGCTTTGAAAGTGGAGATCATTCAAAGCAGGATACCTGTGAATGATGGGGATGGTGTTTTTTTTCCTGGGTGACTCTGAGTAACACTGTACCTTTTTTTAATTTTTGCAAGGCAGTAGGGTTAAGTAAGTGCCTTGTCCTAGGTCACACAACTAGGTAATTTTGAGGCCAGATTCAAACTCAGGTCCTCATCTCCAGGGCCAAAGCTCTAATCATTGTGCCACCTGGCAGCTCCCCAACTTGTACTTTTCTAACGTATAGGATGTCTGAGACCTTCTTTCTTGTTCTTCTAGGTTAATTAAAAAAGAAGCTACTAGAAGATGCTTTTGGAAATATGCTGAATCCTGAAGTTTTTACCCAGGGGAGTGTTGAACTCTCAGTGTCTAGCTCCAGAGAAGACAGGAACATGAAGGATCTAAAATATTTCTTTAAAAGGTGTTGTATAAGTCTGTTACATGGCATCATTTTTATGGGGGGGGGTGATGACTATTGGAGTTAAGCATGATCAATGTGCAGTGTTTAAGCTGTTAATGCATGCTGGACACTTGGAAAAAACATACATAATCCCCTCCAGGAGCATCCATTCTAATGTGAGAGATCCATCCTCTCCTGGGTTGTTGGGAGACTTCCTTGTCTTTGTAGTTTTTACTTAGAACATGGTAGTATTTAATGAATACTTATTGGTTGATTGACAGGGATTTCATAATCAGATTATCAACAAAGATTATGGATGGTCTAAAAGCTGTACTTCTTGAGTTGATGATCTTCAGTTTTTAGCCTGTATGCATATATTGCACACATACACACAAAAACATACATTCATACATATATGTTACATATATATATATATATATATATATCTGCCCCCATTAGACCATGTGCTTCTTGAGAAGATCAGGGCCTTTTTTTTGCCTTTCTTTTTGTTCAGCACAGAAGCTAGGCGGTGCTGTGGATAGAGTACCCATCCTGGAGTCAGGAGGACCCAAGTTCAAATTCGACCTCAGACACTTAATATTTACCTAGCTGTGTGATCTTGGGCAAGCCATTTAACCCTAATACCTTGCCCCCCCCAAAAAATATTAGCACATTGCCAGCTTTAATAAATGCTTTTGACTTGCTTTGGAAATTGAGGAGATGCCCATCAACTGGGGAATATCTGAATAAGTTATGGTATATGAATGTGACAGCCTATTGTTATGTAAGAAATCTCGAGCAGCTGAACTTTGAAAAAGCCTGGAAAGACTTGCATGAACTGATACTCCATGAATGAACTTCCCAAAGAGTAGGAATTCAACACTTAAACAGGATGCCATAGTAAACTAATTATAGACAATTTCATTGAAATGGTATTTTGGTGCATTAGTTCAAACTTTCCAATCTCTCTGTTGACTGTCACACCAGAAACTGAATGGGGGGGGGGAATATTTGAATTATTTGTTTCATGAGCTGCTTTTAATAAAGAATTCATCTCCAAGTTAGTAAGTAGCCTTCTGATGGTGATCCTCTGGATTCTTAGCTAGATTGCTTCTTGAAAAATAGCCTTAATATGTTAATGGGGCCTTCCTGGAAGCCTTTCCAGCATGTGGAGCTGGCCAGAAAAGTTTCTCTGATTTAAGGTCTCATTTCCAAGATATGAAAAGAATTGATTCAAATTTATAAAAATAAGAATCATTCTCTGGTTGAAAAAAGATCAAGGATATGGATGGGCAGTCTTCAAAGGAAGAAATCCAAGCTGTCCATAGCCATGAGAAAAAAATTGTTTCAAGTCCCTAATAATGAGAGAAATGTAGATTAAAGAATCTTCATTCCTTCTAGGTTGGTAAACCTGATAAAAGAAAAATTGACAAATAATTGAGGGAACATTTGGTGGGAAGACAGACACATTTAATGAATTTTTGATGAAACTATGAATTGGTACAGCCATTCTGGAAAGGAAAGTTATTAACTCTGCAATCCCTTTGACCCAGCTATACCACTCATAAGCTAAGACTCCAAAGAGATCAGAGAAAAAGGAAAAGAACTTATAGACATGAAAATATTTATAGTTGCTCTTTTCTGTGCTAGAAAAAAAACCCTGGAAACTAAAGGGATGACTGTCATTACTCCCAGTTTGTGGCTGAAGAAATTGCCTATAAATGTGATAGAATATTGTTGTGCCATAAGAATGATGACGGGGATAGATTCTGGAGAAACCTGGAAAATCTGCATGAAGTAATGCACTTTGAAGGGAGCAGGACCAGGGAGCAATTTATATAATAACATCATTGGAAAAACCAACAGCTTTGAATATTTTAAAAACTCCAATCAATGTAATGACCAACCACAGTTTTGGAGAACTGTTAATAAAGTGTGCTTTTCTTTTATCTTTTTCATTTAAATAAGGGTGGGTGAAAAGAGAAAAATAACTACTAATTGAAATTTTTTCCTCTTTATTTTTTCAATTAAATGCAAAGATAGTTTTCAACTTTCCTGCATTTGCAAGTTTATGAATTTTACATTTTTCTTCCACCTTTCCTTCCCTCCCCTCTTCCCGTGACAGGGAACAATACAGTAAAAATTGTACATATATAGTTGAGTTTAACATATTTCCATATTAGTCATGTGAAAAAAAATTAGAACTAAGGGGAGGGGGCAGCTAGGTGATGCAGTGGATAGAACACTGGCCCGGGAGTCAGGAGGACCTGAGTTCAAATTCAGCCTCAGACACTTCATAATGACCTAGCTGTGTGTCCTTGGGCAAGCCACTTAACCCTGTTGCCTTGCAAAAAAAAAAACCCTTAAAAAATAAAAAATAATAAAAAAAGAACTAAGGGGAAAAAACTATGAGAAATAAAGAAGAGACATAAAAGAAGTTTTCAAAGTGAACATAATATCTACTTTGCTCTATATTCAGACTTGTTTTGTTTGTTTGTTTTTCTGGATGTTAATGTCATTTTCCATAACATCAGGGATGATTTTGATCACTGAGCTATTGAGAGGAATTATGTCCTCCATAGTTGATCCATCTCACAATGTTTCTGTTAATGTGTGCAATGTTCTCCTGGTTCTGCTCACTTCATGCAAGTCTTTCTAAGACTTTTCCAAAGTCCGGGTGCTGATGATTCCTTATAGAACAATAGTGCTCCATAACATTCATATACTATAACTTGTTCAGTCATTCTCCAATGGATGGGCAATTTCCAATTCTTTGCCACCACCAAAAGAGCTGCTGTAAATATTTTTGTAGTCCCTTTTCTCTTTTTTAATGACCTCTTTGCAATATAGATCTGGTAGTGGTATTGCTGGATCAAAGGGTATGCACAGTTTTATTGACCTTTGGGCATAGTTCCAAATTGGTCTCCAGAAAGGTTGGAAATATATTTTTTTCAGAACCACAGCTAGGTGGCCCAATGGATAAAGTTCTGAGCCTTGAGTTAGGAAGATCTGAGTTCAGATTTGACCTCAGACACTGGCTGTGTGACTCTAGACAAATCACTTTATCCTGTTTGCCTCAGTTTACTCATCTGTAAAATGAACTTGAGAAGGAAATGGCAAATCACTTCATTATCTTTTCCAAGAAAACCTTGAAATGGGGTCATAAAGAGTTGGACATGACTGAAGAATGATTGAACATTAAAACCAGAACTTACTAATCTCACTATCTCTCCCTTCCCTCCTCCTTCCCCTTGACCATGAGTAATCTGATACAGATTTTATATGCATAACTATATTCAACATTTCCATATTAATTATGTTGTATAAGAAGAATCAGAACAAAAGGGGAAAACAAAGCAAATTTTAAAAATGGAAAATAGTATGCTTTTGGTCTGCATTCAGACTCCATTGTATTCCTTCTCTGGATGTAGATGGAATTTTCTGTCACAAGTCCTTTTAGAATTTTATAGTTGATGATCACACAATGTTGCTGTAAATGGGTACAATGTTCTTCTAATTCTGTTGAGAGGACAATTTATTCCTAACCCTGTTGCAGGGGCTTTGGAGTGTGCAAAAGAATTAGAAGGCACCAATATGGCAGAGAAGAATTTTTCTGTCTGTAAAGTTCACTGATGTTTAGGGAGATCAAATCTGTTACCTGGTCTCATTGGGTCCATTCTGTAGCCAGCCAAGACTAAATTGGTTTATAGGCCAGTTTAAGAACAGAGATCTAGACCTGGACAGTTCTCAGGCCATTTTGGCCAACTCTCATTTATGGAGTAGAAACTCAAGGCCCTAGGAGCTTTTTGGTGAGGTAGGACTTGAACCCAGGTGCTTTGACTCCAGGGCTCTTTCCATTGAACCACCCTGCCTCCATGATTAAAGAACAAGTTAAAACATTGTTCTTGGTGTCCACTGAATTGAATTTTATTGTCTGCTCTATATTCAAGGGCTAAATAATATATATTGTGCAATGTAGTGAGAAGAGAGTCATCTGTTAGGGCTTAGAGTGTTTCTAGCTGACTTTGGGGGTTCCCACACTGACTTCTTAACCTTTCCCAATTGTCATCCTAGGGACATCATATCAGAAGAAGAAGGTGGAGAGAGAGAATCACTGGGACTGACTGAACCAGATCTACAAGATTATAACCAACAGATTTATGGGGTTCAGGAATGGCCTGACGGTTCTATATACAAGGGGGAGTTTGGGTTTGACACAAAACTTGGATATGGAGAATACAAATGGAACAATGGTGAGGTAAATTCTTTTAAGTTGTTTATGCTTATTTTTGTGCCATTAATAGAATTAGTTTGCCTCCCGTTTATAGATAATAATGGCTTTTCCATATAGTTTCAGGGGACAATTTGTACTCATTGACCCCAATAAGTAGGAAATAATTTTACTTATTGGAGAAGAGCCTGATTTCATGCAGGTCCTTTGCTTTTTCATTATTTTTATTGCTCTAATGGGTGAGACAATAACCTCAGACTTTTGTTACTTTGTGTTACTATGATATTAGATTAGACATTTTTTCAAATGACCATTAATAACTTTTCTTTTTTTGAAAATTTCTTGTTCACGTCATTTGACTATTTCTTCTTTGGGACCATGGCGTTGCCTCAGCACATTTTGAAATGTTTCTTTGTATACTTTGGAGCTGGAATGTTTTGTACATTATCACCATAAATTTTTTCCCTTTTGATTCTTCTGTTGTATAGACTTTTTGTTTTATTTAATCAGACACATCTTTTTTTTTAGGTTTTTGTGAGGCAAATGGGGTTAAGTGGCTTGCTCAAGGCCACACAGCTAGGTAATTATTCAGTGTCTGAGGTAAGATTTGAACTCAGGTCTTCCTGACTCCAGGGCTGGTGCTCTATCCACTGTACTACCTAGCTGCCCCGCACTGTGCTACCTAGCTGCCCCTGTTTTTTACTTAATTAATTTCTTCTCTTTCTCTGTTGGATAAAATTTGTCTTCCTCCCCTGTTGAGATATGTTATTCTAATTTCTTCCATGCTTAAAATTATTTATGTTTTAATTGTCTGTTTATCACCTGACTGGAATTCCTTGAGATATAAGGTGTGAGATACAGATTGAATTCTAAATCCTTTCATATTTATTACCTATTCTTTCAAGTATATTAAATAATAAATCTTTCTCTCATTTTTATTTTTTAGGGTTTTTTTGCAAGGCAAATGAGGTTAAGTGACTTATCCAAGGCCACACAGCTAGGTAATTATTCAGTGTCTGAGGCTGGATTTGAATTCAGGTCCTCCTGACTCCCTGGAGTCTGGTGGTGCTCTGTTCAGTGAGCCACCTCGCTGCCCCTCATTTTTATTTTTTAAAGATTTACCAATCAACTTTTGTGTGCATTTGGTTGGATACTTTTATCATCTTTCTTCTCTTTTATTGATCTTCCGTTTTTGCTTAGCATCAAATAGAGTTGACTATAACTGCTCAGGGAAGCTCTGGGAAAGCAAGCCTACTCCATCAGCCATTTTTTAGTGGATTTTTGATATCCTTGACCATTTGTTTTTCTATTTAATTTTCATTATTTTTTAAAAATGGGCAATTTAGTTTGTGTTGCATCAAATATATAAAATTTCAGCTTATTCTTTTTTTAACTATATGGATCAATCCATCATGAACATTGAATGTCCTTTTAGTTATTTTAAATTTCCCTTGTTTTTGTCATTTTAATTTTGTAGTTGTCCTTACAAAGGTCATATGTATGTCTAGATAAAGTAAATTCCCAGTATTAGAAGGTTTTTGCTGATATGATTGGAAGGGTACCTCAGAAGCCATCTAGTTAAATCTTTTCACTACATGGAAAAGGTTGAGGCCCACAGAGACAAAATTATATATCCAATGTCACCCAGGTCACCTGATCCGAGATCTAGAGCTGGAAGGGACCTTAGGTGTTATTTAGTTCAACTAATTCATTTTACAGATGAAGAAACTGAGACTCAAGACTCTTAAGTGACTAGCTTTTAAGTCATAGTTAAGGAAAGGCAGGCTTTGATTGTAGGTCCTCTGAAACAGAGCCTAGGATGCTTTCTACTGAGAGGAAGCTTGAGGTAGTGATAAAAGGACTCTGGATTTGAAGATCTGGGTTCAGATCTTATCTCAGAAACCTACAAGTTGTGTGATTCTGGGCAAGTCACATAATTTCTCTGTGCCTCAGTTTCCTTATCTGTAAAACCATGCGGACTTGCAAGACTTTCTAAAGACATAATGAAAATTTTAAAATGGGAAAAAAGGGCACTGAGAAATACCAGATCTCAAATTATACTTTGTTGTTTTGGTCATTTCAGACATATCCAACTCTTGGTGACCCCCATTTAGGGCTTTCTTGGGAAAGATATTGGAGTGATTTGCCATTTCCTTATCCAAAGCACTTTACAAATGAGGAACTGAGGCAAATGGGGTTAAGTGACTTGTAAGTATTAAGGATAAGAAGCTACATTTGAGCTTAGATCAGTCTTCCTGGCTCTCTATCCACTGTGCCACCGTGCCACCCCAAACTATATTTCAAAGCTATACAAAACAGTAATCATCAAAATGATAGGTACTAGGTAAGAAATAGAGAGGTTCAACCATGGAAAAGATTAGATACACACTAACAGAAGAAGCAAGTGACCATAGTAGATTACTGTTTGATAAAATTAAAGATAATAACGAATGGGGTAAAAACTCCCTATTTGATAAAAACTTCTGAAAAAAAAATGGAAAGCTGTCTGGCAGAAAATAGGTATAGACTAACGTTTGATTTCATCAATCCAGATAAACTTTAAACAGATATACAGCTTAGACCTCAAGATGACATAAATTAGAGGAAGAAGAAAGAAATTACCTTTTGAGTCCATGGATGACCAAAGAAGAAAGGGGACAGTCATAGAAGATAAAATGAACCAATTTTGATAACAAAAAAGTAAAAATATTTTTGCACAAAAGCCCCAAGCAACTAAAATTAAAAGGGAAGGAGAATATCTTTGTAGGAAATTTCTCTGATAAATGTCTGCTGTCCAACATATAGAAGGAAGTGATTCAAATGAGTAAAAGGAACTCTCCAAATGACGAATGGTTAAAAATATGAATAGGTAATTTTCAGAGGAAGAAGTTCAAGCTATCAATATCATTTGAAAAAAGTTCCAAACTACTAATAATTAGAGAAATGCAAATTAAAGCAATTTCAAGGTTTTATCTCAACCCATCACATTGACAAATTTGACAAAAAGAAAAATGACAGATGTTAGAGAGGATGAGGGAAACCAGCCACATTAATGTGCTATTGATGGAGCTGTAAAGTGGTCCAGCCATTCTGGAAAGCACTTTGAAATGTGACTGAAAAGTCACTAATATGAGTAGTCCCTTTGAGCCAGCAATAAGAGAACTAGGGCTATACACAAAAGAGATCAAAGAAAGAAGAAAAAACTTCAGCAACTATAACAAAACTATAACAGCTCTTTGCAGCAGCAAAGAGCTGAGGGTGCCCTTTGATTGGGGAATGGCTGAACTAATTATGGTAGATGGTATACGACTATCTAACAGCACCTCTTGTTCTGTAAAATGGCAAAAGGGTCTATTTCAGAGAAAACTGGGAAGACTCACTGATAAAGAGTGAAGTGAGGAGAACTCAGAGAATGAGTCATACAATAATAATATCATAAAGACCAACAACTTTAGCGGTCTCAAGAACTCAAATCAATGCAATGGCCAACCAGAGGATTAATGATAAAGCGTCCAACCTCCTAATAGAGAGGTAAAGAACTTTGGATGCAGAATGAGCCATATTTTTTTGGAGATGGCCAATGGAGGAATTTGTTTTGTTTAAAGAGATTCATTTGATATCAAATTTTCTCTTTTTGATTTTTTTCTTCTCCCCCCTTTCTCCAATTGGAGGAGGAAAGAAGATGAGATGAAGATAAAATAGGTTTTGTCAATTGAATTTGATTGGATTTGATACCCTCTACATCTAACTCTATAGCCCTATGGTCATATTCACAAATGAGAGAGTAGCAAGTGGCAGCAGAATGTCTTTTGTTCTCTGGTTGACCAGTTGTATGGGGAAATTTTGCTCAAAAATTGGTCCATCACAAATCTTACCAAGAATTCTTTGGGTTGATAAGCTTAGCTTTTAAAATGCAAGTGATCTATAAGAGTGTTAAGCATCTTAGCATTCCTCGACACAATTAATTTAATCAAATAATCAGGATGAATTACTTTAATTAGCTAATCAGATAAATATCTCTCCTGAAAGCAGCACCAGTCAAGGAATGGTAGATTTAACTGGAAAGTCATTGAAGAAGAGGGAGTAATTTTGGACTGTGGTCAAAGGAGCTTGGATGAAAGGTGAAGATTATGTATAGTGGAAATTCTGGAAAAAAGATGGGAAGGGGCCAAAGCCCTGGGGCTTGGGATGTCAGCATACCACTGATAGTCTTTGGTCTGGCTTTTGGTGGGATGATTAAAGTTCAGGTGGTTAAGATTCAGGATTGACTTCCCCGGGCTGGGTTAGCCCAACCCTCTTGAAGTCAATCTCTTATTGCTTTCAATAGAGAAAAAATTGGAGGAGAAAAGGAAAGAGGGCTAAGAATACAAGTTTCTTCTCTCTTTTCCCTTCCTCACACTTTTTTATGTGAAGGCAGTCAATCAATAATCAATGAACATTTATTAAATGCCTTCTATGAGCTGGGCAGGGTGGTGGTTCAATGGAAGAAAGAACAGAGTGGGTTGAAAGTCAGAGGACCTGAGTTCAAATCCTGTCTCTGATACTTAATACTTTTGTGACCTTTAGACAAGTGATTTAAGTAACCTGAGGAATTGGTTTCCTCCTCTGTAAAGGAAGGACTACCAGCTCTAAACCCATGATTTCTATGATCCTTTGCTCTTGAATGCCAGGTGTCTACTGTTTGTGAAAATGAGGATGCTTGTCATAATCATAGTATGATGAAATCAATTCATATTTATACATAGTGCTCTTATCTTTTACTCACCATATAATCTGATTTTCATGCTGTGAATTGAGATGTGTCTTAAAAGAGAACTCCTTAAAAATGCAGTCATTCTCAGAAATAAATGGGCTGGGACGGCTAGGCGGTGCAGTGGATAGAGCACTGGCCCTGGAGTCAGGAGTACCTGAGTTCAAATCCGACCTCAGACACTTAATTACCTAGCTGTGTGGCCTTGGGCAAGCCACTTAACCCCATTTGCCTTCAAAAACCTTAAAAAAAAAAAGGAAATAAATGGGCCCTCTCTATGCACTTAGACTTTGGATGGAGAAGCTACAAATCGAGGTCTTTGGACTGCCCCAATGTGCTGTCTTTAGGCCTTTGGTTTACCCCTGACAATAACCCATCTAGGCCATTTAATGTAGATGTGTCCTTTGGCCCCTAGTCACTGGCCTTGGATGGCCTCCTACCCCCTACCCCCAATCTGTAAGTAGCTGGAAGTTAGATCCTGAGGACACCAAAGTCTTCAAGGATGAATAGGAACTCCCATTTGCAGATATTGCTTCAAGTTTCTCACAGTGTGGTCCTGTCATGGGTGGCAGCCTTGGTGAAGCTTCCAGGACCTCCTCTTGGTTCAGTGGATCCACCCTAGTAGGTTAATAGAATCCCATTCCGGAGTGTGCTGGTAAAATATTTAACAATAGGGTTGGAGTGCTCTCTCTCTCTCTCTCTCTCTCTCTCTCTGTCTGTCTCTCTGTCTCTCTCCCTCTGTCTCTGTCTCTGTCTCTTCCCCCCCCTCAAAAAAAGATAAGATACTTTTAAGTTTATTTTTCCATGTTGATGCTTTCTTCATCACTTTCTTAAGTCTTGACAACCAACAGACAAGAAATCAAGCTCAGGTCTGAAGTCTTTGCAGATTTTGGAGGTGCAAATCCTCACATTGAACATTTAATCACTTTGCTCTCTGGAGCCACCTCTGGTACCCTCCAGCTCCCATTTCTCCAGTTCAGTCCAATAAACTTTTATTCCGACACCCTACTTGGCTCTGGGGGAGACAAAGGCAAAAAACCCCAAATGCTTCAAGGAGTTTTTGTGCTACTGGGGTGGTTGGGGTGGGGAGAGGGGAGACAGTCTCCTTCCTCCTTCCATCCTCTGCTCCTGGTTTCCTTCAGGATTCAGCTGGACTGTGACCTCACTGTTCCCTGCTGATGTCCTCCTTGCCAAATGATCTCGTATTTATTAGTTATGTAATATTATTCAATAATTTATTTAGATATGTACTATATATCTATCTATAGTCATATATTTTATTGCAAGTTTAAGTTTTAATTGGGGGAAAAACCAAACAAACCCCACACTGCAGTAAGATTTTTGGGCCACCCTGCATATGGTCTCCCTCATTGGAAGGTAAGCTCCTTGACAGCAGGGACTATTTCACTCTGGTCCATGTTTTCATAACAAATGCTTATGGATTGATGGATGTCCTCAGAGAAAAGGTGGGAGTGACAGACAAAGTACTCTAGGAATATCTGGTGAGAGAAAGATCACTTTGAACTGGTGGATGGTGAATCACGGAAGGTTTCATAGAGGAGGTGGCATGTGAACTGGACTTTGAAGTGGAGCTAAGGAAACCAGAGGGGTAGAGGTATGATGGGATGGAATTTGGATATGGCAACATAATGTTCCAGTATGCTAAATTTGGGGACAATTAGTAGTCCAGGGTAGATGGAAAGCAGTAAAAGCCAATCAATCAGCATGCATTTGATGCCTTATCTGTGTCTTATGTTATGATCTTGGAAATGCCAAGACAAATATGAAGGTCCTTTGGAGACTTGCCTCCTGTCACTGGATATACCTGGAAGATGAGATGCACATGGGCAAGTGATTTGGAGGGAGACCAGGGAGAGCTTCATGAGGAAACTGGAGCTTGTGTTGAGATTTTAAGGTGACCAGAAAATGCACTTCAAGCAGGAGGAAAGGGCAAGGGAGACAATTTGTGGAGAGATATGGAGAGAGGATATGGGATACTGTGTGAGGAATAGTACTGTGACTAGAATAGAGGATTCTCGCTAATGGGAATAGTGGGAAAGGTTAACAATAGTCAGGTTTTCAGTGCCAGATGATTTGATCCTAAAGGCAATAGGGAGCCACTGGAGGTATAGAGGAAGGGGGCAGGGGCAGACCTGTGCTTTAGGAAGAGGATGGTTGAAGAAGGGAATGAATGGAAGCAGGAAGGCCAGTTAGGAGACTGTTGCAATCAATAATCCAGGTGAGTGAAATGAGGGCTTCGTCCAGAGTGTTGGCTTTGTGAATGGAGAGGAGACATATTAAGAGGTGCTGGGAAGGGATCAGTGATTAAATTTGATGGCTCCATTAGATAGGAGAGAGGAAAGAAGAGAAGAATTGAAGATGATTCCAAGAGTTTGAAGCTATTTGAATGGAAGAATGGTGGTGACCCTATAAAAAAGGAAAGTGAGGAAAAGCAGTGCATTTTAGAGGAAATCTAATGAGTTTTGGTTTGCCATGTTGAGTAGGAAGTGACTAATAATCAATGGGTGCCTAGAGCTCAGGAGAGAATGTAGGGTTGGATGCCCACATAGATTTGGAAATCATCTGCAACAGAGATGCTAAACCTTTAGGAACTAATGAGATCAAAGAGAGCACAAAAAGGAAAGAGAAGAGGACCTGGGACAGAGATTTGGGGATGTTAGATATCCTGCCAGATTCTGTGAATGTGGTGGTTGTTTCAGCTTAACCTGTGTGTGTGTGTGTGTGTGTGTGTGTGTGTGTGTGTGTGTGTGATAAGTGAAAGCTGTACTGTCAAAGAAAAGGCATCCATACCACAGCACCATATTCCCCTAACCCCAAGCAAAGGATTGTGTTCAGATTATGTCTGATGTGTTTATTATACTTCCCTACTCACTTTGAGTCCCATGATCTCCTGGATATTGAGGAACCAGAGAATGGCCCAAGAAGGACGATCAGCACGATGAGGGGTCTTGAAGACATGTCACTTCAATTAATCAATCAACAATCAATCAATCAATCAATCGATTAACTAGCTCCTACATGCCAGACCTTGTGCTAGGCGTTGGGGACACAGAAAGAAGGAGTGAAATAAATTCTACTTTTAAGGATTTTACATTCGAATGAGAGAGACAACATGTACTTACAGAAGGAGATAGAATTAACAGGAAGAAAATAAATACAAGTAAACACAGAGCAGTTTGGGGGGGAATGCATTAGCACTGATGAAATCTGGAAGGATTTGGGAAGAAGAGGTGTTTGAACTGGTAATATGAAAGGAAAGAGAGTTTCTGAGAGGATCTGAGAAGGGAGAGCATTTTAAGAATTAAGGGATGAATGGAGGTTTAGTCTGGAAAATGCTTGGAATGGGGGTGTGGTGGGAGGGGTTGGATTGTTTGTATTTATTATTATACATATATGCATACTATATAACATAGATACCTAGATACAGAATTACATATAATGTATATGCACCCACATTATGGAGATGGGACATGATTACTATTTTAAACCATCTGAAGGGTTATCATTTGAAAGAGTGGGGAAACTGAGTGTGGATGCTCAGAAAGAAAAACTGGGACCTTATTAAGAAGGCAGATTTTGCATTCCCCTAAGAAGAAATTTTCATTGATAATTCCATGAAATTCTTCACAAGGGTTTGACCCATAGGCTAGAGGACTTTCTTCAGTATCTCCAGGGTCTGACTGTAGGTCCTTAATGTTAGTTGATGTGGCTTATCTCTGTATGACCAGACAGTGCCTGTATATCAATGGAGGATGCAAGCTCATGATTGATTTTCCCTCACTCTTGCTACAGGATTGACCTACCTTCTTTGCTAGTCATTCCATCTTATCTCTGAGGATCTCCTTTAAGACAAAAATTTAAAAATGATCCAAAAGATAGCTGGTTAAGTGGATGGATAATTTTCTAAAGAAGAAAGTCTCATGAAAGAAGGCTTCAGGTCACTTGGAGAAAGAGAGATTAAAGCAACTCATTTACAGTTTAACAAAATGAAAAAAATGTTGAGTTGGAGAGACAGTGCTAAGATAGGTGCCCTGATGGATTTCTTACTGGAATTGAATTAGTCTAACCATTCTGAAAAAAAAAATTTGTCATTCTATTTTAAAAGTAATTAAGTGATAACATTTTATTGATTTCTTTTCTTCTTACATCTCTAAATTTCTTCAGTATCCACATCATTGGAATTCTCCCCTTTGCAAAGAAATGGGAATGGGCAGGAGGTTTCCTCTTCTCTCTCTTCTCTGGGACCATACTTGTTTTTATAGTTTTGCATCATTTACTTTTGAAGATTTTGTTGGGATTATTTTTTTCCATTTACAATGCTGTAGTCATGGTGGGCATTATTTTCCTGACTGGGTTCTGCTCATTTCACTCTACTTCAGGTCAGGTAAGTCTTTCTGTGTTCATCACACTCATCATTTTTACCTCTTATGGCAGCTAGGGGGTGAAGTGGATAAAAGTGCCAATCCTGAAGGCAAGAGGACCTGAGTTCAAATTCAGATTTAGACTCTTGGCACTAACTAGATTGATCTTGGTCAAGTCACTTAGCCCTGATTGCCTCATATCCAGGGTCATCTCCAGTCATCCTGATCCATATCTGGCCATTAAACCTAGATGGCTCAGGAGGAGAAAGTGAGGCTGGTGACTCAACCCAGTATTCTCTCAAGTCCAATTCATGAGCTTGTCATGGTGTCACCTCCCTGATGTCACAGTTTTCTTTGAGAATGAAGGACAGGGGTGGCTAGGTGGCATAGTGGATAAAGCACCAGCCTTGGAGTCAGGAGTACCTGGGTTCAAATCCGGTCTCAGACACTTAATAATTACCTAGCTGTGTGGCCTTGGGCAAGCCACTTAGCCCCATTTGCCTTGCAAAAAACCTAAAAAAAAAAAGAGAATGAAGGACAAACAACAGCACCATTTTCTTCCTGTTTGGTGATGTTTCATCACATTCATGCACCACAATTTGCTCGATTATTCCTCAATCAATGAGCATCCTTTTTTGTTTCCATTTCTCATGTGCTGTGTGCCTAGATATTTAGGTGTAAATGGGGACTTTCTTCTCATCAATGATCTCCTTGTAGGTGTATGCTTAGTAGTGTAATCTCAGAGCCAGAGGATGTTGTGTTCTAACCATTTTATTTGCATAATCCCAAATTGGTTTCCAAAATGATTGTATTGATTATGATGCTTAATATTGCCTAGAATAGTTGTGCCATGATCCTAGCATCAAAAGACTCTTGGAAGTCTTAAATTATTTCCTCCACTTCAAACTTAGAGGATATGCATTAAGGTTTGGCAATTTTCTTTTGAAGAATCATTGAGAATAGAATCAAAGATTTCATATTGCAGGGAGTCTCAGGGCTCATCAAGTCCAACCCCTCATTTTACAGATGGGGAAGCTGATTCCTAAAGAAGTAAAATGACTTCCTCAGGGTGATATTTTGAGTAAATGGAGATTGGAATCCAAGTCTTCCTGATTCTAAGCTCAGCTCTCCCTGGGAATAATTCACTTTTCCTCCTCTTCCTTTCATTTTTTTTTCTCTTCCAGATATACAAAGGGCAGTTTTATAAGGATCACCGTCATGGCAAAGGAACCTATACTTGGCCAGATGGTTGTACTTTCACGGGGACATTTTATGTCAGCCGTAGAGAAGGCTATGGCACCATGAACTTAAAAGGTCAAGTGTTTCAGGTGAGCAGGAATAACAAATATTTCTACCAATTTAATGAGTGGAAAAAATGATATTTGGGAACCTAGAACGTTTACAGCTTCTTCAATATTAAATGCTTGGGTAAAGATAAGGGATTATTTTAAATAATTTACTATTAAAACCACCATGAATCTCAGCCTAACAAGGTGCTGGAGGATGGCTATGGGGTAAGGGACTTTACTTCTGGGGACTCAGAGATTTGGCCCCAAGTGACTTCTGGGCAAGCTTCATCTTGGGTGAAGACCCTAAAATGGATGAGGAACATGAATCTAGTCCTGCTCCTCCACCCCCCAAGATCTAATTCTTCCTCCCAAGCTGATGCCCCTTCTCTTATAAATCAAGATTCTGGGAATCAGAGGCAATGAGATCCCCTCCTGACTGTGCCCAGTTACTGAAGGATTCTAGAGCAGTTGTCCATCAATTGGGGACCTTGGGAGACGTTTTCAGAGGTTTCTTGAGGGAAAATTATTTTTATTATAACAAGATGTTTTTATTTTTAAAAATAATGTTTTATTCTCTCAAATGACATGTAAAAACGATTAATATTTTAAAAAAGTTTTGAGTTCCAAATTCTATCTCCCTCCTTTTCCCCCTCCCTGGTATTAGTCATTTTGTTCAAGAAGACTCAAACAAAAAAAAAGATAGAAGGAAAAAAGGAAAATGAAAATAGTATGCTTCAGTCTGCATTTAGACATGAAATGTTCTAATTTTGAACATTGTAAATAATAACTATAATTTGTATAAACCAATGTTCTTGAGGCAGTCCTTAATAATGTTTAAGAGTGTAAAGGTATCCTAAGATAAAAATGATGGAGAAGGGATGCTCTAGACTCTTAGAGTGTGTAACCTCAAAGCCCATTCGTGCAGATTTTATTACATTTTGTTATTATTTTCATTGGCATTGAAGGTTTCATTGTAATCATAAATAAGTATTCAATTCTTTTTCTTTTGGCAAAGCAATGGAGTTAAATGACTTGCTTACAGTCACACAGCTAGGTAATTATTAAGTATCTGAGGCCAGATTTGAACTCAGGCCCTTCTGACTCCAGGTCCATTGTGCCACTTAGCTGCCCCTAATATTAAATTCTAAATGTGGCCTTGACGATTTTTTCTTGGGTAATGTGACCCAGAAGAGCTAAAAGGTTGGACACCCATGCCCTTTACTCAGCCTAGAGAATGGGGGATCTTATTAACTGATCAGTTAATTATGATGAGCTGTGGCCGGCAATCCAGTCCATTACATTTATTTGTAGCATTTCAGGTACTCTGCTGGAGATACAAGGAAAAAGCCCAACTACCTCCTTAGGCACTACCTAGTTGTATTCCCTCCAGAAGCTTACATTCTAATGTACTGTAGCCACAGCTACTTGGAAAGATAGGTCCCTCCAAAGTCCTTGGCAGATATGGTGGTTCAACACCAGAACTCATTAAAGAGACATTACAAAAGATGATCACATCTGCTTGCTACTACTTTCCAAGGACCACAGGTCCCCTGATCTACAAGTTGGCACCTCCTTTGACTGGGAACTCCTGGAGAGCAGGGCTTGTCTTTCACGGTTCTTTGTATGAAGCCCGATACATAGGAGATATTTAATAACTGCTTGTTGATTGGGCTTATAAGAAGAAAACAGAAAAGAGTCCTTGCCCTCAGGGACCTTCCATTCTAATGAGGGAGACACTTTGTACATCTGCCAATGCACCAAGAGCAGACTGAAGGCAGTCTGTCTTAGAGAGGAAGGCATTTGTAGTAACTGAGAAGACTGGGGAAGGACCCTCTTCAGAAGGTGGCACCTGGGTTGAATCTTGGAGAAACTGGTGAGGAGGAAGATCATTCCAGGCGGTGGGGATGGGTAATATACTTCTGTCCACTTACCCACGCCAAGAGTTTTTCCATTGTCACCAGTGTCACCATCATGAGTTTATGGTGCTCCCTGATTTCAACTTGAAGAGAATCATGAATCACTCCAAAATGGACTTTTATATATCAGGAAGCTGCTTGGGAAACACAGTTTCTCAAAGTTCTTCTTTTCTTCTTTTTCACATCTGGGCCCAGTTGATCATCTACTTGCAGTTCCCATATAAGATCAATGTAACAGTATCTAATCAATGAATTGCTCACCCCATTGCTTATCATCATCTGGAAAATGCCCATCCTTCATCTACTTTATTTTCACTGTGTAGGTTGTTAGTCTGATCCCTCTGAGCATCTTTGGATCTCTTTAAAGGAGGCCATGTGGGACTTGGGTTTGATGCCATTCAAAAAAAAAGCGTTATCTGCAAACAGGAGCACTGGGAGAACTTTCTGATTGAATAAGGAAACTCTCTTTAATGGTCTGGCTACCTCAAATGCTATTCCGACGTAAACTTTTTTAGCTTTTGATCGAGTTTAGCTTTTATTTCCAGACATCCCCCCCCCCCCCCCAGGTTAATTCAATCCAATCAACAAGTGATCACTTTGTGCAGGGTCCTGTATTATGCACTGGAAATAGAAACACAAAAGTGAAACACTGTGCTGTCTTTCATTAACTAGTATGTAGTCATTTTTATTTGTTCTGAAGGTATTAAGTCAGTCTCTCTCTCTCTCTCTCTCTCTCTCTCTCTCTCTCTCTCTCTCTCTCTCTATGTTGTCCCTTCTGGTTAGGATGTAAGTTTCTTGAAGAAGGGACGCTTTCATTTTTGCCTTTGCATCTCCTGTACCTGGAACCATATATGGTTGGCATATTAAATGTCTTTTCATTCATTCATTCATTTTTTTTCCACAGCATGGGGTACACAATTGGTGCTTAATAAATGCATAATGATTGACTGATTGATTGGACTCTGTGCTGCAGTTCCAGAGGTCAGCTTTTTTTTTTTGGAAAAAACCCTTTGATATAGAAATCATGGAACCTGCAGTCAGTAATCCTATTGCCAAGAGAGCACAACCAGTACTTAGCAGTCATGTGATCACAAACCCATCTTTTAGCCTTGCAGAGCCCATTTCTTAAAACTTATGTTCCCTGCCCTAGAGACCAGTGAAGAATGTGCTTTGAAAACCATAAAGTGTTAGAAATGTGTAATTATTATTCATGTTTGAGCAGGCTGCAGAAAAGTGGCTCAGGTTCTTCCAACTCCCACAAGACTGATTTGTACCAGAAAGCCAAGTTAATAATTTATAATGAAAACGTTAACTGCAAAGTGTACATATATTTCCATATTAGTCAGGGCATCCTCTTCTTGATATGAAACCAAATAAGGTGGAAGAGGTTTCTGGATGAGCATATGGACTAAGAGCCAGGAAGATGCTTCTGTATGAGACTGCCCACATGGACCAGGTGTTCATAGAACTTTTGGACTAGAAGGGAGATCAGAGGTCATCTATGTCATTAAGTTCCTACTTGAACAGGAATCCTCATTTCTATCATCTCTGACCAGTGATTCCCCAACTTTTTCTTTGAATACCTCTGTTGGGGGGGGGGGAGCTTGCCACAGCCAATTCTGCCTTTGGTACAGTTCCAAATGTTAGCAAGGTTTACCTTCTATCAAGGCTCCATTTGTCTTTGCAAATTTTACCTTTTGACTTGAGGGCTGGGATCATGGATCAAATGAAATGTCTGACACCTCTTCTTTATGCTAGTCCCTTCAGGTGTTTGAAAAAATCTAAATCTCCACTGTTTCTTTCAACTGATAGGAGAGGGTTTTTGATTTTTTTCTTTTTAAAACATTTTTCCTTTTTTATTATGGTCTTAAGGAGTAATAAACATGAATATTTTTTAATTTAAATTTTATTTTTTCCAATTACATGTAAAGATAGTTTTCAAAACTTCATTTTTTTTGTGAGATTTTGAGTTCCAGATTTTTCTATCTCCCTCCCTTCTCCTCCTCTTCCTATGACACTGAGTGATATGCTATAGGTTATACATGTATAATCATGTTGAATAGATTTCTGTTGTTAGTCGTATTGTGAAACTGAAGAATCAGAACTAAATGGAAAAATGGTAAGAAAGAAAAAAGCACAAAACCAATTTAAAAAAAGAAATACAATGGGCAGCTAGGTGGGGCAGTGAATAGAGCACTGGCCTTGGAGTCAGCAGTACCTGAGTTCAAATGTGGCCTCAGGCACTTAATAATTACGTAGCCTTGTGGCCTCGGGCAAGCCACTTAACCCCATTGCCTTGCAAAAACTAAAAAAAACAAAACAAAACACAAGCATTTCTATATAAATATAGATATTTAATTAGTAGTAGTATTTAATTAATTAATTAAATTAAAAGAATTGGTTAGGAATCCATGAGCTTCAATTACATGTAGTTTTAAAAAGTATACGTTTAATTGAATACGATTATATTAGTCTGTTTGGCTCCTCCTGAATTGCCTTCTGCTCTCTTTTGTGTATTTTTCAATAACTGATTGATGTGAAAAATCTCCATGATTTTGATTCCTTTCACTATCTTGGATGCCCTTTTTTGAATATTTCCCAGATTGTCATCATCCTTCTTAAAATGAGACTCCTGGAACTGAACATGGACTTTTAGATGGGATGTGAACAGGATAGAGAGCATCTGGAGTCAAATCATGCCTCCAGGAATCTCCAAACCCCATGGCCTTTTCTCAGTCTTCACTGTAGCATTCGACACTTTTCCTTCTGGAGACTCTGGCCTCTCTGAGTTTTCATGACATTGTTTTCTCCTGGCTTTCCTCCTGCTTGTCCAATTGCACCTTCTCAGTTCCCTTTGCTGATTGTTCACTCATGTTCTACCCCAGTGCTGGGTGATTTTTCTCTTCTCTCAGTAGACACCTTCCTCTGAATAGCCCATTGGCAGGGTGGGTAGAGCACTGGTGTGCGAGTCAGGAGGACAGGAGTTCTAATTCAGCCTCAGACATTCACTAGCTGTGTGACCTTGGGCAAGTCACTTAACCCTGACTCCTTCACATTCAGGGCCATCTCTGGTCATCCTGGTTCATATCTGGTCACTGGACCCAGATGGCTCTGGAGGAGAAAGTAAGGCTGGTGACAGCACAGCCCCCTTCACTCAAATCCAATTCATGTGCTTGTCATGACATCACCTCCCTTATGTCTTGATCTTCTTTGAGACTGAAGGACAAACATATCCATTCCCATAGGCTTAGGTATCATATCTGTGAGGATGATTTCCAGATCTTTTTATCCATCCCTCTTCTCTTGAACTTCAGTGTTGAATCATCAACAACCTGCTGAACCTGACAAACTGGATTGTCCATAGGCATCTCAAACTCAACGTTTCTAAAACAGAACTGGAATCTTCCCCGCCTTCAAACTTCCCCATTTCTATTGAGATTCCCCTCATCCTTGTGGCACTCAGATGTACAATAATTCTTAACTCTGCACTCCTACCCACCTACTGAGTCAGTTGCCAAGTCTCATAGTTTTTTCCTCTACATCTCTCCCATTTTGTCCTCTTCTCTACTGACATAGCCACCAATCTAGTTTATGCTGTTTCTTCTTTGGATTATTGTAATGAGCTTTGGATTGGTTTCCCTGCCTCTAGTGACTCCTTTTCAATCCACCTTTCACACAGCTGCTAAAGTAATTTTCCTAAAACATGGGTCTGACTAGGTTACCTTCTACTCATTAAATTCCAGTAGCTCCTATTATCTTCTTTTTTTTTTCCTCAAGGTAATGGGGTTAAGTGATTTGCCCAAGATATTGTGCCTAAATTCAAATTTGAACTCAGGTCCTCCTGATTCCAGGCCTGGTGCTCTATCCACTGTGCCAACTAGCTACCCCTCCTACTATCTCTTTTCTTTTAGGTTTTTGCAAGGCAAACAGGGTTAAGTGGCTTGCCCAAGGCCACACAGCTAGGTAATTATTAAGTGTCTGAGACTGGATTTGAACCCAGGTACTCCTGACTCCAGGTGCCACCTAGCTGCCCCCCTCCTATTATCTTTAAGGTCTAATCTAAGGTCTTCCAATGATTTTTTTTTCTTTTTTGGAGGCACTAGGAGTTAAGTGTCCAGAGTCAGGCAGTTAGTAAGTGTCTGAGGTCAAATTTGAATTCAGGTCCTCCTGATTCTGTATCTACTGCACCACCTTGCTGCCCTTTCATTTGACTTTTAATGATCTTTATAACTCGACCTTGACCTATCTTTCTAACCTTGTTAGCTATCCCTCCCCTTTCTGTTCTCTGGGGCCCAATGAAACTGCCCCTTTCCTGATATACGGTTCTGTTCCTGCCAATAAACCCTTGAACTAGCTGTCTCTTATACTTAGAACATGCTTGACTCTTTGTGACCACATTTGGGGTTTTCTTGGCAAAGAAACTGTAGTGGTTTGTCATTTCCCTTTCCAGTGCATTTTACAGATGAGGAAACTGAGGCAAATGGGGTAAAATGGGGGAATCTCATAGCTAGTAAGTATCTGAGTCCAGATTTGAACTCAAAAAGATGAGTCTTTCTGGTTCTAAGGCCAGCCCTTTATGCATGCTGGCTCTACCTAACTTACCAGAACAAACAGTTCTTGATACATGGAGTTGATTGTTGTATTCTTAAAAATTGTTTTAATTTTCCTATTTAGAACAAATGAAAGCTTTTGGCATGAACTCCCCTCGCCGAGTTTTCAAAGTTTTTGCCTCTTCTTGGTCATATTTTCCTTTTTGTTTTTTTGCTTCCCCAAGTCTCTTCAGTCTCAAGGTCAAGGTAAAAGCTGTCCTATTGGAAAGGAGGCTACTTGGAAATCTTTGCTCAGACTTTTTTTCCTTTGTCCTTAATTCTTTGATCATGTCTGCAGGAAGTATGGCCAAAGAAACTTTTTTTTTTGTTTTAAATTAAACATAGCCATAGAGGATAGCCTCCACCAATGCTTAGATTGGCAGGTTGCTGAGTCCATTTTTCCTCAAAAGTAGAAAATGTGAAAGAGAATAAAGTGAATAAGGTTAGAATGTTGGGTCAGAGCCAGATTGAGGTCTAAGGTAAATGAACTGTTGATGGACCCCCTGGACAAATTACTTTAGCTCTTGCTGCCTTAGATTCTTCTTTGAGTTGGATTTGAAGGCTTCTGAGGGGCTATTTTGGGCTTGAATTTGTGATCCTATTAATCACTATGATCCTTTGATTCTAAGCTGCTTCTTTGCACCAAAGTTCCCTCATTTGTAAAAGTTGGAGTAGGATTCAATGGATTCCAAGATCCTTTCTAGTTTTAAATCCTAAAGATGCTGTATTTTATCCCAGAGGTTCTAGGAAGTTAATGATATTTTTAAGGAGTAAAGTGGTTAACTTAGATCTTAAGAAGATAATTAATTCCTTATGAGGACTTATGTTATGTTGTTATATTTACTTGGGGAAAGCAATCAGATTTTGTGATTGGTTGAAAATTTGGGACCTAAAGTGCTGAGAAGAGATTATTGACAAATTAACAACTGACAAACTTAGAGATGTAGGGACATCATGATTTTTCTCCCAGATAATGGTCAATTTTCTTTCTACAGAGTGCTGATACTTTTGGAATCAATTATCAGATAATATGATGGAGTTGTGATTTCAGTGCTTCATGAGATGATCATTTTCTTTTCCAACGAGGAGGATTTCTGCTTTTTTTAGTATTACTAGAGAATGAGGATTTCATAAATATATTTGCAGGTTGCTGGGTCCCGTTTTGAACTTTCACACTTCAGTTTTTTCTTACTTTAGCTTATTTTCCCAGTATGCTCTTCACTTTCCCCTCTCCAGA